>NC_136509.1:67409600-67624600 GCF_053919585.1 Euprymna scolopes
TGATGTAGGCTTGCTGCATGCCTGGCCACCATACCAGGTCCTCACGTCAATATTTACATGACAGGGGGATGTCGAAGCACACACACACACACACACACACACACACACACACACACACACACACACACACACATGTATATATATATATATATATATATATATATATATATATATATATATATATATTAGTTTTGGGACGATTCCAATATTTTTCCGATTCCGATACAATTTCCGATTCCAATTCCGATTCTTTATAAATCTCTAAATATTTAACCATAAAAGTGTTATTTTATCCCGATTGCCGTAAAAAACTCATCTTAAATGTGTCCATATTTTCTCTAACGTAAAAACACACTTGATATAAGGTGATCTAGCGATTTTAGTCTTACTGGAAGCTTAAATCAATTATTCATTATTTTTTTATTACTACAAACAGTAGAAAATGTTTATTAAACCAAAATCAAGTAAAAAAAGATAATTTAAGAAATCGGTTTTGGCATCGAAAAATAGGCTCAAATTTTTTCAATTCCGATACCTATATCGATACCCCCCAAAACTCCGATTTTTTCGATTCCCGATTCTGATTAATCATCCCAATACTAATATATATATATATATATATATATATATATATATATATATATATATAAAAGATATATAAAAGGAACTTTGTGTATCTGCGTGTTTGTGAGTCCTTCTCTATGGTTTCGAAAATGGCTTGGTTGATTGTTATGAAATTCTACACGAAAGTACATTATGTGCCTTGCAGTGTTCTTAAATAGGTTTTGTATCAGAATGTCTGTGATAAGTATCGATAATTGACCATAAAAATAATCAGATGAAAGAAGGAACAGGCGATTTTGACCTAAGTTAACACATTACACAGCCTAATATCACAAGTGCATTTGAGAAATTTTATTACCACACAAGCCGAAAGGCTCAACATATAAAATCAACAGAATGACAGGGCTGCGTCTGAAATAGATGTTTCTTTTTAAAACACATTTTCACCATTATACTTAACTTTACTTCCAAAGTCTCACTCACGATTGGGTGTACCGTGAAACAGCAGTGATCTAAAATCAGTTTAATTTTTCCTAGATGGTTGGTTTTGCAAAACTGTTGAACACCATCTACCGAAAGCCACTGGTTTTAAGGCGCCAGTTACTCACGTGATGCACCTTTCCTTTCAGTAAAACAAGTCAGCTAGAATTAGTGACTAAGCAATACGAGAAGGCCCAGAATATGACTTGGAAGTATTTTATAGGATAGAAGAAACTCGTCCTGTTTTCTATTCCTGGTAATATGGCAACCATTGGATCCATAAAATATATGAGCTATCTTCTTTAAGCTAAATGTCGCAGAGGTGTTAGTATACACTTCATTGAATACTCTCAGTACAAACTATGGGCCCACAGGAAGTCCTGGTCTTACTGGGAGGCCGGATTGGGTTTTTCACAGATATCTAAGTGTTGCCGCCCAATAGATTGTTGAATGGTAGCACTTATACATGTGTATGATACGCCACTTAATGTCAAAACTATATTCTGCTATCTGAGCGACATGTTGAATGCTGGTGGTATTGGTGATGAACGTGCTCTCACTGCTCATTGTTGTGTTGCTTGGGAAAAGTTCGGAAAGCTGCTGCTAATCTTTACATCTAGGCACGTTTCTTTCAAGACAAGGTTTTTTTGTTTTTTTTGCCCTCTGTTAACTTGAGTAGCAGTGAAACCTGGGCCTCAAACAGTTCTGACTTCTAACGGTTTAGCGTAATGTACGACAACAAACTATGGGAGAGAATTGCTTCAGTCATGTTCTATCAGAAGTTTGTAGGGATTTTGGATGCCTTATGCACTTAATGTCTAAAGTGATTTAGTTACATACATGCCACCTGTGGCATCAACTTAATAACATGCACAAATATCCTAGGTATGAGAGTGAATGGAAGTTCAAGAAAAACCTGATTTTAGTGTATGCAAAATTACTCAACTGCTTGCAACATGACTTGTATCAACCTTGTGGACCGAACCGCATAAAGAGCAAGCAGATGATGATGCTGATGATGATCTGAGACGCCTCTTTCGGTGAAATGTTGGTAAGTTTGTTCATTTTGTACATTAAACGGTCATTATGTTATATTTTGCTGATTCTCATTGGGTGATCCAGCAAATCACATTTTTTCTACACACACACACACACACGCACACACACACACACACACACACACACACACGCACGCACGCACACACACACACACACACACACACACACACACACACACACACACACACACACACACACACACACACACACACTCTCTACCCTATAATAAAGATCTATACATATTAATTTTATATAAAAATATTTAAATACTGCAAACAAAAGTTAGTGACTAAAAACATACAAAATGAAGCCATTTTAAGTGGTAAGGGGAATCGAGAAAACAAATAACAAGGCAGAGACCCCTCCCCACTCCCACCGTCGTCAGAAATGAATTCAGAAAGAAGTACTTCTCTTAATAAAATTCAAAGTGTATTTTTATGTCATATTCTCAATAGACAATTAAATTAATAATTATATGATTATATGATTTTATGGAAATATTAATGCGAACACAGATGAAGCGTATTTTTTTCTGTCATTTTTATAGAAATATCTACACTATATATATATATATATATATATATATATATATATATATATATATATATATATATATGTATGTATGTATGTATGTATGTATTGGGGTGGAGAGGGCTCCTGTAAGCCGTGGTGAAGGCAACCTTTCTAGCAGAAGGAAATCTCTGATTTGAAAAACCATAAAGCGGAAGACCAGTACCCGCATTAAGTTGGTCTGCAGTTTAACTTGTTGCTGGCTTTCTTGCTCTTGCTTGTTGCTGAATCTCAACATTTTGGACCGAGAGAGAGACTTAGCTGTCGTACAAAGCTAAAAATCTGTAACATCATCTGTGTATAGATACTCCCTCAGGCATTTGTCTATTAAAATGGTCCTGTGCCGATGGAAGTCATTTTTGGGCTCATGGACTTTAAGTGTCTGAGGGAGTGGCACTCGTGTGACAAGACGTTGCAGTCATCATATGTATATATATATATATATATATATATATATATATATATATAGTGTTATAATGGAATAAATCCAGAGGAAATCCGGGTATGAGAGCTCAATGTGGTAAACAGAGCAATAAGATAAAAATTATAACACGGAAATTACATAATTGGCGATGCAATAATTTATTTCAACCTTATGGTATTTTCAAGCATCTAAATCAGACAATTACATTTTTGATACTCAGTATCAAAGAGTATCAAAAATGTAATTGTCTGATTTAGATGCTTGAAAATACCATAAGGTTGAAATAAATTATTGCATCGACAATTATGTAATTTCCGTGTTATAATTTTTATTTTTATATTATATATATATATATATATATATATATATATATATATATATATATATATATATATAAGGTTATATGTATATACACACATACATTTCTTAAGCTTGATATAATCTCCATTATTTCCCTTTTTCTCACCTTTGAACACAAATCCTTCTAAAACAACAACAGTGCCACTCCATAAGTGGGCCATTCCTGGAAGTCATAGAGATATCTATGGAAAGAGTCATTGGAATCTTTCAAAGAGTCACCTCAATAAAAAAAAAGCACCATGCTTTTCCCCTTAGACAAACATTTCCATATGCTTAGCTTCCTGGAAAGTTTACCCAAAAAATGATGCACTGTTACAAGTTGCATCAACTTCAGACAACGTTTAAGAATCAGGTTAAGTAAGTAGCCTTTGATGGTTTCAGAAAAAAATAGTCACTTATATAAATAGACTGGAATAACAAGAATAATTGTCGACCAACTAAAAAGTCTCTTTCCGCCTTATCTATATATATGAATTCGTATTCCTATCTGTTTGTTTGTTTGTTTGTTTGTTTGTTTGTTTGTTCACAGTTTGATTAATATATACAAAACGTATCTTACTTCAATCTTTCATTTATTTCTATATACTTGCAAAAATATACAATTAAGAGATCACCTTATTTGCATATGATATTAAGAAAAATCGATTGTACTAAAAAACAGTAGGTTAGTTAATGTTTTTAGTGAGAGAATTATTTTAAGTATTCTATTTAAAATTGTTATTTAATAAATTTTAAACAACAATTATATTGATAATATATTTAATTTAATTCATTTTGGAATTAATATTTCCAACAGCGACCTTTTTATAACTTTTTTTAGAGTTATTTGCCTCTAGATGCTATCCATAAAAAAAACTTCACCAAATATCATTTGTCAATTTCATTAGGTTTCTAGCTGGAAAAATACTTCCGTGTAGATAGAAAAATGTTTGGCTTTTATTGTTTTTTTTTCTTAAATATTAAAAAAAAGAACACTTACGAAAAAAATTGAAAAAATTTCATTTTTTTTTTTAAAATTTTATTCCTTAAACGGAGCGTCGTTTAATACCTAAAAAAATTAAGATCTGCTGCCCACCCCCCGCTAAATTCCACAATTTACATTCTTTTTGTTTCCTTTTTCGCGTTAATTTCATCGATTACAAACTTAATTTTCTAATTAAAAAGATAACATTATACGACTTGACTCAGCGGCGTTTAACCCCTAAAAATATGGAGATCTACTTTTTTTCCGCCTAATACATTTAAATAGCTTTTATAAATATTATGAGAGAAGAAATTTTGAAAAAAATAAAATAAGATAACATGTTAGCATGAGGGATCACTTTTGTATATAAACTTAACGTAAAATGAACGCCCACTTTTTGGCCACCAAACATTGCGTTCAATGAGACTTTATCATTTTTTCAAGTTTCGTGATTGAGGGGGAAGGCAAAATCTGACAAATATAATTTGTTTTTTTTTTCTGGTGGGGGGTGAGGGCGAGAATTACATTGGAAACATAAAATAACGATAAATTTAATTATTTTTTATGAGACAATTCTCTACTTTCACCTAACAATTTAATAAACAAAACAACCCCCAAAATATGACAAATTCAATTTGGGGGGGGGGGGACGGGAATTATATTAGAGACATAAAACGACAAATAAACCCCTCCCCTAAAAAGAAAATCGAAAATTTCCTTTATTTACAAAAAAAAGCCAGTAAAAAAGTGCCCTTACAAAAAATAAAGGTAAAGGTTTATCGGCGCAAATTATTTGACAGACAAAAAAATAAATAAAAACTATTTTAATATAAAACATTATTAGACTCAAAGGCTGAAATAGAACAAAAAAAAATTCATTTTTATGTTTTTTTTTTATCATTTTTTATTAGACTAAATGTGCAAGCCTTACACGTTTAAAATTTAGCCTCTTTTAGGTTTGACAGATTGGCTTTTTTTTTTTAACCTTTTTTACGCCCTTTCATTACAAAAAGAATATGGCGGCGAAAAACATAGTTCATGAAAGAGCTTATATAGGCCAATCTGCCAAACCTTAGAAAGGCCAAATTTTAAAAGCAATATAGCGGCCTCGAATAATAAATATAAATGATAAAAAAATAATAAAAATGAAATCTTTTTCTGATTTTATTTCAGCCTTTCGGTCTAACAATGTGTTTTATATAAAAAGAAATAGTTTTATACTTTTTTGCCTGGCAAATAATTTACGCCACTAAACTACACATTTACCAAAATAAAAAATAAACGCACGCATTAAAGTTTATAAACGTTATTTTTTTAAGGTTCACAAAATTATGAGTTTTCTTAGGACAGTGATCCCTTCTGCCGAAATATATGATGGAGATGATACTTCTTTTTTTGGGGGATTACATTTACATATTTTAATCTGTTCTTTTATTTTTTAAATTGTTGTGGGGATATCCACGTTACCCATGATGAAAATGATTAGTATAGCAGTATAGCAGTATATATATATATATATATATATATATATATATATATATATATATAGAGAGAGAGAGAGAGAGAGAGAGAGATGAAAAGAGGATCAAATCAAGTTATACATCTATCAACAGTTCGTCTTTATGTAAGACTTCTACTGGATGATGAATAAATACGATGAAGACGAAATGATGGGTGGCATATAACTTGGTTTGTTTCTTTTTTATCTCTCTATCCCGTCAGAATACTATTTCCATTATTCTCATCATCATATATATATATATATATATATATATATATATATATATATATATATATATATATATATATATATATATATATATAGTGATGATCATATTTATTGGCACGGTAAAATAAAAGTTAAATTTTGTCTAATAAATTCTAAAAAAGGGATTAAATTAAAGAAAATAACAAAGTATATTATGTATTTTTAACTGGCCTTTCCGATGCAGCAATCGGATTTTAGAAAAAATAAATAACAAAGGAACAACAAACATAATTGCAAAAAACCCTTGTTCAAAATTATTGGCACGGCTTTGTTTTTCTTTTAGTATCAATATAATATCAATCAATTTCCGGTTTACGTGCTTTCTGAACTTTTTTATAGCCATATTATGCTTGTTTAACGCTAATTCAGTGAATAATTTTTTTCAGATAATTTTTAGATAGCGATTTATTTAAACTATTATAAGTGACTAAATTATAATTTTCAATCGCCATGGTTAAAACTAAGGAACACAGCGAAGACGTCAGGAAGCTTGTTGTAGCATGCCATACCAATGGGGAGGGCTATGATAAGATTTCAAAGAAGCTAAACCTTCACAAATCCACTGTTAGAGCCATAATAAACAAGTTCAAATCGCAAGGCCACGTTATGAGTTTAGAGGGTAGAGGGAGAAAAAGGATTCTTTCCCCAAGAGATGAACGGAAAATTGTTCGACAAGTAAAACAAAACCCAAGGATCTCTGTTGGGGAGATTGTTGATGAACAGAGCACCTCTGGAGTGAATGTATCTCGACATACAGTTGGTAGAGTTTTGAAGAGAGCTGGTTTAAAAGCATGTCGTCCGAGAAAGACTCCCTTATTGAAGCCTATGCACCTGAAAGCAAGGCTAGCCTTTGCAAAACGTCATATTGATAAAGATGTTGCATTCTGGAAACGTGTTCTATGGACTGACGAAACGAAAATAGAGTTATTTGGCCATAATAAAGTGTCTTATATTTACAGAAAATCTGGCGAAGCTTTCCTGCCTAAGAACACCATACCCACAGTGAAGCACGGTGGAGGCAGTTTGATGTTTTGGGGATCCTTTGCTGCCTCTGGACCAGGGCGACTTGTTAAGGTCACAGGTAGCATAAAAAAGGAAGATTATGTTAAAATATTGGATGAAAACCTGAAAGACTCTGCTAAAGAGCTCTCACTTGGTCGTCGTTGGTGGTTCATGCAAGATAATGACCCAAAGCATTCGGCTAAACTGACTAAGAAATGGCTTGAGGACAATCATATTAATGTTTTGGAGTGGCCATCACAAAGCCCAGACCTTAATCCAATTGAAAATTTATGGAGAACATTAAAATTGAGGGTAATGCAAAGGAAGCCTAAGAATCTTATTCAATTGGAGGATTATTGTCAGGAAGAGTGGGCTAAAATTACTACTGAAGAATGCAACAACTTGGTTGTAAACTATGAAAAGCGACTGAGGAAGGTAATCAAGGCCAAAGGCTATACAATTGAGTATTAAATAAATCGTGCCAATAATTTTGAACAAGGGTTTTTTGCAATTATGTTTGTTGTTCCTTTGTTATTTATTTTTTCTAAAATCCGATTGCTGCATCGGAAAGGCCAGTTAAAAATACATAATATACTTTGTTATTTTCTTTAATTTAATCCCTTTTTTAGAATTTATTAGACAAAATTTAACTTTTATTTTACCGTGCCAATAAATATGATCATCACTGTATATATATATATATATATATATATATATATATACTAGCATGGGTTCCCGGTGTTCCTCGGGTGTTTGGAGGTGTATTCTGAGCAAAAAAAAAAAAAACAACAAAAAAACGGTCAATTTTTTAAACTTTGACCCCTATTATGACCTCTTAACATTTATTGTTTTTGGCTCAAATCAAGTTATTCAGTTAGATCCATGTCCAAGGAACCTATATCTAAAATTTCAAGTGTTTAAACCCCAAATTATCGGAGGAGTTTGGTAGAGTTCTTAAAGGTTAAATCGTTTAATTTTGACCCCTTAAAAGGCCAAATCTCTGGCCGAAAACCAATCATATAGATTTTCCCAAATCTCAGTACCCTGTATATCAAATTTCGAGTCTGTAGACTTAAGCTAACAGAGTTATTTCGAAGGGAAATGTACATAGACAAACAAACAGACAGACAGACAGACAGACAGACAGACACTCAGGCACGTTCACTTTTATAGATATAATAGCATGGGTGTCCGGCGTTGCCCGGGTGTTTAGAGGTGTATGCTGAGCAAAAAAAAAAAAAAAAAAACAAATTAAAAAAAGGGTCAATTTTTTAAACTTTGACCCCTGTTATGACACCTTAACATTTATTGTTTTTGGCTCAATTCAAGTTATTAAGTTAGATCCATGTCCAAGGAACCTATATCTAAAATTTCAAGTGTTTAAACTCAAAATTGGCGGAGGAGTTTGGTAGAGTTCTCAAAGGTCAAATCGTTGAACTTTGACCCCTTAACAGCCAAATTTCTGGCCGAAACCCATACACATAGATTTTCCCAAATCTCAGTACCCTGTATATCAAATTTCGACTCGACTGTAGACTAAAAATTGACAAAGTTATTGCGAAGGAAAATGTACACAGATACAGAGACAGACACGTTCACTTATATATATATATTTTTTTCTTCATAAGTTTTGGTTTCAGTTTCGATTTAAGCTGATGCACCTAAATCATGTGGATATATTTTTTTTAATTTTTGAAATCACAATTGTATAACATATAAGAATCGAAATATACAAACATACTTAAGCATATTTTACCAGGCTACGCCGGGCGTCCCTACTAAGTTTGATAAATACTTCTGCAGTTTTAACAAAAGAGCTACAATAATATTAGTGTGTCTCTATTTATGCTGGACATCCAAAGAATGCCAACATCAATATATTGCATATGAATGAGTCCCCTGTGGAATTTCCACAGATCCCGCTAGTATGTATTAAACTTTTTAGCCCGTTAAAACCAGGAAAAAATTATAGCTCGTTGACTTAGAACGAGTGCCTTATACCAAATTAATGGTTTAATATGGTTAAATTTCTGCTCATTTTGCCATTAAATATGAATCACTATTAATCACAAACTGTATATCGAACGGATATATTGACTTCGCTTCATCTTTTCATAACAAAGAACAGTAAAAATTTCAACCAGTTACTTCCTGGAAAACTTCTATAGTAAATGTTGTATTGTGAAGACTAATCTCTATTAATCCCTAACTGTGCATCGATCAGTTACTATAATATTTAACTGACTGCACTTTCTTATAACAAAGGTATATAGACAATATCAGCCAGTTTCTGAGAATAGTGAGAGTAAATGTGGTCTTATTACGACTAATCCCTATTAATTCTTAACTCTGCATTGAGCAGATACTACAATACTCAGTTCGCTGCACGTTATCATAACAAATGTTTGTATGATTCAAATTGACTCAGTAGAAAAAGTGGAACGGACTGACAGGCAGACAGACAGACAGAGAGAAATATTATATATATATATATATATATATATATATATATATATATATATATATATATATATGGAGGGATGAGAAAGGAGTAAACCAAAATTATATGTTCAACAACGTTTCGTCTCTATTTCAAGACTTTTCTCAGGATGCTTAATTCGAAGAGATAAAATATCAGTAATATATTTGTTCTGCTTGTAATGTGAAATGGATGTTTGTTTTTAATTTCAGAACGAAATAAAACATACGTTTTCATTTAATGTGTATAGAGGTTATGGCATATTGTGAGTGAATAAAATTTTTTTTTTTTATATATATAGTAAGTTACTGAAATACATGGCGATAAAGCTACACAGAATTTTCTGCATTTCATCTTTGTAAGGAATCGTCATGCTAAAATGCATGGAGTTCCGGTTACCTAGTTGTTATAATGGAACAACCTAGTACCCCTTTAACACTAACAATAGTCATGAAAGGAGAAGGCGGAAGGAAAGATAACAAAGGAAGAGAGTTTGACACACGGACGAAAGAAGAAAAGAAAGAACCTCGATGTGCGTTCTTCCATGCTTACACACACACACACACACACACACACACACACACACACACACACACACACATTCATATATATATATATATATATATATATATATATATATATATATATATATATATATATAGTGATAGTATATTAGTGATGGGACGATTCCAATATTTTTCTCGATTCCGATACAAGTACCGATTCCGATTCTTTTGAAATCTTTAAATATTTAACAATATAGCTGTATTTTTTCTCTGATTACCGTAGAAACACAGATGTTAAAAGTTTCCTATATGTAAAAATATACTTGCGGAGGAAGATCTATTTATTTTAGCAACACTGATGGTTTAAAATCAATAAATATTTGTTCTTTTATCATTATTACCAGCAATGGAAGATTTTGCTTTAAACAAAATCAAATAAATAAAACAAAAGAATCGTTTTGGCATCGAAAAATTGGTACAAATTTTCCCGATTCCGATACTGATTCCGATACCTTCAAATATTCTGATTTTTCTACTTCCCGATTCCGATTCCAATTAATCGTCCAAACACTAATATATGTGTGTGTGTGTGTGTGTGTGTGTGTGCGCGCGTGCGCACGCGCGTGTGTTTTATTAGACTCTATTCTTATTTTCATACAAAAAATCTGTGTTACCCCAATCTTTGATTGAATAATTTGCATAATTATTCAACCTCGGGTTATGATTTTGCTAATATCGAAATTCACGATATAACAGTGGCAACAAAAGGATTCGAACAACTCACATGGATATTGGGTCAATGTAAAAAGAAAGCTTGTACGTGGAAGTTGACAGTTGAACGAAAAAAAAACAATGAAGCAGTTTATCAAAAAAAAAAAAAAAAAAAAGACTATTGCGTTTCCTTTTTACCAAATTGATGAATTGATCTAATATGTATATATAGTCAGACTTTTCTGTTAGTTTTCTTATTGTATTTTCTATTACATTTTCTACCCCAGACAATCCACAGTCCCACTTTGATGTACGCAGCTATTATCAGGGACATAAGTTGCAGGGAAACTATGTAGGGAGTTGAGCAGCAAGATGTCTGTATACATTACACTTGAACTTCTGCATGTCAGTACAGTTGGGAAAGCAGGAAACCGGAAAATAATTCGAAAGTTTAGCAGTTCTGGTGATCCCTAATGTGTAGGGGTGAGACTTTGCTGTGAGTTTGTCGGGGTTGTTTATGTCGAAGGAGTAGAAGGGCTTGTAATTCGCTGGAGCATCCACCATTAAAATACTTGTAAAACAGGCAGAGGATGCAACATTTCGTCGATGGGACAAAGACTAAAGCTTAAATGACGGTTCACGATCTATTATGTTGGCGACTCTTTTTTGAACTGTCCAGGAGTGAGAGACTAGTAGCAGATGCACCAGCCCAAATGTCACAACAATACTCCATACATGGGCGAATGGTGGCCTTATAGAGGTACAGAATACTTTCAGGTGTAAGCAGCTTTCTAGCACAGTAGAGAGAGCCCAGCTTCTTTGCAGCAACCTTGGCAATGTTCTCAATGTATCTGTTCCAACTAATGTTCCCTGTGAACGTTAAGCTGAGGAATTTGAAAGAAGTAATTTCAGGCAATGTATCTTTAGCCATAGTTATTGGTGGTGGAGAATGTTTCTTTTAATTATTAAAGGAAACGAACTTAGTCTTGGCAGCATTGAACATTATCATCCATTTTTGTCCCTATTTCACTACAGACAGGATGTCTTTCTCTAGGGTTTCCGTCATTGCTTTGAATATGTGTTCATTAGTTTTCCTGTTATAGAGCGTGGTGTCATCAGCAAATATGCCCATCTCAGAGACAATTTCATCAGAGGTCATTTATGAATATCAGGAATAATAAAGGTCCAAGGATCGATCCCTGAGTTATACCCGCATTTATATCATATTGTTTAGACATACGACCATCGAGAATAATCTGGATTCTTCTCTTATTTAAGAAGGATTTAATTATGTTAAATATTCGTCTAGTAATACCATAGAATCTGATTTTCATGAGAAGACCATCATGCCATACCCTGCCAAACGCCTTAGATATATCTAGGGCTACTTCCTTCCCCTTGGGTAAAATTAATTCCCTGCACAAAACAGTTTTCTTTTCCATCATTTTTATTTTTCCCTTACGAAGAATTAAATCAACACAGAATTATCCTAAACTTTATTTATGGAATTCTTATTCAAGTTTGCAGCAAAATTTATTACATAATTCTAGAAAACTGTTTTAAATGTAAGGCTTAAGCTTCAGGTGTGTTAAGACGAAATTGAAATTCAGGGAATCTTGTTTAATTGGTGTCTTGGTGATTGTACCTATATGTCTCTTAAAAATTTTTTCAAGAAGTTAGAATTTGTGGAATATTTATTAATTGATGCCTAATGCTATTGTTAGGAAATTCACAAAATTTGAAGGTATCTGAATTTTAACGATAGGCTTCCATAATCTCTCTACCATCTTTACATTAAATTAATTAAACTGAATAGAACTTACATTACACACCATTACGCCTAGAAGCTAGCTTTTAACATTCATAATGGTTGATTAATTGTTTTAGGAATGAACCCTATAGAAATACATAAACATGCACCTAAATCTCAGCCTGAAGCTGTGCCTAAGGAGCTATAATATAGCGAAACTATCTATCTGTGGTTGACAATATATGCTTACTACGTTTTGTGGGTTAAGTCTTGTGTTAAGGGAAACCATTAGATGCCATTAGCGATAATGCACTAGTGTGCAAGAATACAAAAATAAAAGCAAATCACACCTCTTTACTGTTGAGGTCCCTAAATGTCAGAAAGTATTCTACTTTAATAGTTTCTTCCTTTAGAACGGTTAAACTTTGGAATTCCCTTCCTGCTGCCTGCTTCTCAAACTGTACTGACATGCAGAAGTTCAAATGTAACGTAAACCAACATCTTAATCATTTATAGGCATCATCTCAAGTGGCAATGTGACTTGTTTGGGGGTGAAGGTGAGTAAAAACAAACAAACAAAAAAAAAACTATCAACAATTTCCCCACTCTCTATCTGTGCCTAGATTCCATGAACAAAGCTTTCCTAGAACTGCTCACTGATGGAGCACTGTTCCACTGGCCTGCTTCCCAGCTCACTACAATATATGGTTGAACCGTCTCCTTTAATAATCAAATTCTACCCAACTCACCCCATTACTACACTACCACCTTACATTCATTAACCCTTATCCTCGAGTGGCCTTCGGGCCTTGATGACTCCCCTGTAAAAAAAAATATATATGACACATGAGATTACTGCCTTTCTGCATATGATAATATGCAATGCTTTGACAACTGCCGACTCTAATGCTTGTGTGCCACATTTTTCTTCTTCATCTTTTTGTTCTCATTCTGGCCGAGTTGTCTTGCCGAGGGTGGAAGCACTGGTTTGCAAGTATACAAAAGTAAAAGCAAGAAAACCTCACAAAAAAAAAAACACACAAACACATTGTGTATGAATCACTTGTGCTCTGGGAGTGATACCGTTAGTGTAGAAAAAGGACCTGCCGAGCTTTGTTTCTTGTCTGTTTCTCGTCTGCTAACACTCTGCTGAGTTCTTCCTGCTTCCTCGTGTTCCCGTTCACAAACTGTCGCCAGTAACGCAAACTTCCGAGCTGCAAAAAGCATTGTTGCAAACAATTCTGAATATTCAATATATCAACTTTCAGCTGCTTTCTCTTCTCTTGTGAGTCGATTCCTCCCATTGTCCTAGGTCAAATAGCAAATGATAGTTTCGATTTGCTGAAACATTTGATAGATGAATGATTTCACAAAATGGACCTGTTAAGTGGCCACCTTGTTCATGCGATTTAACCCCATGAGATTATTTTCTTTGGGGATATGTAAAGTCCCATGTTTACGCTATTAAACCAGACACAATAGATTACTTTAAAGACAACATTCGACAAGTTATTTTCGAAATACAGCCCAATTTAATGCACAGAGTTGTGAAAATTAAAGCTCTACATCAGGGGTTCTCAACCGGGGTCCACATGGACCCTAGGGGTCCATGGAATATTTCTGTGGGTCCACAGGCAAAACATAACAGAATGGGGGTGCACAACGATATTTTGGTGGTCCATGAAGAAAACCAACTTAGAATAGTTTTTATTATTAAAAATTTAATTTCTACTGTCTGATCTCCATCGGCTTGACCATGAAAGAAACATTGTAATATTGTAATGCAAAATATTGGTAAAGAATTATTATCACTCTAATTTAGATTATTATTATTATTATTATCATTATTATTATTATTATTATTATTATAATAGTTGTTGTAGAATACCTTATTTGCATTAAATTAGTTTTCATTTAAAAATAAAGCTTAATTTTATATTATTTCTTTGGTTATTAAAATTTCAAAATTTATATGAGTGAAAAATAGAAGATTGTCTTATGACCAATAGTTATGAAAGGGTCCACCAAGATAAGAAGGAAAAAGGAGTCCATGAGTAAAAAAAGGTTGAGAACTACTGCTCTCGATTATGCCATATATGTGTGAGCTGTTTTCCCAACTGTACTGACATGCAGAAGTTTAAGTGTAATGTGAACAGACATCTTGATGCTCAACTCCCTACATAGTATCACTGCAACTTATGTCCCCAATAGTAGCCCCCTACATCAAAGTGGTACTGTGCTTTGTTTTGGGTAAAAATTGAATAAAAAGAAAAAATAATAATAATAAAAATTATTTTTATGTAATTTATTTTGATTTAAAGTTTGTAACCTCTAAACAAAATACCCTATACTTCCGACATCCCTTCCAGAAGAATCACCTCCCAACGTCCCTCAGGACCCTTGTTTTGGAAATGGGGGACGTCCATAGTATTACACCTGTTTATCCATCATGTGATTGGTTACTGCCATGCGATCTCATGTGGTTAAGTAGATCAGGCCCAAGCAGACAAGCTCTGCCACAGGAGCCACACATATGATCAGGTTGAAACTTCGACATGGACTGCTTCTGCAAAGCATGTTTCAAGATGAAATACTGTAGTTGTCTTATCTCAAATCTCCCGAAGTTATCACTAACTCGACGGTTCTACCAAATTGATTCTTTCAAGGTCATCCTCTCTCAGTTCTGTACATTTATCAAGTTGTTTTTAACTACTTATTTAAAACGTCTATTTGATTAGTGTCAGTAGTTCTTCATCTAACAATAGCTTAGTCTATCATTCTAGTCAAGTGCCTAGCCTAGCGCATTTGGCTAAGTACAACGACTGATACACCAACTTACTGTAGAGAACAGTATCTAGTGTTAATGATTGCCAATTAATGTTTACTTTGATCTGTCATTGGCACAATCAAGTTGACACACCGGTTCTCGCCAGATCACCGCAGTTAAGCAACGTTAAGCCTGGCCAGTACCAGATGGGTGACCATTTGGGAAGGCGAGACGCTGTATGTACTGTGAGTTAAAATTACCAGGTTGAGAAACTGGCATCGTCTATCCTTCTCTCGAGGGTAGATGGGACTCTCTTAAACCGTGGTAGGCACCCCGTCTAGCGATGGCGTCACAATAAAAAATACCGTTGATAGCCCTGGCGAAGCATCAAGTCTTCAGCTATGTGCAATATTTGAATTACATTACAAAACTCGTGTAGTGAGTTCAATCTTGGCTGCGGTCGCGCTGGATGGATGGGTGGATGGATGGATTGATCTGTCATGATTAAATTTGAAATTATGTATTTTTTATTTATCAAACTTAATTTTAAAATAGTATTTTCTTTGCTCATACTTAAATTTGAAATCTCATGATTGAGTCTAAAATAATAATTTTTTTTAATCTGTCACGCTTAAGTTTGAAATTATATTTTCTTGGTCTATCTTAATCGACTTTTGAATAGTATTTTCTTTTATCTGTAACGATTTAGTTTGATGCAGCATTGTCTTTGATTTGTCACGCTTAAGTTTGAAATAGCATTTTCTTTGATCTGTCACGATTAATTTTGAAATAACAATTCCATCCTTAATACACAGCTTGAATGAATACATCATAAGAATAAGTTCTTGTTGTCTTCTTAGTCATTTCTTGTAAATGATGTCAAGAGATTTCTTTCATCAAAAGACACACCCAGGGACAGCTATCATCAGAAAGACACTATTTTTTCTTAGCCAGAACTCTCCCAGATTCTACCTAGAGGACGTGAGTTGAGAGGGGATAGATAAATAAATAGATAAATGAGGAAAAGGTGCCTTATGTTATTAAGAAGGGTAATATTCAGATTTTGCTTTTTAAGAAACCACACCCTGAAATGACTGTGTGTAATGAAGGGAAGAAGGAAGAGATGAGGAGTAGTAACGTCAACTTGGCTCCAGGGTAGGTAAGAATCTCTTCTTTATATCACACCTCTCCTTTTAAGTTTTGGTCGTATGGTTTACTGGATGCCACACCCTTATGAGGTCCCCCTAAAGCTGACAGGCAGCAGATCATGTTGAAAATATGCCCAGAAAGAATTAAAACAATTTTAAATTACATTAAGCAATATATATATATATATATATATATATATATATATATATATATATATATATATATATATATATATATATATATATATATATACATATATATATATATATGTATATATATATGTATATATATGTATATATATATATATATGTATATATATATATATGTATATATATATATATATATATATGTATATATATATATATGTATATATATATGTATGTATATATATATATATATATATATATATATATATATATATATATATATATATATATATATATATATATAAAAGGGTATTTCCAAAAATAATGCATCCTATTTTTTGACGAAAAAAAAAAAAATTTAAAACCTATGGAGGGGTACCATTAAAACGAGCGATCTTTGGTGCTCCCATATTTATTTTTCTACATAGGCAACATCGTTCTCAATGCACTTTTGCATAAGATGTGGTGGTGGCTATGCATGGGCGCCAGGAGCGTGCTTCATTACTCACATCACTGTCGCCACTCAGAAATCGACGATCTCATCTTCTAACTGCGTTGACATCAACTGCATTGGCTTCGTAAACGTCCAACAGGCGCCGGTGAGTGTTGATCAGCTCAATTTTGTTTGCATGGAGGAATTCAATGACACATCTCTACTCCTGATGATGCACGTCTACGAGAGTAATTTCTTTTTCAGCGTCTCACACCATAAATATCTGCAGCAGGGAGATGAAAGTTTCAAGTCATGAATGCATAAGTTCAGTCATCATAATAATGACAATACAATCACCTCAGATTCATTCGAGTGGAATTAAAAAAAATAGGAAGTATTACTTTTATAATGACCCTCTCATTTTGGATATCCATATCAGCAACAGCAAAATGACGTTATAACTTAACTGATCTCTACGAGTGTCAAGGTCAAGGTTAAAGACGAATATAAACATGATCGACCGACATAGTAATAAAGGTGTGATGTCAAAGTTTTTTTCATAGAATACTCATCTGTGGAAGAAAACACGGCATGGTTGCTTCCCAACCGATTACAACATGTTTGGTTTTGAATAATCAATTCCTCTTAAATAATATTTTGCCCATTCCACTTATTGTTTCCAATCATGATTAGAATTATATATATATATATATATATATATATATATATATATATATATATATATATATATATATATATATATATGTTGCCCGGTTACCTGGTCGTAAAATATGCATAAATATTATATTTTAATTCATACAGAAACTGAAACATGTGCATGCGAGTATTATGTATCTTCTAAACAGTTCATATCTTGTAAGTAATAAAAAAATACTCGACCTGAGATCGAAACCAAAACCTAAAGACAGTGAGTCAAGTACAATAACCATTAGGCCAGCTATAGACGCTTTTGAAAAAGTGTTTTCAAACCTACTTATTGTTAACATAAGGAACCATTCACGTATGAACCATTCATGCATGCACATGTGTAGAACAGTTGATAAACAGATAAAAATCAATGACCCCCACGTACCAACGTTTAATTTGGACTCCTTAGCAACCTTGCTTTCTGCATGAAAACCGATTAAAGAGTTTCCCACGTGTCTGAATACCCTATATACTTAATTTCACGTTTGTAGGTAAAACGTTCGTTTAGTGTATAAGTTGAGAAGTGTCCTCACACACATTCTCTCTCTCTCTCTCTCTCTCACACACACACACACACACACACACACACACACACACACACACACACACACACACACACACATATTATCTATCTATACTCCTATAAATTCGTTTTTCTTTTGTGTGTATTGATATTCATATTAAAAACCCTCTTTTCTATTTATTTAAAAAGGAAATACAATTTTCTTATATATGGATCGTGCAATTGCATTCATCTGCAACATATCTAGCTAATTTCATATTCTTTTAAACATTCATTCTAATTAATTCCCTATTAGTTTTATCGGTTTTCTTATGGGGTGATCATCTAGAGTTAACTATTACGTGTAATTATATTCATGCAGATATTCTACATGATTTATACTTGCATAATATTTGTGTAAAATTTTTAAACAAAAAATTGTTTCCATATATATTTATGTATACGTATATATTTTTGTTTGACCTATTAGTCTATCCATCTATATATCTATTAAAGTGAACGGATCTGTGTGTCTATCTGTGTGTTTGTCTGTCTGTCTGTGTACATTTCCTTACGCAATAACTCTGTCAATTTTCAATCTACAGACTCGAAATTTGATATACCGGGTACTGAGATTTGGGAAAATCTTTGAGATTGGGTTTCGGCCAGAAATTTCGCTGTTAAGGTTTAAAATTTATCTCGCGGTCTCTACCAAATTACTCAGACAATTTCTGATCTAAATATTTGAAATTTTACATAAAGTGTATTCAGAGATAGGGCAAGTTTTTTAATCGGCTTGGGTCGAAATTTTTTAGTTACCAATATATAAATGTATGTATGTATGTATGCATGTCTAAAACTTTCGACAGAGGCGACGGATTTGTACAAGATCGGTATTGTTTTGAAGTTCGACCTTCCAGACGACAAATATCGAAAAACTGGCTAATAACATTAATATCTTCACCTTAAACTGGGTACTTTTCTACAAAGGGGGTCGCTTTTTTCGCCGATATTTTTGAAAGTCATCCTCTCCCTTCGATTGTCTAGCCTTAATTAAAACCTACGTCACTTCTGGTTTGGCGGTGGTCGTAACAGCAAAGACGTCAGATTTTTTCCCATTCTTTTTCTCCTTTGCGGTACGGGTTTGAGCTGCCTTCCTACTACCACTTTTTTTTTGCTCAACACACACATCCAAACACCCGGGCATCGCCGGGCTGAAATGCTTGTATACCTATAAAAGTGAACGTTTTTGTGTGTCTCTGTGTGTGTCTGCGTACATTTCCCTACGCAATAACTCTGTCAATTTTTAGTCTACAGACTCGAAATTTGATATACCGCGTACTGAGATTAGGGGAAATCTTTGTGATCGGTTTTCGGCCAGAAATTTCGCTGTTAAGGCGTCAAAGTTCAAGGATTTGACGTTTGAGAACTCTACAAAACTCCTCCGCCAATTTTGAGTTTAAACACTTGAAATTTTAGATATAGGTTCCTTGGACATGGATCTAACTTAATAACTTGATTTGAGCCAAAAACAATAAATGTTAAAGGGCTATAATAGGGGTCAAAGTTTAAAAAATTAACCGTTTTTTTTTTATCAACATATATCTCCAAAAACCCGGGCAACATCGGGCTGAAATGCTAGTATATATATATATATATATATATATATATATATATATATATATATATATATATATAGAGAGAGAGAGAGAGAGAGAGAGAGAGAGAGAGAGAGACTGAAATTCAAAGAAACCTCTGGAAACTTATATGTAGAAGAACATGCCATTTATTTGAAGTTTTCATGGATTCGGTGTCTATAGAGTAAGAAACCATTATTTATGAAGGAAATTAGATCTGGTAATAACGATTGAGTTGCTACAAGCGTTTGGGTTGCTTTTCTCTGTTGTCATCCCTTGCCATTTGTCTTTGTTTACTCTTGGGAGTGGCAATGCTGACAACAATTCGCATGCTCCACTGCCAACACTGTTTAAAGACATCTTGGTTTAGCAAAAAAAGGCATAATGATTGGCTATAATTTATGAAATATTAAATGGTACTTTGTTACTTATCCAACTTGTTAACGATGATGCATTAATGGACAATCTATCAACATCTAAATGAATAAATCCGAAAGTTTTCTTTTCATTCAACCCAATTATACTACAAATGAAACGTTTTAATCTTATCAAATAAACAATACATAGTCTCTTGAAACATTGTACGTCTAGTAAAAAGTAAAGGCCCTTTCACATGTATTTGCATGACTAATTTACATATTATTTAAACCGTTTGTATTAAGTGTCATTCAATTTGTAATTTTATGGTCCTCTTTTTTTATATAAGCTCTAGTAATTAATTAACATGATTTAATAAACAAATATATAAGCCAAATATATAAATATATAAATATATAATTATAAATAAATTATATTATAAATTATAAATAAATCATATTATAAATTATAAATAAATTATATTAAAAATTATAAATAAATTATAAATAAATATATGATATATAAGTATATAAGCCATAGTAATTAATTAAAATGCTTTAATAAACAAATATATAAACCATATATATATAAATATATAAATATATAATTATAAATTATAAATAAATACATAATTATAAATTATAAATAAATTATATTATAAATTACAAATAAATTATATTATAAATTATAAATAAATTATAAATAAATATATAATATATAAATATATAAGCCATAGTAATTAATTAATATGATTTAATAAACAAATATATAAGCCATATATATAAATATATAATTATAAATTATAAATAAATTATATTATAAATTATAAATCAATTATATTATAAATTATAAATAAATTATATTATAAATTATAAATAAATATATAATATATAAATATATAAGCCATAGTAATTAATTAATATGATTTAATAAACAAATATATAAGCCATATATATATAAATATATAATTATAAATTATAAATAAATTATATTATAAATTATAAATAAATATATAATATATAAATATATAAGCCATAGTAATTAATTAACATGATTTAATAAACAAATGCTAAATTACAAAAACTGTTTGTAAAATCGTATGTTCACTAATTTTCAAAGGATGTCATTAGAATTAAACGTATTAGTTTTTAAAATTATAATAAGTGTATATAAAAACATGTAATATCAAATATTTAAAAAGAATATTAATTGCTAAATTAATAGCCGCCGGATAATGGTCATTTTTTTCTTGCTAGTAGGTTATAAAAAGAAAATGAGAAATATGTTATTGAAGTCTTTTTTTAATGAAAAAATAGCACATGAATAAGCGGACAAAAACCTAAAAAATATTTTTGATTATTTCATGTATAATATTAGTGAAATTATATAAACATTATAAAAGGTTCAATGTGGATCAATCTACGTTTCGAGGTTAAGCGTCTCGTCAAGGGTTCAATAATGTATTTTTTCTTCACCGCAGATATATCAGGTGCCTTAAATAAATTTCCATACTTTTTCGTACAAGAATTTAAAATTGCTACGCGCTCTTTAAAATTCAGTATATTATTGCTATACATCTTACGAGATGACGGACCAATTGTTATGGTTCCAGGTTCAAATGAACAGCTACAACAGGAATTGGAATACACCCTACTAAAGCCTGATTGTCACAGCTGGCGAATTTAAAAAATGTAATCTGGACGTGAGGACACTTTAGAAAATGGAATACCTTCCGTTTTAAAATTGGAAAAAATGTCACAGAAATGCATCCGCCTGCTTTTGGACTATCTTGCATCAATCGAGCATCAGTTTTTGAGTGGCATAAGAGATTCAAGGAAGACAGGGAGTCTGTAAGGGATGATGAGAGGTGTGGGACAAGTAAGTCAGAACACTAGAGTTGATTGGCCAAATAAAGAATTTCATGGATAAGGACCATCGTGTGTCTATAGAGACAATAAGTGTACAGTTTGATGTCAGTGTGGGAACTGTACACAATTATATGAAAGAACCTTAAGATGTGGAAGATTTGCGCGAAATTTGTCCCAAGGTTGTTCAGAGAAGATCGGAAAGAAAGACGTTGTCACGGGCATTAAAACAGTGGCTCATCCTTTCTATAATCCAGGCATTGCTCCCTGTGACTTTTGGTTATTCCCTAAGCTCAAGGAAACCCTTAGAGGGTGTCGTTATGAGACAATTGAGCGGCCGTGAGGAGGGTTATTGATACACTCACACAAGAGGACTTCCATGGAGTCTTCCAGAAATTGTTGGAATGGCACAACATGTGCATTACAATCGGAGGAGATTACTTCGAAGGGGACTAGAGTTTCATGTGAGTACTATCAATACGAAAAAGTCTGGAAACTTACAGAAGGCACCCTGTACACAGACATTTCTGCCCTATACATATCATTTGAAATTTTAAGCATAAAACCTGAACGAAACATTAACGAAATTATTAACATGAACGAAATATTAACGAAATTATTAACCTGAACGAAACATTAACGAAACATGCTATACTTTGAAAATTATTTTGGGAGAAAAAGTTTATTGTCGAATGAAAAAAAAAAAATCTATTATTAATACTCTATTTACAATATTGAGCATCCACAAGTGTATTAAATATTTTTTATAATATCCTAGCATATTATTTATTAAGATATCCTTTAAATATAATTATGAACGTTTATCATTTTTGAATACACACACAACTGTCGTTTGGGCGGTCGGGTTTTGATCTTGGCTTGAGGTAGTTGCTTATCTAGCCGCACTGATGAGCGTGAAAAAGCGAAACACTACTATATGTGGATGATTATAATGCTCCCTATCTTGGGTTGAGCATATTGGGAAGTGATATATTAAATGAACGCTTAGAAGTATACGGGCACCAAACCAATGATGGAAAAAATTAAGATCTATTCATGCCTATGTAATATAGACGGTGTCAGAAACAGTTTTGAATAATATGTCAGTTCAAACTTAAATTCTTACTTGCAATATATCGTAAACTCAACTTAATATATACTTGAAGTATCATATAGCAATGAATTCTTAGAAAATTAAAGTTAACTGCAGCACATTTTTTCTATCAAAACTTGAACAGCATCCTCTAATTTGAACGAAGCGGATGTTCAAATTATAGGAGTTATACTGTATTTAAATCAGACAAACTAATTTTATAATTTTTTACAGCATCATATATATATATATATATATATATATATATATATATATATATATATATATATATATATATATATATATATATATATAGAGAGAGAGAGAGAGAGAGAGAGAGAGAGTAAGGTATGAAAATATATTTATGGCAATTAAGCCACAGAAAAGCGTTGGTGTTTTACTCCATTTTGTGAATCGTCAGGCTATATTTATTGTCGGTATATGCGCAATAGGTTGAGCACTCCAAGAGAGGAAAAAACGATTTCCTATTAGCAGTAAGCAATGCACTTCTGTAAATAATACATATTTTGGGTTGCCAGAATGGTATAAAAATATAAGAAAACAGAAAATACCACATATATAACGCTTTAATTTCTTTTACTGTATGTGATTGTGCGCGTTGGCGTAGGGGTTAGGTACTTGAACATTTTAATCGTAGTCATATGTGGCTAACTGTTCGGGTTGCAAATTCTGGTGTGAATCTATACTCTTGTTACACTGATCAGTTATAGAAGAAGAAATAGCTATCTGCGCGCGCGCGCACACACACACACACACACACACACACACACACACACACACACACACACACACACACACATATATATATAAGTTGGGTAACTTGGGAAACAACTATAACCTCTACCAGAGAACCCAAAGTATTGCTTCTTTTTAAAATAAAGTTTCCCGAAGCGCATTATATATATTATTCTTCGTGCAAAAGAGCAGGGCACAAAATGTTTTAAATAATAATAATAATAATAATAGAATAACAATAACAAAGACTTTCGCTGGTGAGGACTACTATTGAGCGTAACCAGTTATACAGTCCTTTTGAAATTTTCATCTCTATTTTGCTTGTTATCTACTGAATATTTTTAATGAAACCTATATGAAATATGCTCCTTATTAAATTGTAAAGATTTTCTATTCTGAACGAAGTTAAAAAAATTTCATCTAAAAAAGTTATTTTAAAGTTTTTGCTAAAAAAAAATCAGATGTTCTCATTATTCAGACATGTATGACAAAGAGGGAGTTGCAAAAAAGAGTTGTGGTGTGAGGAGAAATACAAACTGAAACATAGAGAATACTCAGACCTGTAATAATACAAAGAGGGGGTTGCAAAAATGAGTTGTGGTTTGAGGAGAAATACAAACTGAAATAGAGAGTAGGAGAGTTTTTATAAATACGTACAAAACCACATTAATTTCTTTTAATCCAGATTAATAAATTAAATAAAATATAGTCTTAAAAAGATACGATACAAGTTAGAAAAGCATTTCATCCAAGGCATGAAAATTGTTAAACAAACTGTTTTTACTATAGGCTTTAAAAATAAAGGTACAAGATTCAATTTGAAATTTATTTATCTTCAAAGTGCACTTTTATACATTTTACAAAGTAAGGTATTAAATTTTTATACCTTACTATGTAAAATTTATAAAAGTGCACTTTGAAGATAAATAAATTTTAAATTGAATCTTGTACCTTTATTTTTAAAGCCTATAGTAAAAACATTTTGTTTAACAATTTTCATGCCTTGGATGAAATGCTTTTCTAACTTGTATATATATCTGTAGTATAAAGCTGAATGTCTGTGTGTGTATGTATGTATGTGTGTGTGTGTGTGTGTGTGTGTGTGTGTGTGTGTGTGTGTGTGTGTGTGCGTGTGTGTCTGGTCACAAATAGGCTCCTATATGGTTGACTATTATAGAAAACTGATCACATATAATGATAGAAGATGTATCGAGACACAGGAATGGGTATGTTTGATCTGGCATAATGATGATTCATTAAAATTGTGGGGTCTGCGTTCGCGCCTGGTCCAAAAAGTATGGAAATAAAAAATTTAAAAATTAAAAAAAAACGATAACAAGTGTTTTTGATATAGATGTACATAAGAATACTTTGATAAATATGTTTATTTAAATAGGGATGGTATAATAAAATTTAATAAAAACTTTTCATATCTATCTGCGTAAGTATACTTTGATAATTATGTTTCAGTTTGCAGAAATATGGTATAATAAAATTATGGGGTGTACGTTCGCGCCTGACCTCCATAGAATGGAAATATGTGACAAAGTTTAACAAGGTTTTTTAATATAGATCCACAGAATATTGTGATAAGTGTTTCAGTGTAAACAGGTATGGTATAATAAATTATGGGGTTTATCTATTTTATTTTTACTTTCATCATATTTTGCTTTGGTTTTGATACCCCCAAATTCGAAGCTATCTCTTTACAACCCTTCCTTTTCATAACCTATCATACTTTCATAAATCAGAGTCCATTTTCTGTAGGCTATTTTTGAACCCAGTCAACGACGGGTACTTTTGCTAGTATATATATATATATATATATATATATATATATATATATATATATATATATATATATATATATGAATAAAAAATCAATACAAAGTATATAAATGTTTATATCTTTTTTGTATTTATTTCCTTTGTGCTGACGTGTAGAAATACAAAAAGTCTTTTGAAAAAAAAAACAACAATATTTCCTTCAAAAGCACATAATTTTCCTTCGATCTTCCTCATTATATATATAAGTTTGGTGTGTTCAAAAGTCGGGACTAATGAAGACAACGAGTTTGTTAGATAGTGCTCAATAAAAACAGCAAAATAATTTTATTATTATTTGAGGATAAACAGTTACATATGTACGCTACAAATAGCCATCTGTTTCAGTCAATGAGATTTCCTTAGGCGACTCGAGACCTCTCGACGCCACAAAGAAAATTTCAATTTCTTCCAAATTTTTTTTCCATTTTTCTTTATGGCGTCGAGAGATTCCGGGTCGCTTGAAGAAGTCTCATTAACTGAAACAGATGGCTATTTGTAGCGACCATATGTAACTGTTTACACTCAAATAATAACATTAATAATAATAATAATAATAATAATAATAAAAATAATAATAATAATAGTAATATATATATATAATATATATATATATATTATATATATATATATATTACTATTATTATATATATATATATATTACTATATATATATATATATTACTATATACTATATATATATATATATATATATATATATATATATATATATATATATACATATATAATTATTTTTTTACTAGACGGACATAATACACATATTAGAAGGGGTTAAAAAGTATATAAAGCTTCTTTAAGTTTAGACCTTTCAAGATATGCAAAGCGCAACAAATATAATAATAGCAATTATAGATAAGACAAATTAATATGTTGGTATACATATATTATTTGTCAATGTAATAAGGAGACACGGTAATTTAGGGAGGTGTTATATGCTCTTTATACATGGGTATTTCGAAGACTAATGCTGGAGCTTGGGGCTAGGTTGCAAACATTTCAATGCGACATCTAGCTAGAGGGATAATTAGAGGGTATTTAAATATCTGGTATATAGAGCTGTGATTAACGGGGGATGAGCGAGGCAATCTGGGGCTGTTAAATTAATGTAGGCGCATTTTAGTTAGCTGGAGACTTGCAGTAGATTAGGAGCTATAACGAATAGAGGAGGATAATATAATATTAGAGGTGAGTTATGGCGATATATAGAGAGGAGCATAAAGAGATGGATGGATAAACGGGGTAAATCGCATATTCAGTGAGCAGAGAGATTAGATAAATACGGATTGTTAAAGATTAAATACATTGTTAAAGATTAATTACATTGTTAAAGATTAAATACACTGTTAAAGATTAAATACATTGTTAAAGATTAAATACTTTGTTAAAGATTAAATACATTGTTAAAGATTAAATACATTGCTAAAGATTAAATACATTGCTGAGATTAAATACATTGTTAAAGATTAAATACATTGCTAAAGATTGAATACATTGTTAAGGATTAAATACATTGTTAAAGATTAAATACATTTTTAAAGATTAATTACATTGTTAAAGGCTAAATACATTGCTGAGATTAAATACATTGTTAAAGATTAAATACATTGCTAAAGATTAAATAAATTTGTAAAGATTAAATACATTGTTAAAGATAAAATACATTGTTAAAGATTAAATACATTGTTAAAGATTAAATACATTGTTAAAGATTAAATACATTTTTAAAGATTAAATACATTGTTAAAGATTAAATATATTGTTAAAGATTAAATACATTGCTAAAGATTAAATACATTGTTAAAGATTAAATACATTGTTAAAGATTAAATACATTGTTAAAGATTAAATATATTGTTAAAGATAAAATACATTGTTAAAGATTAAATACATTGCTAAAGATTAAATACATTGCTAAAGATTAAATACATTTTTAAAGATTAAATACATTGTTAAAGATTAAATACATTGTTAAAGATTAAATACATTGTAAAAGATTAAATATATTGTTAAAGATTAAATACATTGTTAAAGATTAAATACTTTGTTAAAGATTAAATACATTGTTAAAGATTAAATACATTGCAAAAGATAAAATACATTGTTAAAGATTAAATACATTGTTAAAGATTAAATACATTGTTAAAGATTAAATACTTTGTTAAAGATTAAATACATTGTTAAAGATTAAATAATTTGTTAAAGATTAAATACATTGTTAAAGATTAAATACATTGTTAAAGATTAAATGTATTGTTAAAGATTAAACACATTGCTAAAGATTAAATACATTGCAAAAGATAAAATACATTGTTAAAGATTAAATACATTGCAAAAGATAAAATACATTGTTAAATATTAAATACATTGTTAAAGATTAAATACATTGTTAAAGATTAAATACTTTGTTAAAGATTAAATACATTGTTAAAGATTAAATACATTGTTAAAGATTAAATACATTGCAAAAGATAAAATACATTGTTAAAGATTAAATACATTGCAAAAGATAAAATACATTGTTAAAGATTAAATACATTGTTAAAGATTAAATACATTGTTAAAGATTAAATACATTGTTAAAGATTAAATACATTGCTAAAGATAAAATACAATGTTAAAGATTAAATACTTTGTTAAAGATTAAATACATTGCAAAAGATAAAATACATTGTTAAAGATTAAATACATTGTTAAAGATTAAATACATTGCAAAAGATAAAATACATTGTTAAAGATTAAATACATTGTTAAAGATTAAATACATTGTTAAAGATTAAATACTTTGTTAAAGATAAAATACATTGTTAAAGATTAAATACATTGTTAAAGATTAAATACATTGCAAAAGATAAAATACATTGTTAAAGATTAAATACATTGTTAAAGATTAAATACATTGTTAAAGATTAAATACTTTGTTAAAGATTAAATACATTGTTAAAGATTAAATACATTGCTAAAGATAAAATACATTGTTAAAGATTAAATACATTGTTAAAGATTAAATACATTGTTAAAGATTAAATACTTTCTTAAAGATTAAATACATTGTTAAAGATTAAATACTTTGTTAAAGATTAAATACATTGTTAAAGATTAAATACATTGCAAAAGATTAAATACATTGTTGAAGATTAAATACATTCTAAAGATTAAATACATTGTTAAAGATTAAATACATTGTTAAAGATTAAATACATTGTTAAAGATTAAATACATTGTTAAGGATTAAATACATTGTTAAAGATTAAATACATTGTTAAAGATTAAATACATTGTTAAAAATTAAATACATTGTTAAAGATTAAATACATTGTTAAAGATTAAATACATTGTTAAAGATTAAATACATTGTTAAAGATTAAATACATTGCTAAAGATTAAATACATTGTTAAAGATTAAATACATTTTTAAAGATTAAATACAGTGTTAAAGATTAAATACATTGTTAAAGATTAAATACTTTGTTAAAGATTAATTACATTGTTAAAAATTAAATACATTGTTAAAGATTAAATACATTGTTAAAGATTAAATATATTGCTAAAGATTAAATACATTGTTAAAGATTGAATACATTGTTAAAGATTAAATACATTGTTAAAGATTAAATACATTGTTAAAGATTAAATACATTGCTAAAGATTAAATACATTGTTAAAAATTAAATACATTGTTAAAGATTAAATACATTGTTAAAGATTAAATATATTGCTAAAGATTAAATACATTGTTAAAGATTGAATACATTGTTAAAGATTAAATACATTGTTAAAGATTAAATACATTGTTAAAGATTAAATATATTGTTAAAAATTAAATACATTGTTAAAGATTAAATACATTGTTAAAGATTAAATACATTGTTAAAGATTAAATACATTGTTAAAGATTAAATATATTGCTAAAGATTAAATACATTGTTAAAGATTAAATACATTGTTAAAGATTAAATACATTGTTAAAGATTAAATACATTGTTAAAGATTAAATACATTGTTAAAGAGTTATTAAATTTACCCGTGCGCATTTAGGAAAGTGCAGGATAAAAATTATACATACGTTTTCACACATATTATTTTTGTACGTACATTATTACCTTTCACATACATTTGTGAGGTGAGTTATGGCGATATATAAAGAGGAGCATAAAGAGATGGATGGATAAACGGGGTAAATCGTATATTCAGTGAGCAGAGAGATTAGATAAATACGGATTGTTAAAGATTAAATACATTGTTAAAGATTAATTACATTGTTAAAGATTAAATACACTGTTAAAGATTAAATACATTGTTAAAGATTAAATACTTTGTTAAAGATTAAATACATTGTTAAAGATTAAATACATTGCTAAAGATTAAATACATTGCTGAGATTAAATACATTGTTAAAGATTAAATACATTGCTAAAGATTAAATACATTGTTAAGGATTAAATACATTGTTAAAGATTAAATACATTTTTAAAGATTAAATACATTGTTAAAGGCTAAATACATTGCTGAGATTAAATACATTATTAAAGATTAAATACATTGCTAAAGATTAAATAAATTTGTAAAGATTAAATACATTGTTAAAGATAAAATACATTGTTAAAGATTAAATGCATTGTTAAAGATTAAATATATTGTTAAAGATTAAATACATTGTTAAAGATTAAATATATTGTTAAAGATTAAATACTTTGTTAAAGATTAAATACATTGTTAAAGATTAAATACATTGCAAAAGATAAAATACATTGTTAAAGATTAAATACATTGTTAAAGATTAAATAAATTGTTAAAGATTAAATACTTTGTTAAAGATTAAATACAATGTTAAAGATTAAATAATTTGTTAAAGATTAAATACATTGTTAAAGATTAAATGTATTGTTAAAGATTAAAAACATTGCTAAAGATTAAATACATTGCAAAAGATAAAATACATTGTTAAAGATTAAATACATTGCAAAAGATAAAATACATTGTTAAATATTAAATACATTGTTAAAGATTAAATACATTGTTAAAGATTAAATACATTGTTAAAGATTAAATACGTTGTTAAAGATTAAATACAGTGTTAAAGATTAAATACATTGCAAAAGATAAAATACATTGTTAAAGATTAAATACATTGCAAAAGATAAAATACATTGTTAAAGATTAAATACATTGTTAAAGATTAAATACATTGTTAAAGATTAAATACTTTGTTAAAGATTAAATACATTGTTAAAGATTAAATACATTGCTAAAGATAAAATACATTGTTAAAGATTAAATACATTGCTAAAGATAAAATACATTGTTAAAGATTAAATACATTGTTAAAGATTAAATACATTGCAAAAGATAAAATACATTGTTAAAGATTAAATACATTGTAAAAGATTAAATACATTGTTAAAAATTAAATACTTTGTTAAAGATTAAATACATTGTTAAAGATTAAATACATTGTTAAAGATTAAATACATTGCAAAAGATAAAATACATTGTTAAAGATTAAATACATTGTAAAAGATTAAATACATTGTTAAAGATTAAATACTTTGTTAAAGATTAAATACATTGTTAAAGATTAAATACATTGTTAAAGATTAAATACATTGCAAAAGATAAAATACATTGTTAAAGATTAAATACATTGTTAAAGATTAAATACATTGTTAAAGATTAAATACTTTGTTAAAGATTAAATACATTGTTAAAAATTAAATACATTGCTAAAGATAAACTACATTGTTAAAGATTAAATACATTGTTAAAGATTAAATACATTGTTAAAGATTAAATACATTGCTAAAGATAAAATACATTGTTAAAGATTAAATACATTGTTAAAGATTAAATACATTGTTAAAGATTAAATACTTTCTTAAAGATTAAATACATTGTTAAAGATTAAATACATTGCTAAAGATAAAATACATTGTTAAAGATTAAATACATTGTTAAAGATTAAATACATTGTTAAAGATTAAATACTTTGTTAAAGATTAAATACATTGCTAAAGATTAAATACATTGCTAAAGATTAAATACTTTGTTAAAAATTAAATACATTGTTAAAGATTAAATACATTGTTAAAGATTAAATACATTGCTAAAGATAAAATACATTGTTAAAGATTAAATACATTGTTAAGGATTAAATACATTGTAAAAGATTAAATACTTTGTTAAAGATTAAATACATTGTTAAAGATTAAATACATTGCTAAAGATTAAATACTTTGTTAAAAATTAAATACATTGTTAAAGATTAAATACATTGTTAAAGATTAAATACATTGCTAAAGATAAAATACATTGTTAAAGATTAAATACATTGTTAAAGATTAAATACATTGTTAAAGATTAAATACTTTGTTAAAGATAAAATACATTGTTAAAGATTAAATACATTGCTAAAGATTAAATACATTGTTGAAGATTAAATACATTCTAAAGATTAAATACATTGTTAAAGATTAAATACATTGTTAAAGATTAAATACATTGTTAAAGATTAAATACATTGTTAAAGATTAAATATATTGTTAAAGATTAAATACATTGTTAAAAATTAAATACATTGTTAAAGATTAAATACATTGTTAAAGATTAAATACATTGTTAAAGATTAAATACATTGTTAAAGATTAAATACTTTGTTAAAGATTAAATACATTGCTAAAGATTAAATACATTGTTAAAGATTAAATACATTTTTAAAGATTAAATACAGTGTTAAAGATTAAATACATTGCTAAAGATTAAATACTTTGTTAAAGATTAAATACATTGCTAAAGGTTAAATACATTGTTAAAAATTAAATACATTGTTAAAGATTAAATACATTGTTAAAGATTAAATATATTGCTAAAGATTAAATACATTGTTAAAGATTGAATACATTGCTAAAGATTAAATACTTTGTTAAAGATTAAATACATTGTTAAAGATTAAATACATTGCTAAAGATAAAATACATTGTTAAAGATTAAATACTTTGTTAAAGATTAAATACATTGCTAAAGATAAAATACATTGTTAAAGATTAAATACATTGTTAAAGATTAAATACATTGCAAAAGATAAAATACATTGTTAAAGATTAAATACATTGTAAAAGATTAAATACATTGTTAAAGATTAAATACTTTGTTAAAGATTAAATACATTGTTAAAGATTAAATACATTGTTAAAGATTAAATACATTGCAAAAGATAAAATACATTGTTAAAGATTAAATACATTGTAAAAGATTAAATACATTGTTAAAGATTAAATACTTTGTTAAAGATTAAATACATTGTTAAAGATTAAATACATTGTTAAAGATTAAATACATTGCAAAAGATAAAATACATTGTTAAAGATTAAATACATTGTTAAAGATTAAATACATTGTTAAAGATTAAATACTTTGTTAAAGATTAAATACATTGTTAAAAATTAAATACATTGCTAAAGATAAACTACATTGTTAAAGATTAAATACATTGTTAAAGATTAAATACATTGTTAAAGATTAAATACATTGCTAAAGATAAAATACATTGTTAAAGATTAAATACATTGTTAAAGATTAAATACATTGTTAAAGATTAAATACTTTCTTAAAGATTAAATACATTGTTAAAGATTAAATACATTGCTAAAGATAAAATACATTGTTAAAGATTAAATACATTGTTAAAGATTAAATACATTGTTAAAGATTAAATACTTTGTTAAAGATTAAATACATTGCTAAAGATTAAATACATTGCTAAAGATTAAATACTTTGTTAAAAATTAAATACATTGTTAAAGATTAAATACATTGTTAAAGATTAAATACATTGCTAAAGATAAAATACATTGTTAAAGATTAAATACATTGTTAAGGATTAAATACATTGTAAAAGATTAAATACTTTGTTAAAGATTAAATACATTGTTAAAGATTAAATACATTGCTAAAGATTAAATACTTTGTTAAAAATTAAATACATTGTTAAAGATTAAATACATTGTTAAAGATTAAATACATTGCTAAAGATAAAATACATTGTTAAAGATTAAATACATTGTTAAAGATTAAATACATTGTTAAAGATTAAATACTTTGTTAAAGATAAAATACATTGTTAAAGATTAAATACATTGCTAAAGATTAAATACATTGTTGAAGATTAAATACATTCTAAAGATTAAATACATTGTTAAAGATTAAATACATTGTTAAAGATTAAATACATTGTTAAAGATTAAATACATTGTTAAAGATTAAATATATTGTTAAAGATTAAATACATTGTTAAAAATTAAATACATTGTTAAAGATTAAATACATTGTTAAAGATTAAATACATTGTTAAAGATTAAATACATTGTTAAAGATTAAATACTTTGTTAAAGATTAAATACATTGCTAAAGATTAAATACATTGTTAAAGATTAAATACATTTTTAAAGATTAAATACAGTGTTAAAGATTAAATACATTGCTAAAGATTAAATACTTTGTTAAAGATTAAATACATTGCTAAAGGTTAAATACATTGTTAAAAATTAAATACATTGTTAAAGATTAAATACATTGTTAAAGATTAAATATATTGCTAAAGATTAAATACATTGTTAAAGATTGAATACATTGTTAAAGATTAAATACATTGTTAAAGATTAACTACTTTGTTAAAAATTAAATACATTGTTAAAGATTAAATACATTGTTAAAGAGTTATTAAATTTACCCGTGCGCATTTAGGAAAGTGCAGGATAAAAATTATACATACGTTTTCACACATATTATTTTTGTACGTACATTATTACCTTTCACATACATTTGTGAGGTGAGTTATGGCGATATATAAAGAGGAGCATAAAGAGATGGATGGATAAACGGGGTAAATCGCATATTCAGTGAGCAGAGAGATTAGATAAATACGGATTGTTAAAGATTAAATACATTGTTAAAGATTAAATACATTGTTAAAGATTAAATACACTGTTAAAGATTAAATACATTGCTAAAGATAAAATACATTGTTAAAGATTAAATACATTGTTAAGGATTAAATACATTGTTAAAGATTAAATACTTTGTTAAAGATTAAATACATTGTTAAAGATTAAATACATTGCTAAAGATTAAATACTTTGTTAAAAATTAAATACATTGTTAAAGATTAAATACATTGTTAAAGATTAAATACATTGCTAAAGATAAAATACATTGTTAAAGATTAAATACATTGTTAAAGATTAAATACATTGTTAAAGATTAAATACTTTGTTAAAGATAAAATACATTGTTAAAGATTAAATACATTGCTAAAGATTAAATACATTGTTGAAGATTAAATACATTCTAAAGATTAAATACATTGTTAAAGATTAAATACATTGTTAAAGATTAAATACATTGTTAAAGATTAAATACATTGTTAAAGATTAAATATATTGTTAAAGATTAAATACATTGTTAAAAATTAAATACATTGTTAAAGATTAAATACATTGTTAAAGATTAAATACATTGTTAAAGATTAAATACTTTGTTAAAGATTAAATACATTGCTAAAGATTAAATACATTGTTAAAGATTAAATACATTTTTAAAGATTAAATACAGTGTTAAAGATTAAATACATTGCTAAAGATTAAATACTTTGTTAAAGATTAAATACATTGCTAAAGGTTAAATACATTGTTAAAAATTAAATACATTGTTAAAGATTAAATACATTGTTAAAGATTAAATATATTGCTAAAGATTAAATACATTGTTAAAGATTGAATACATTGTTAAAGATTAAATACATTGTTAAAGATTAACTACTTTGTTAAAAATTAAATACATTGTTAAAGATTAAATACATTGTTAAAGAGTTATTAAATTTACCCGTGCGCATTTAGGAAAGTGCAGGATAAAAATTATACATACGTTTTCACACATATTATTTTTGTACGTACATTATTACCTTTCACATACATTTGTGAGGTGAGTTATGGCGATATATAAAGAGGAGCATAAAGAGATGGATGGATAAACGGGGTAAATCGCATATTCAGTGAGCAGAGAGTTTAGATAAATACGGATTGTTAAAGATTAAATACATTGTTAAAGATTAATTACATTGTTAAAGATTAAATACACTGTTAAAGATTAAATACATTTCTAAAGATTAAATACATTGCGAAAGATAAAATACATTGTTAAGGATTAAATACATTGTTAAAGATTAAATACATTTTTAAAGATTAAATACATTGTTAAAGGCTAAATACATTGCTGAGATTAAATACATTGTTAAAGATTAAATACATTGTTAAAGATTAAATACATTGTTAAAGATTAAATACATTTTTAAAGATTAAATACATTTTTAAAGATTAAATACATTGTTAAAAATTAAATACATTGTTAAAGATTAAATACATTGTTAAAGATTAAATATATTGCTAAAGATTAAATACACTGTTAAAGATTAAATACATTGTTAAAGATTAAATACATTTTTAAAGATTAAATACATTGTTAAAGATTAAATACATTGCTAAAGATTAAATACTTTGTTAAAGATTAAATACATTGTTAAAGATTAAATACATTGCTAAAGATTAAATACTTTGTTAAAGATTAAATACATTGTTAAAGATTAAATATATTGCTAAAGATTAAATACATTGTTAAAGATTAAATACATTGTTAAAGATTAAATACATTTTTAAAGATTAAATACATTGTTAAAGATTAAATACATTGCTAAAGATTAAATACTTTGTTAAAGATTAAATACATTGCTAAAGGTTAAATACATTGTTAAAAATTAAATACATTGTTAAGGATTAAATACATTGTTAAAGATTAAATATATTGCTAAAGATTAAATACATTGTTAAAGATTAAATACATTGTTAAAGATTAAATACATTGTTAAAGATTAAATACATTGTTAAAGATTAAATACATTGTTAAAAATTAAATACATTGTTAAAGATTAAATACATTGCTAAAGGTTAAATACATTGTTAAAAATTAAATACATTGTTAAAGATTAAATACTTTGTTAAAGATTAAATACATTGTTAAAGATTAAATACATTGTTAAAGATTAAATACATTGTTAAAGATTAAATACATTTTTAAAGATTAAATACATTGTTAAAGATTAAATACATTGCTAAAGATTAAATACATTGTTAAAGATTAAATACATTGTTAAAGATTAAATATATTGCTAAAGATTAAATACATTGTTAAAGATTGAATACATTGTTAAAGATTAAATACATTGTTAAAAATTAAATACATTTTTAAAGATTAAATACATTTTTAAAGATTAAATACATTGTTAAAGATTAAATACATTTTTAAAAATTAAATACATTGTTAAAGATTAAATACATTGTTAAAAATTAAATACATTGTTAAAGATTAAATACATTGCTAAAGATTAAATACATTGTTTAAGATTAAATACATTGTTAAAGATTAAATATATTGCTAAAGATTAAATACATTGTTAAAGATTAAATACATTGTTAAAGATTGAATACATTGTTAAAGATTAAATACATTGTTAAAGATTAAATACATTTTTAAAGATTAAATACATTTTTAAAGATTAAATACATTGCTAAAGATTAAATACATTGTTAAAGATTAAATACATTGTTAAAGATTAAATATATTGCTAAAGATTAAATACATTGTTAAAGATTGAATACATTGTTAAAAATTAAATACATTGTTAAAGATTAAATACATTTTTAAAAATTAAATACATTGTTTAAGATTAAATACATTGTTAAAGATTAAATATATTGCTAAAGATTAAATACATTGTTAAAGATTAAATACATTGTTAAAGATTGAATACATTGTTAAAGATTAAATACATTGTTAAAGATTAAATACATTTTTAAAGATTAAATACATTGTTAAAGATTAAATACATTGCTAAAGATTAAATACATTGTTAAAGATTAAATACATTGTTAAAGATTAAATATATTGCTAAAGATTAAATACATTGTTAAAGATTGAATACATTGTTAAAAATTAAATACATTGTTAAAGATTAAATACTTTGTTAAAGATTAAATACATTGTTAAAGATTGAATACATTGTTAAAGATTGAATACATTGTTAAAGATTAAATACATTGTTAAAGATTAAATACATTGTTAAAGATTAAATACATTGTTAAAGATTAAATACATTGTTAAAGATTGAATACATTGTTAAAGATTGAATACATTGTTAAAGATTAAATACATTGTTAAAGATTAAATACATTGTTAAAAATTAAATACATTGTTAAAGATTAAATACATTGTTAAAGATTAAATACATTGTTAAAAATTAAATACATTGTTAAAGATTAAATACATTGTTAAAAATTAAATACATTGTTAAAGATTAAATACATTGTTAAAGATTAAATACATTGTTAAAGATTAAATACATTGTTAAAGATTAAATACATTGTTAAAGAGTTATTAAATTTACCCGTGCGCATTTAGGAAAGTGCAGGATAAAAATTATACATACGTTTTCACACATATTATTTTTGTACGTACATTATTACCTTTCACATACACTTGTTATCGTGCATACATCACCTTTCACGCACATATTTGATCGTACATACGTTACCACATTCCTCATATTCTTGTTTGTACGTACGTTATAACATTTACACATTTATATTCGTACATAATTTACCACCTTCCACACATTAATAGTCGTACGTATATCACCATTCATACACACATTTATGTCTGTACGTACGTTCTCACCTTTCATGCAGATTTCATACAGGCTCATTAGCATATTACATTTAAAAAAACTTTTATTAATTCACTGCTAGGGTTTTCTGTTTTCTTATTAGAGGATTAGTTTCCTTTCACTATTGCACACCATTAGGCATAATTGCATAGCATTTGAAGCTGCGTTTAGAGTCAATCTCTATCTCCATCTCGAAGGGTCGCTATTAAACCACTTTGTTAATTGTTGGTCTACCTACTTGAAACTTGATATATGGGGTATTTGAACCTGTGGAACAAAATCAAACGAAATTTGCATAAATTAAAATATAATATTTCAGCGTATTTTACGACTAGGCAACACGGGGCGGCGTGGTATTATTTGTGTGTGTATATATATATATATATATATATATATATATATATATATATATATTATGTACATATATATTATATATATATATATTATGTACATATTATATATATATATATATATATATATATATATATATATATATATATATACTAGCATTTCGGCCCAGCGTTGCCCGGGTGTTTGGAGGTGTATGCTGAGCAAAAAAAAAAAAAAAAAAAGGTCAATGTTTTTAACTTTGACCCCTACTATGACCCTTTAACATTTATTCTTTTGGGCTCAAATCAAGTTAAGTTAGATCCATGTCCAAGGAACCTATATCTAAAATTTAAAGGGTCTAGATCCAAAATTGTTGGATGAGTTTGGTACGTTGAACTTTGACCGCTTAACAGCCAAATTTCTGGCCGAAAACCAATCACACCGATTTTCCCAATCTCAGTACCCTATATATCAAAATTCGAGTCTGTAGACTAAAAATTGACAGAGTTATTGAGTAGGGAAATGTACACAGACACACAGACAGACACACACACAGACACGTTCACTTTTATATATATATATATATATATATATATATATATATATATATATATATATATATATATATATATATATATATATACTAGCATGGGTGCCCGGTGTTGCCCGGGTATTTGGAGATGTATGTTGAGCAAAAAAAAAGAAAAGAAAAAGTGGTCAATTTTTTAAACTTTGACCCCTATTATGAACCCTTAACATTTATTGTTTTGGGCTCAAATTTAGTTATTAAGTTAGATCCATGTCCAATGAACCTATATCTAAAATTTAAAGTGTTTAGACCAAAAATTGTCAGAGGAGTTAGGTAGTGTTCTCAAAAGACAAATCGTTGAACTTTGACCCCTTAATCGCAAAATTTCAGGCCGAAAACCGATAACATCGATTTTCCCAAATCTCAGTTACCTGTATATCAAATTTCGAGTCTTTAGACTAAAAATTGCCAGAGTTATTGCGTAGGAAAATGTACACACACAGACACACAGATACACAGATACACAGACAGACAGACAGACACTTTCACTTTTATAGATATAATAGATTATGTACATATATATATTATGTATATATATATATATATATTATGTATATATGTATTATGTATATATATATATTATGTATATATATATATATATATATATATATATATGAATGTAGGTATATATATGTATATATATTATGTATGTATGTATATATATATATATATTATAGACATATATTATATATATATAAATATATATATATAAATATATATATATATATATATATATATATATATATATATATATATATATATATTATGTGTATATATATAATCTCCCATGCTTCAAATGATTTTAGTATTATCATAATGTTCATTTACATATGGTGTTTGTGAAATTAGTTTAATAGAAGCAAGTTAAGCCAGGATTTTGCTTCGAAATGTAAATCTGGTCTGATTGAGAAACATTCAAATTGACAACCGCTAAACTCTTCTAACAAAAATGAAACATGAAAAGTTTAAACTATTTCCGATTCTATTGTTTAAATTGAATGGTGAAAATAAATGCATTTTAGAGGAAGGATGGGACGTTTGAAAAAAATAAAATGGCGGTGTTTTAATGTTCTTCATCTTTCTTTGTTTACTTTTTGTTCTTATTGTTCTTGTTTATTAAAGGAAATATAACTCTTTCATCAAGTTGATGCCCCTGGGAGAAAACGGAAATCTTGATCAGAGGAGTGTAAAATGACTATTTTCCGAATGTTGAAAGTTCACTGGGAAAATCAGAAGACAATGATTCTGAAATTATTTAAACTAAGCAGGAAAATTGAAAAAGTAAATGTAAACTTTTCTTCTGCTTTCTTTCTTTTAACTCATTAGAAACGGAAAAACTTGCCATGAAAGAAACATTAAAAATAAACAAAGGTTACTTATATGCAAGCATGAGAAATTATTTTAAAATCACAAAAGCATACACATGTCGGTCTGTGTGTTTGAAACGTGTGTATTCTGTTGTTTTATTTATTTACTTGTGTATTTTTTCATATTTAAAATATTAAAACGCAAATAATCGGAAATGCTTTTGCAAAAAAGGCGCGGTTTTAATATTGAATATTAATCCTTATATGTCCTACCTGTGCATTCTTGTTTGAAAAACAAACACATTTACTTTAAAATGAAAAGGTGTACCGTAATACCTTTATATATATATATATATATATATATATATATATATATATATATATATATATATATATATATATATTGTTGCGTCCTTGTGCTTGTTTTACAAGTACTTTAATAGAATGTATTGTGACGAACTCAAAGAACTCGTACCACCTCAATGTACATGTTCCCGATTTATCTGACAAACAGCAAAATCTCACCCTTCACTGTTGACGCCTCTAAATACTGGAAAGCCTTTTACTTTAACAGTTTATTCACTCGGACTGTTAGAATTTGGAATACTCTCCCCATTTCCTGCTTCCCTGACTGTACATACTTACAAAAGTTTAAATAGAAGTGAACAGACGTTTTGCGGCTCAACTCCCTACAGTTCCCTGTTAGACACGGTCCCAAATATTAGCCACTTACGTCCAAGTGATAATATGCCTTTTCGGGGTGGAAAAGTGTTATATATATATATATATATATATATATATATATATATATACAGAGAGAGAGAGAGAGAGAGAGAGAGAGAGAGAGAGAGAGAGAGAGAGAGAGAGAGAGAGAGTAGCAGGTCGCTTTGTTGCCTGATCGTAAAATACACTTAAATACTGATATTTTTATTCATGCAGAACTCGTATGTATTACTATATAGCCAATTCTCGATTGATTATTATATTGTACCCAATATATTGTAGTGGTCGCTGGTCGTGGCTTGATTGTAAAATTTGGTTTAATACGATATGTAGATTTCATAGAGCTAATTCTTTATTGATTATTAAATTGTACCCAATATATACTGGTGATTTCAAAAGTAAAAACAAATATGACTTGGTTGCCATCACTTAGAATCAAAACGAAAAGATATAGCGCTCCAGCATTATTTGTTACCGTCTGATCTAAGTCCATATGCAAAGAAAAACTTAAAAAAAAAAAAAAATTAACGTTGTTAAAAATATAAATATATAATTGCGTATGGCTAGAATAGAATTTTAAGTCAACTTCTGCCTACCAAGTTCCATTTTTTTCAATTTTCACTTCTTAGCAGCAATTTTTACCGACTAAAAATCAAATCGAATTTCTCTCATGTCCAAATATAAAATTTCCAGATATAAAGTTTCCAGTCTGTAGGCCAGTTTTGCTAGAGGTATTTCCTTACTTATTATCCAAACCAAATAAAAAAAAGAAGCTCGACACGACAGTAAGAAGCTGACCCTGATACCATAAGTATAAATAAAAACCGTAAATCAGAAATTTACATGTACAAATTTATTCAATAAAAAAGAGGCGATGAAATATCCTTATTCCCCGGAGTTTCAAAGAATAAACTGGTTAGCAGATCACATATATAGTGCGGAGCTAGAATCGTCTGGTTTTAGCATTTTCTGAAACTACATTTTATGATGGTGGTCATAAAATGTGTAATTATGCTTGTAAAATAATGTTTGCATACAGTGTTTGTGTAACATATTTTTTTGTAAAGTTCGTATAAAATTTTCCAGGGGATGTAAACAAACAAGAAAGAGGAGAAAAAGAAAAAAAGAAAAATTCCAAACCAGACAGGTTGAATCCAAGATGTGATATTGTCCTTTGTAAATATGAATCGAAAGATGTACATATCCGTTTTGGAGTTTTAAAACAGTTGGAAAAAAAAAGATGCTGGTGAATATTTGAACGAAATTAATCTTAAGTAGTCGCTATTTTTTTTTCAACCCAAAATCTGTTAAACTTTGAAATTAGATCCATTGTCAGGGAAACCAGGAATAAACACAGAAAAAAGAAAAAGAAAGTCAGCACCAAGTTCTCTTGGCTCTTCGCTTCCATAAACCGTTCACACAAACATTATTTGCAAACATTATTTTACAAGCATAATTATGCATTTTATGACGACCATCATAAACAACGGGTTCAGAAAATGCTTAAACCAGCAGATTCTAGTTCTACGCTATATATGTAATCCGCTCACCTCTGACGAAAAGAACATTACATTCTTTGAAACTCCGCAGAATAAGGATATTTCACTGTTGCTTTTTTATTGAAGGTATTCTGCCGAAAAATAGATTTGTACATCTCAATTTCTGATTTACTGTTTTATTTATACTTATGACACACACACACACACACACGCACACACACACACACACACACACACACACACACACACACACACACACACACACACACACACACACACACACACGCATACACACACACACACACACACGCATGTATAGATTAGCAGATCGCCAGCGTTGCCTGGCCGTAAAATACGCTTAAATATGATATTTTTAATTTATGTATTTATTATTACAGAGTCAATTCTCTATCGATTATTATATTGTACCAAATATATAGTGATTTCAAAAGTTTAAAAATATGATTTCAGTGCCATCACCTAGAATCAAAACCAAAATGTATAGCGCTCTAGCATTATTTGTTACCCTCTAAGTTACGTTCATACGTATATAAACAGTTTAAAAAATAAGGTTGTTAAACCTATAAATGTATATTTGTGTATGCGTATAAGATCACTTAAAGTCAACTCATATCTGCTAAGTTCCAATTTGTTTTCAATTTTGATCCCTTAGCAGCTATTTTTACCGGCTAAAGGTCAAATCGAATCTCTTCCACAATCTAAATCCCTTATATATCACGTTTTCAGTCAGTAGAAACAAAATTGACAGACGATTTTTCTAGAAACCGTTCCTCACACAGACAGACACTATACATTTCCCCCCCCCAAACCTTTGGACTTGATAAAGGAGAGACTAAAACTTGTTGCTATGATTACAAATGATGTGAAATAATAGCAAGGTGAGACTTGATTCCAAATATTTCTCATATGTTATATCTCTCCTCTTTTGGAAATAGGTTACAATTATAAATATCTCCAGGATCAAATAATCCTGATACGATGTTAAATTTACTTGATGTATGAAAACCAAAGAAAAGAGATGTAACATATGATAAATATTTGAATCAAGTCTCCCCTTCTTGTTATTTCATGATCATTTGAAACCATAGCAGCAAGTTTTAGTCTTACCTCCATCAAGGCCAGAGGTTTTGAGGAAATATCAGATATTTTGTAATTCACATGCAAAAGTAGGAAAACAAATGACTATGACTGAAACATCTTATGGCTGTAAAAAAGTGCCAAATATAGGCTCTGGATGATGAATGATTCCCTTAATGCGCGACCTTAAGGATAAATGTCACATAGCCCATCACACAAGTCAAGTCATTACATTTCAAACGAGCTTTCATTTGTTAAATTCTGATCAATAATCGCTGAGATTTAGAAATTATAAAATTAAGAAAAAAGGTGGTATATATATATATATATATATATATATATATATATATATATATATATATATATATATACTTGTAACCTAATTGAATATTGAAAATTTGGTTCTATGGGACCAAACTACATGAAAGTTTACAGGATTTATGAAGATTATAATAATATTCTATGGTTAAAACTTTATGACAGTTAGTATAAAAGAATCTATATTTTCAAACCAATAAAATATGCCAAAATTTGTCTACATTTCTATATATAGTGTCCTGGAAGCAGCATCAGTTTAGTTGCTTCGGTTGCCTCCCCTGTTGCTTTGCAAGGCCTCTAATATATATATATATATATATATATATATATATATATATATATATATATATATATATATATGTGTGTGTGTATATATATATATGTATATATAAAAAAATAAAAGTTACAATAAGTTTACTAAGGTAATCAAAATGGTAAACTTAAAATATATCATAAATATTAAAGAATTAATATTTACAAGTAAAATAAACTCAGCCAGATGTAAAAAGCTCAATAAAACCGAAAAGGAAATAGAGCTTATAATATGTTATAATATGTTATATAACCTCCCCTCAAAGTAGTGATATAATAAACTCTAAAAACGAACTGATCTCGTATTGCAAACAGATGTCCAAGTTTAAATATGGTAAATTTGAAATCACATAGCGATTAATTTAACCCTTCACATATATATCTTTTCCCATAATTTTTTTTTTTTTAAATTTTTTTTATAATCTTACCTTCTAAGCTTTTTATATTTTTAATTTTATTTGTTTTTCTTTATTTCTTTGGCCGGTTTTCCATCTGCTGTCTCCGTTTTATGGTATAAGTATACCTATTAATTAAATATATACACCAACCTACTCATTTTTATTCTATGTATTTGTTTACTTATATTTCACTATATGCATTTACATACACATTTATTTGCCTTATTCCGGAGTTTGTAGATACTGGCCTCTCCCTCCCCTTATTTTGTATGTAAGTATGTATGTTTTTGTTTAACTTGTATATGTTTTTGGATATGTGTATATATTTATGCATGCGTGTGTGTTTGTATATATATGTATATATATGTGTGTGTGTTATTGTATATGTATTCATATATGTATATATATTTATATGCGTGTGTGTATGTATATACATGTATGTGTGCATTTGTGTGTCTGTATGTATGTATATGTGTATATATATATGTATGTATGTGACTGTATATATATAATTTTCTATTTTTTATTTATTTTTTTATTTATTTACTTTCACTTTATATATATATATATATATATATATATATATATATATATATATATATATATATATATATATATATATATATATATATATATATAACAGACGACCCATTTCTTAAACTTGGCCATTTATTTGTTCTTCTGATCAGTTTTCTTAATTTAATTCTGGGACTTTCACGTGTATATCTAAGCTGACCTAATTATTAACGCTAACTTTCGCGCTTTTTGTCTGGGTCAGTTTGACCTTGCTTTTCAAATTTAAACTGTCACCGTTTTTCGGGGGTTTTTTAAGCCTTAATTTTTTTTATTCATCCAGCCTTGACAGACGTGTTTTGAATATTATCTCTAGTGCTTTTCTTTTAATGATTTGGAATTCATTCCATTTGCGCTTTTTTCCAAGGAACTCTGTTTTTTGGATGATTTTGGACCATTTGGAATTTACCCATTGGATTGAAATTTTAAATTCGACCGTTTTGGATTTTACCATTTTTGGATTTTTACCCTTCACCGGACTATCCATTCATGTGAAATCTTTTTATTATTTTTCTTTTGCCTCCTGTTCCCCTTACCTCACCCTTTTTTTAACCAAGTAAGATCTTTGATTTACTTGTAGTTTCATTAAATACTTTTATATGCAAAATCCGATCCTACATTTTGCTAATTCCTGCCCTCTGATGAGAAGGAGAGTATTTCTTCGAAACTCCGCGGATTAAGGACTATCCACTTATCTTGTGCTTCCTTTTTTAAAATTGAATATGTTTTTAACTCTTTTTCAAGATGTCTTTTAACATCTTTTATTAATCATTTGTTCATATATGTATATATATATATATGTATGTATATGTATATATATGTATATATATATATATATATATATATATATATATATATATATATATATATATATATATTCCTTAAGTACATACGCACATCATACCAATAATACATTCTGCTGAGTACACTTATGGTATATTAATATATACGGTTATATAATATTTTCCATGTCTAAATAAGCTATCCAACACTTTTTTGAAAAGCCGCACCTCAACCCATCTCAATTATTGGGTGTGCAAAGGGGTTATCACACAATGCGAATATTTAAATTTGAAGGTCAATAATTTGTAAAACTAAAGAATAAACATAAAATAAAAAACTCCTCTAAAAGAACGAAATCATAAACGCTTGTTGAATGTTATTTAAACTCCTCTAGTTTTTTGTTTGTTTGTGTTTGTTTCGTTGGTTTGGTTCTAAAAGACTTCCGCATTTTCTGTTTTTTTAATTCAAAGGCGAAATTATTAAAGCCCCCCCCTTCTCCAAACGTGATGGTGGTCCTGAGGCGAAAGCCGGACGCATTTCACAACCCCCTCTCCCAACATACTCTTTCCAAAAAGCATAATGGCGCGTGGATCAAGGAAAACGGTTTTTGATGATCGTACATAGTTTAATGAAGAGGAAGACGAGCCTTGCTAATGCGGAGGAATTTTGTCGAGAAAAATTAAAAAGACACAAAACGGTTTTAAGCTGAAATGGTGTTGTAATTGACAGGAGAAAAATTTTACGTGCAATAAATAAATAAGTAAATAAATAAAATAAAATACAAATGAGAAATAAATAAGAAAATAAAAAAGCTTACATTATTTTTTTAAATAATGTTTATTTTACTTACATATTTATCTTTTTATTTTGCACTTTAAATATTTTTGTATTCTTTTTCTTAATCATTTATTTTTAAGTGCGTTTACGTATGTTTGTATTTTAGTCGGCCTCCTATCCCGTTTAAATTTAAACTAGCATTTCTTTCGTAATTTGCACAATATAGACGGACAGAACTCAAAACGCATTCCTGTTGATTTTTACCGTTTTTCTTTGAAATCTTTGTGTGTGTGTGTGTGTGTGTGTGTGTGTGTGTGTGTGTGTGTGTGTGTGTGTGTGTGTGTGTGTGTGTGTGCGCGCGCTCGCTCGCGCGTGTCCGAATATTTCCAAATTTGCCTAAGGTAAAACTACACCTAATATACTTCCGTTAATCTCTCAGTTAGCTCCGAATGATCCGTACAAAATATTGAAGTTGAACTTTATGAACATATATTAGAAAAAAGGATGACCCGTTGGGTCACCCATATCAGAAAAAGTAAGTTTACAAAACTAGATATTTTGTTTGTATTATTGAGATTCATATTGAATGTCATTTTCACAACGTTTCGGTCGATGTAACCTCCTACCTTCTTCAGGTATATGCTGTTGAACTCGGGGATGCTTCTGCCGAACCCGGGAATTTAGACGAAATTTCGAACAGAACCCTTTATTTACTTCACTGGAATAACATGCTTTTGTTCCGTCAGCTATGACTGATTAAAGGTCCTAAGTAATTTGCAATTGTATTTTTCGCAAGACACCGTGGCGCAGTGGTTAGAGTACTTGGAAAAATCAATTGTAAAAGTGATATTCTACTGAAGGTTGACGATTCAATTCTGAGTGTGGGTGAACATGGTTAAAAAGATTTTGGACTTCATCTGTTGGCAAAGGGAATAAGAACATTTTATTGTATTTATAACTTAAAAAATATATATTCAGAAAGAAATAATTGGTTATGTATTCAATTATTTGTAATTTGGTGCATCATTTTGACACAATAATTTTGTAGAAGTGTAAGCAAAGTGTATTTAGTTTTCTTGCATGATAGTCCCAGTTTTTAATAATTAGGTACGTGCAAAATGAATGCTGATGCTCAAAATGTATAAACATTTGGACCCCTCCCTTTACATTCACCAAAATTCAGGAAATTAACCAATTTTAATGAAATTTTCAGTATTTATCGAATATTGATCGCAAAATATATTAAACCAATTATTTTTTTTATTTAAATCTTAGTGGAAATGTATTATGTTGTTTAAACAAAAAACACCTTGACTAAAGTTATTTTTTGCTGTAGTAAAAAAAAAAAAACAGAATTAATGAATTTATTTTTTGTTTTTTATGAAAATAAAGCATAGTAAATTATAACACTTAAAAAAAATTACAGGAACATTACGAAAAAAGCCCCTAATGAATTCGATATAAGTCCAAGAAAAATTAATTTCTCGAACTACCGATATTATCATTGAATTAAGCATTGTTTATTTAATACTTTCACACAATAAACTTATAATAGCAAAATATATTTCTACTTTTTTTTCAATTACAGATTTCGCATAATTTATATATATATATATATATATATATATATATATGTATATATATATATATATATATATATATATATATATATATATATATATATATATATATATAAAATTTTAATATTTTCCTTGCTTGCATGAATGTGAAACTTTCGGCGTAACATAATTTTAATAATCTTGAACAATAATTAAAAAAAAAAAATGTAATTTTAAAATAGGAACATAGAAAATAATTAAATTAAAAAATGGTAAAAATGATACAAACGTTCAGGATAAGAATGTACGGATGCACGTCAGGGGGAAAAAAGAAAACTAGCACCCCCTACCTACTTTTAATTACATACCGTCATTTTCAAACAGCCTTTCAACAGGCTAAAATTTTGGGCTTCCGTATAATCTGTGTTTACAAAACTTCCATTTGTTGTGATTTTGCGAAGAGCAGAATCCCTGGCTTCTTGGGCTAATTAAGCTATTTTTTGTACAAACAAGGTGTTTTTTTTTATTTAATTCAATATCTTAGGGCTTTACTAATTATCTTGGAAAAAGACCCAGAAAACTAATATTTATTTTTTAAAGGATCTTTACAATGAATTTATTTAATTTCAAAATTTAGCTGAATTGGTTAGCTCGCCATAAAAACATTTTTCATAACTTTTTTTTTCATGTGTACAAATATTTCTTTCGTTTTGGAAATTAATTTTAGTCTTTAATCTTTCAAATACAATCAAAGAGTAGTCGGCAACCTACAAAAATATTATGATAAATCGGCTTTCAAAACTAGGCCTCCTGTCTTTATTCGTCCATTTTTACCCGTCCCTATTACTAATGTCCCTATTACTAATGTCCCTATTACTAATGTCCCTATTACCAATGTCCCTATTACTAATAATCACGTGCAATGGAATGTAATCATTTGACCTGAAAGAAAAGAAATAAGCGAGGCACGGTTTTTTTTCTTTGTATATTTTTTATTGCATAGTTAAATGCATTCACAAATAGACGACTGCCTTGAACTTGATGGTTTGACACAGCAACACTCTTCTCTTTTATACCAGTCGGCCACTTGTTAGGCCCTTTCTGTTCACCGGCATCTACGGTGCACATGTTTAATGACCTTTGTTTACGTCATCTGATCTCCTCTTTAATGCCATCAACTGACTCGATTCCTTGCCCACTGCTTTCATAATACCATTCTTTTGCTCTACTTACATTATGGACAATGTTTTTCTTTTCATTCATTTTTTTCCCAAATTATTATTTGTTATTTTGTTCTTTTTATTTTATGTTTAAAAATATACGTAGGCAATCCAAATGCAAAGATCACACCTTTTCTCATAACATTACACTTTCCATTGAGAACTCACTTTAATTTAACACAATTTTTGAATCAAAATGAAACAACTTTTTCAGGGATAATTCATCAGTTAAGCGATTAAAGATAAAACTATTCAATCAGATAATGTCTAAATGAAACAAATCGACTTGAGTGTTTTAATGCTTATTTGAACTTTAATTTCAGCAAATAAGTTAATCAAGTGAGATTCAAGGGAGACAATTTCTTTTGAAATAAATTTTCCACCAGAAAGTAAACTCGAGTAAAATAATGAACATTTAGATTAAATTGGCGAAAAATGTTCAATCAAGTCCGAGAGACACAGTCAATTAAAAAATAATTAAAATATATTACGAACATTGGAGTTGGTTTAAATGGATATAATTAATTAAATGAGTTTTGGAAATGAGATTCTTATTAAAAATGTGTTTAATATGAAAATAATTTTCCTTGACTTGATAATTAAATTTAATAGTAAAAGAGAATTAAAGAAGCTATCATATATCTCTTTCCCTCTCATCCTCCACTCTATAATAAAGGACAAGGTGTATTCATTTGTATCTTTGTATTATTATTATAAATTTTCCTAATGTCTGTCTGTGTGTGTGTATGTGTGACGCGGTTTATCTCAGCCTCCAGGCAACCCACCCAGGCAAGTAAGGTACCGAAATGAAGCTTATGACCCAGCGGATGTTTTAGTGATATTTATATCCATGTTTGGTGTATGGAAATGCAAAAAAAAAAAAAATGCCAAAAATGCAAAACAATAACGATTTACTAAACAACGTTTTATTTACTGGCTATTTTTCCGGTATTCACCGGAAGTTATTATCTCCCTTAGTAAGTTCGATTTACTGTGTGTGTGTGTGTGTGTGTGTGTGTGTGTGTGTGTGTGTGTGTGTGTGTGTGTGTGTGTGTGTGAGATGCGGTTTATCTCAGCCTACCGACAACCCACCCTGGCAAGTAAGGTACCGAAATGAAGCTTATGCCCCGGCGAATGTTTTAGTGATATTTATATCCACGTTTGGTGTATGGAAATGCAAATAAATAAATAAATAAATGCAAAAAAATAACGATTTACTAAACAACGTTTTATTTACTGGATATTTTTCCGGTACAAGGACTCAAGTTTGCCCAGCTGGGCAAACTTGGGTTCTTGTTAATATATCTGTCTCGTCAGATAAAGTTAGCCAGTAAAGCTAATACTTTTAAATCTCCGGCTGAAAGCATTTCACATGGTGAGGGATAGCAAAAAATAAAATAACAAGCTAGACAATCTCCATTGTCTGTAATGATTTTGGAAAGAAATTCTCCACGCTATAAAAAGAAAATATTATTTCACCAGAAATGATGGAAGTATGACTAAGTGGTTAACAGCATGCAAAGTTCGTTCCATAGAAACATTTTTTCACTTTTGCGGATGTTGGCAAACTTCACCTGGTCCCTCTAATAAGTATCAGATTTCTTTATAGAAATATATATTTGGCTAAAAAGATATCAGGGAAACCAATTCTAATGAAATAAATAATCTTATTCATACAAACTGAATAATGGTCGAAATGATAATAGTTTAGAGCTGAAAAATTAATTTTCTAACGTAGTTCCCTTGTTTTATGTAAATATTAGCGAAATTATTGACAGAATAGAATGTTTTGAAAAATGATCAAAAATTTCTACTCCACCAGTGTTTGCACTTGTATTCATATAAAATCAGAGAATGACGTCAGTAAATTAACTTTTCAAATATAAGTTATCATTTCTGTCCATCTTCAGTAGATAATTAATTTTGTCCTGGCAATCGAAAGTTACACTTAATCTAAACCCTAACACGCCGTTCCTTTATGATTTGTTCAACATCAAAATTGAATGTTAATTTATTATTCATTGAATGTTATCCATGCACCAATAACTTTTAATGCTATTTCTATATGAGTTTCTGCAATCCAACCATATTTGGTACAAATAAAATTTATTCTATGCCTGACTTGCCCACCAACTTTCAGATATGAACGTCCAACAGTTTTTGTTTTATCGTCATTTAATGATATGTTAAAAATGTGCATTGTAAGCACTCGATTAGTTACGACTGATTTGAGTTGTGATGGCTCCATGCAGTTTAAGAATAGTTTGAGGATTCTATTGATAGACATTTCTTTGAGATAAATCTACAGAAAAAATCTGAGAGTTAGGTCTCTGTGAGTTCAGAGTCATATCTTCTACTGATGAAACAATCATCAAAGTGGCACTCATATCATTGAATGGCGATAAAACAAAGACTGTTGAACATTCATAACTGAAACTTTATGGACAAGTCAGACACAACATAATGCTTATTCTTACTACATATGGTTAGATGGTATTTGGAGAGGGCACCTCATATAATGAAACAATCAAAATGTATAATCCTATGCTATAAAAACAAAGCCGGGAATATGTTGAGAAAATAAAGTTTTTCTGCAGTTGAAGCGTCTGTCTCATTCTAAGTAAATTCAGTTAATCTAAAACCATTTTTTTTTGCGGTTTGTTTTGAATCCACCACAGATTATGTGTATGTGGATGATGTTTGTTTGCCTAAAATCTTTTAATGTTTGTGTCAAATTAATTTTATGAACTCAAAATTTGATTAATGATGCTTATTAGAATTTTAATAGAAATCAAAATCTTGGAATGGAAATTGATTTACGAGTTTCTCTTTTGATTCTTTTAATGAAAAAAAAAAAAGATACCTTACTATTGACAATATTTCCAAAGAGAATCAATTTTATTTTATATTTTGTTTACATTTTTTTTTATTAATTTATTTATCATTTCTAACGGTTTTATTTATATTTCTTTAATTCCTTTTATCGCTTTTTTTTAATTAACAAAATCATTAATTTATATTAAAATAGTAATTATTATTTAGAGTCATTAAGGTCTTCATTTCATTTTGGCTTTCTTATTTATTGTTGAAACAATTATTTTGATCACACCTGCTTATTGTAATTATCAATATATTCAATTTATCTCAAATAGGAAACCGTTTTATAAGTTGAAATGATTTTTCTTTCCGAAATCAAATTCATAGATTTTGTCTCCATCAAATTTTAGGGGAGGCTTTGGTGCTAATGTCCCTGACTTTAGTAGGGGCGACTGTAGACGATGATAATATCTTGGAGCCGAGAACCAAACCAACATTTCATTTAAATTGGGTATAAAAGTAATGTTTAAGCGAAGAAGGTGAAGAATATTACAGAGACATGCATGTAAATGAAAATGCAAACAAATGAAACATTGAAAGAATAGAAGTGCTAACTAAACAGAGTTTTATAAATAGAATAGAAGTGCTAACTAAACAGAGTTTTATAAATAGAATAGAAGTGCTAACTATACAGAGTTTTATAAATAGAATAGAAGTGCTAACTAAACAGAGTTTTATAAATAGAATAGAAGTGCTAACTAAACAGAGTTTTATAAATAGAATAGAAGTGCTAACTAAACAGAGTTTTATAAATAGAATAGAAGTGCTAACTATACAGAGTTTTATAAATAGAATAGAAGTGCTAACTAAACAGAGTTTTATAAATAGAATAGAAGTGCTAACTAAACAGAGTTTTATAAATAGAATAGAAGTGCTAACTAAACAGAGTTTTATAAATAGAATAGAAGTGCTAACTAAACAGAGTTTTATAAATAGAATAGAAGTGCTAACTAAACAGAGTTTTATAAATAGAATAGAAGTGCTAACTAAACAGAGTTTTATAAATAGAATAGAAGTGCTAACTAAACAGAGTTTTATAAATAGAATAGAAGTGCTAACTAAACAGAGTTTTATAAATAGAATAGAAGTGCTAACTAAACAGAGTTTTATAAATAGAATAGAAGTGCTAACTAAACAGAGTTTTATAAATAGAATAGAAGTGCTAACTAAACAGAGTTTTATAAATAGAATAGAAGTGCTAACTAAACAGAGTTTTATAAATAGAATAGAAGTGCTAACTAAACAGAGTTTTATAAATAGAATAGAAGTGCTAACTAAACATAGTTTTATAAATAGAATAGAAGTGCTAACTAAACAGAGTTTTATAAATAGAATAGAAGTGCTAACTAAACAGAGTTTTATAAATAGAATAGAAGTGCTAACTAAACAGAGTTTTATAAATAGAATAGAAGTGCTAACTAAACAGAGTTTTATAAATAGAATAGAAGTGCTAACTAAACAGAGTTTTATAAATAGAATAGAAGTGCTAACTAAACAGAGTTTTATAAATAGAATAGAAGTGCTAACTAAACAGAGTTTTATAAATAGAATAGAAGTGCTAACTAAACAGAGTTTTATAAATAGAATAGAAGTGCTAACTAAACAGAGTTTTATAAATAGAATAGAAGTGTTAACTAAACAGAGTTTTATAAATAGAATAGAAGTGCTAACTAAACAGAGTTTTATAAATAGAATAGAAGTGCTAACTAAACAGAGTTTTATAAATAGAATAGAAGTGCTAACTAAACAGAGTTTTATAAATAGAATAGAAGTGCTAACTAAACAGAGTTTTATAAATAGAATAGAAGTGCTAACTAAACAGAGTTTTATAAATAGAATAGAAGTGCCAACTAAACAGAGTTTTATAAATAGAATAGAAGTGCTAACTATACAGAGTTTTATAAATAGAATAGAAGTGCTAACTAAACAGAGTTTTATAAATAGAATAGAAGTGCTAACTAAACATAGTTTTATAAATAGAATAGAAGTGCTAACTAAACAGAGTTTTATAAATAGAATAGAAGTGCTAACTAAACAGAGTTTTATAAATAGAATAGAAGTGCTAACTAAACAGAGTTTTATAAATAGAATAGAAGTGCTAACTAAACAGAGTTTTATAAATAGAATAGAAGTGCTAACTAAACAGAGTTTTATAAATAGAATAGAAGTGCTAACTAAACAGAGTTTTATAAATAGAATAGAAGTGCTAACTAAACAGAGTTTTATAAATAGAATAGAAGTGCTAACTAAACAGAGTTTTATAAATAGAATAGAAGTGCTAACTAAACAGAGTTTTATAAATAGAATAGAAGTGTTAACTAAACAGAGTTTTATAAATAGAATAGAAGTGCTAACTAAACAGAGTTTTATAAATAGAATAGAAGTGCTAACTAAACAGAGTTTTATAAATAGAATAGAAGTGCTAACTAAACAGAGTTTTATAAATAGAATAGAAGTGCTAACTAAACAGAGTTTTATAAATAGAATAGAAGTGCTAACTAAACAGAGTTTTATAAATAGAATAGAAGTGCTAACTAAACAGAGTTTTATAAATAGAATAGAAGTGCTAACTAAACAGAGTTTTATAAATAGAATAGAAGTGCTAACTAAACAGAGTTTTATAAATAGAATAGAAGTGCTAATTAAACAGAGTTTTATAAATAGAATAGAAGTGCTAACTAAACAGAGTTTTATAAATAGAATAGAAGTGCTAACTAAACAGAGTTTCATAAATAGAATAGAAGTGCTAACTAAACAGAGTTTTATAAATAGAATAGAAGTGCTAACTAAACAGAGTTTTATAAATAGAATAGAAGTGCTAACTAAACAGAGTTTTATAAATAGAATAGAAGTGCTAACTAAACAGAGTTTTATAAATAGAATAGAAGTGCTAACTAAACAGAGTTTTATAAATAGAATAGAAGTGCTAACTAAACAGAGTTTTATAAATAGAATAGAAGTGCCAACTAAACAGAGTTTTATAAATAGAATAGAAGTGCCAACTAAACAGAGTTTTATAAATAGAATAGAAGTGCTAACTAAACAGAGTTTTATAAATAAGGAATTGTGAAAAATGAAATTTATAACAAAACATTTTTATACAAAAGATAAGAATATAAGTCATTTTCATGTTAGTAAATGTTCATTTATGCAAACACGTGTATGGGCAAACAAAATTAAGTGAATAGTAGTCACAAGTCGATATGTTCATAGAGTAAATAACGTGTGTATAACTAATATATGTATGTGAGTGTTTGGCAGCGTGGCATTGTGCATGTGTTTGCCTGGTAGTGTTGAGGACGATTAATTGGAATCAGAATATGAAAAATTGTGCCTATTTTATGATACTAAAAAAAAAACGATTCTTTTAATTGTCCTTTTGATTTGCTTTTATGTAAAGCAATATATTTCAATGCTTGTAGCAATGATAAAATAATAAATATTGATTTTAAACTGCCAGTAAAACTAAAATCTATAGATCATTCCCTTATGAATGTGTTTTTACGTTTGAGAAGATACATGCACATTTTACATGTGTTTTTCGTTATTTTTTTTTTGGGGGGGGGGTAGCAATTTAAATAACATGTTAAATATTTAAAGATTTACAAAGAATCGGAATCGGAATAAGTAATTCCATTGGAATTTAGTACGGAATCGGTAATTGTACCAGAATTGAGAAAAATATTGGAATCGTCCCATCACTAGTGTCTGGTTTTACCTTGTTCTTCTTAGTGCATATATAGATGTGCGCAAGTTGAAGCTTTAGTGATTTACCTCTCTCAGCTCAAAAGGCACGAGGGGGTGTTGTTAAGCGATGTTATTGAATGCCTTTAGTCCCCTAAATAGGGGCGAAACGTTGATAAACTTATTAATGTTTTAGGTTTTCCTTCATATTCACATAAGGTTGAAATAGTATTTATTCTTTTATCATAATTGTTCTGAGTTTGAGCTGAAAAGTTTGTCTATTCGTTTTCCATTTGGAAACGGGAAAATTATATTAAGTTACTGTTAACAGAAATTACATGCATGAATATACTTTGTTCAGAGTCAGATACGCCATAAAATAGAACACTTTGTTTTATCGTTACTATCATGGCAGGTGCTCGTCTGAACTCCAATCTCTGGTCCCCCCTCGCCAATCTTTCATGATAAACACCCGCCTAGCTGAAACCACTGTCAAAAATTTTCCCCACTCCTTATCTGTGCCAAAATCCAAACATAGATTCCATGAACAAAGCTTTATTCTTAGAAGTGCACGCCTGTGGAACTTTGTTCCAGTTGCCTGTTTCCCACCTGACTACAACCTGGATGTCCAATGTGAACAAATTCCTGATGAACCGCCTCCTTAAGTAAGACACTTTATCAGATCTCCAAAACTATACTGTACACGCAATAACCCTTATCCCCAAGTGGCTTCCGGGCCTTGATAAGTGGTGACTACCTTGTAAAAAAAAAAAAATAAATAAAAATAAATTTCTAGTGGGAGATGACGACTACAGCACCTCTATCACGGGAAAAACATTGCTACTCTTTCTTTACTCTCTATTTTTTCCTATACCAGGTGTTCCATTGGATTACAAATACCAAACCAATACATTGTTTATCGCCCTCTTCATAGTTTTAGACAAGGAAATTGTAAAAGAAACGCGTGTGTAATTTTTCAGATCTAAGATTTCTTTTCCTGTTTTATGGGATTTTGTTGTTCTTATAACTTAGTTTCCAGATGTCTGGGAACTTTCCTCCTATCTATATTTTATTATATATTCTTAGAACGCAATTTTAATGGTAGTTTCCTGCAGAACTCATAATGGACTTCATCCGGACCTACGTCACTATTATGAGATCTTTTTATGGACTCTTTTGCTTTTCTTAATGTAAATAGACAGTTAGACTTATTTTCATCCGAAGTTGAATTTTTATCTGTATTTTGGTGGACGGCTATAAATTCTTGTTTAAGTGTTTTGACTTTGTGAGTTTTTGAAGAATGTCTCTTGTAGACTTTTTATCAGTTATTTTGCTGCTATTTTGGGAGAAGTGTTAGATTACTGTTTTATGTTTATCCGTTATTTCCAAACTGATTATTTTTCAAACTGATTTTGGAAGAGGAATTTAGTTTGCTAACATATTTTTGTCATCTTAATTCATTCTATCGGCCTTTGCTCTGTTTTGTTTATACTCAACCTTGTGGCATACACAAAACAATCACCACAGAAACATTTGAATTCACAAATTGCTATTCATACCTTGGTTGTTAGCCATTGCCTCCTGTATGATTCTGCAGTTATCCTCCTAGATCGAAGAAATGCCATTTTGCAAATTAAAGCTTTTCATTCTACTTAAAAAAAGGCAACTTGTCACAAGACAGACGGAAGACAACGCTCTTTTATTCAACACAATCTTCATTCCAAATCACTTACCAATGGAGAGTTAAAGACAGAGATAGAGAGATATCACTAATTAATTATATCTTACCATTCCATGTCCAAATGCTTTGCGTGTTTCCCAACAGACTCTTTCTTTTTTCGTTTTTTTACATAGGCATCACCACTTATCAAGGCCAATAGGCCACTCGAGGAAAGAGTGTACAGTAGAAATTGGACAATATAGTAATCGTTAGTAATGGAAATTCAGTAAATTTGTTAACAAGTGGAACGGCTCATCAAGAACTTGTTTACGTTAGACTTGAAGACAACCATATTGTAGTCAGCTGGAAAGCAAGAAAACGGAAGACAATTCCACAGGCGCGCAGTTCTAAGAAAGAAGCTTTGTTCATGGAATCTACGATTAGGTTTAGGCACAGATAAAGAGTGGGGGAATTATTAATAGTGTTTTCAGCTAGACGAGTGTTTCTTGTGAAAGTTTGGTGAGGGGGGAACCATAGATTGAAGCTCAGTCAAACACTTTCCATGAAAATAACGATACAGTAGAGACAAACTCGCAACATCTCTTCTGTGAAATAGAGGTTGCAGGAAAGAGAAAAGGACATCTCCTATGAGACTACGAAGTCTATTTTTAACTCTATCAAGGCAGGACAAGTCCTTTCTAGCAGCTCCTGCCCAGATGTGGAAACAGTATTCCATCCTTGAACGTACCTGGCTCTTATATAGATAGAGAATTGCATCAGCAGTGAGATATCCACGGGATCGATAGAAGGATCCCACCATTTTTCCAGCAGCTTTGGCAACAGATTTGATGTACGTGTTCCATTTAAGATCAGGAGTAAAGGTCAAGCCCAGAAGCTTGTCAAAACTTGAGATCTTCTCAAGACGAGAGCCATTCATTTCAATTGATGCCAGATGGGGATCAGAACATTGATGATGTAAAGAGAGAAGCTTGGTTTTAGATGCATTAAAAGTAACAAGCCACTCCTTTCTCCATTACACCACATGCTCAAGATCAGAGGAGAGAGAATTGGAGAGAACTTGGTCGTTTATTTAGATGTGCTACTATAAATGGTAGTGTCATCAGCATAAATGTCTACAAATGATGTAAGGATGTGATTTGGAAGATCATTAATGTAGATCAGGAAAAGAGTTGGGCCCAGGATGGACGCCTGAGGGACTCCAGCACTAATACTGTAAGCTTCTGATTTTTGCCCATCAACTACTACTCTTATGAACCTATTAGAAAGAAATGATTTAATCTTCTACCGCTTTCTCTCTTTTTTAGCCATGTAACGCCATATCCATTTTTAGTATATTCCTAAGCAATATTCAGCTCGAAATCATCAAAACATCGACCAACTCATCACTGGTTTCTATTTCCTGTTTTCTCAAAATATAATTATTATTATATATTATATACTAGTGAATCTACTCGTTTGATATTTAACATATAGTGTATTAAATTGAAGTTTGTTGATTAGATTGTTTTTTTGTAAAGCTTTTTTAGTGTTGCTCCTCTCCAATCTATTAAGCCTGTCTGTTAATAGAATGGGAATGCCGTCTTTTGCAATTAACGTTTCTATGAAATGCTCCACTGCTTGTTTTCACATATAAAAGTTTTCTTTACAAATGTTTCTTGGAATATTTCACAGTTGGCTTTTTATAACTTCTAACGAGATGTTTTGATCATTATTGGATTCTCTGTTCCTGAATTTAGTTGGAAAATAGCTCCCATAAGTTGCATGATAGACTCCTCAAGTACAAGTACATGAAGTCTTGAGAAGTGGCAATCAGTACTCTTTTCTGCCTTACCAACGTACAGAATCGGCTTTAAAATCTATTGGAGGATTATTTCTTCTCTTCTCTAGAGCATCTTTCTAAAAAAGAGACGTTGCTAGTCTTTCTTTGCTCTATCTTTTCATGGTAGGTGCTAAACTTAGATCGAATCTCTGGTTACCCCCACTCACAGCAACAACTTGTCCAGCTATAACAGCTATAAAGAATTTTCCTTCTCTCCTCTGTATACGTAAAACTAATCAGAACTTCCATGAACAAAGTTTCTTTCCCAGAACTTCTAATTTGATGATGATGATGATGACGACGCTGATGATGATGATGATGATGATGATGATGATGATGATGATGATGATGATGATGATGACTGGGGAACCATCACTTGCAACTCTATTTACTCAGGCAGAGTGCGAGTTTATGTTAACCCCAAAAGCAATTGATGATGCGATGGATGAAATTATCCCACTAATGTGCATGAAAAAACATAACATCATGCATGCGAAACATTTTGCTCCAACTTTGGCTCATAAAAAATAAATGAATTGACCATAGTAGAATATAGCATTTGTGTGATTCTGATAAACATCCCAGAACAGGGCTTGTACCAACTGGTGAATGATGAGCAAATAAGAATGCAATAATAAAAAGAAGAAAGTCTCATCTTGTTTTTAAATCACGTTTTAAGGTTTTATAAGACCATATAGCGCCATTTTTGTAAATGACGTCGAAAATTTGTAGGTGTGTAATTTCAGCACGAGATCTTTTTTGTTGATTACAAAGTCTTTTTCACATCAAATGTGGGTTGCACGCTGCATTGATGTTAAACAGTGAGTTTCTCCATTAGATTCTATTACATGTCGGTTCTTCAGTCTGTTTCCAATTGGGACGTGTTCATATCGATCATTCACTCTGAGCTACCATAAGCAGTTTCAAAATAGGGGGATGTTGGCAGAGCAGCAAACTTCTATAATATGGCCACATTGAAAATATGGATGAGAAATTTTGTATATGTAAAAGAGTTGAGAGCAGTTTCCGTTCATGACGGAAGGGCAAGGATAATATAAAAATGAGTCAGGGATATGGTAACATAATGAATAATAATAATTCTGCTTTCGTTTATGAACGTCTCTCTGGAAAGGGATGGGATTCATTTCCAGAGGACTTCCCTTAATCCCAGCTTCAAACCAGGAGCTTCAAAGATCAAGGGTTTTCCTAAGGATGTTGGTGGTACCTATAATTGCAGAAGTTTGAAGGCCGCCTAAAACATTGGGGATTCGTAGTTTTTTCAATTGTCTTTCCAGACGACTTGATACTACTCCTAGTGTACCAACTACGACCGGGATTATTTGTGTTTTAACCCCGTGTATACGCCTTATCTCCAAGGCAAATGGAGAATAATAATAATAATAATAATATTAATAATAATAATAATAATAATATTATTATTGATAATATTGATAATAATAATAATAATAATAATAACATTAATAATAATAATAATAATAATAATAATAATAATAATAATAATAATGATAATAATAATAATAATAATAAAAAAAGTATATGACCATTTTGAAGTAAATGGTTCACTGTCAATGGAACAAAAAGACGGGATGAAAATATATTTAGGAACAAAACACCAACTATCGATTGATAAATGTATTTTAAAGAAACGCAAAAGGAGAAAAACAAACTTGAATGTAGCATGGATGGATTACAAGAAAGCTTATGATATGGTGCCGTTGAAAGTTGTAAGGCTGGCTAAAAATATAATTGACTTCATAGGGAAAAGTATGAGCAGCTAGAAAAACTACCTTTTTTCGGATAGGAAACTATTAGGAACAATCAACATCAGACGCGGTATCTTCCAAGGAGATTCCTTTTCACCACTTCTATTCGTAATAGCACTCATACCATTTGATACATGTAAGAGCGACAAAGCTGGGATAGCAACTGGAGAAGGACGGACCAAAGATCAGCCACATGTTATTTATGGACGATCTGAAATTTTTTGGCAAAACAGAAAAGGAAATTGACTCTCTGGTTAAAACTGTATAGCAGTTGAGTGAGGACATAAATAAACATTTCCAAATGTACAGTAGTCAGTCTTAAACGAAACGCATCATTTTATCATATGACATTTTACCATATGACAAAACATTAGGAGATCCTGATGCAGAAGACTCCAAGTACCTAAGGGTGCATGAACTTGCTCCTGAAATCTAGACTAATGGTAGGAACCTGTTCTCAGTCATCAATTCATAGGCGGTTGCTGCGATTCGATTCAGTGCAGCTTTTGTAGGCTGAACACAGGAAGAAATGAAAAAGCTGGATAGAGACACGCAGAAACTGTTAGTCAAGAATGGAGCACTTCACGCAAATTGTAATGTGCTCAGGCTGTATATCAAAAGGAAGAAAGGAGAAAGAGGGCTGATTGCGATTAAAGAATATGTCGGGGGGGGGGGAGCTTAGAATGGTTCACCACTAATTGTATTAAATCACTTTTGATGATGATAGAATCTATGGAACTGCAGTAAAATAATAGAATAAACCATTTTATTATTGTTATAATGCTCTATCTGAATGGACATCAATGAGATTTAGAGATGAGTATTGGCTGAAGAGAGTTTGGTATAGGTATCTAAAACGGTCCTAATTATCAGGTTTGAAACCTTTGAAACCAACGGTACCAATGACTTGTCTCATCTAAAAACATTCTGTAAACAAAATCTAATATATATATATATATATATATATATATATATATATATATATATATATATATATATATAAATATGATTAAGTATTTAAACTGAACTTTTTTTTTCTGACGAGGTCTTATATCTATAACTAATTGAGCAAAACATTATCATGCTCGTGTATTAACACTAAATTTTGTTATTCGAATATATAATATTTATTTAAACATAAATAAAGGTATATATATATATATATATATATATATATATATATATATATGCACATATATATATATATGCACATATATATTAATATATATATTTATACTTTTGTTTATATTAAAATAAACATTATATATTTGAAACAAAATGAATATATAATGCTTATATATATATATATATATATATATATATATATATATATATATATATATATATATATATATGTTTACTGTATTATGGGGAAGAATTCGTGCTGTGCCCCCCCCTTTAATCAAAATAAAAGAAAGACCAAAGTTTAAAAAATTAATAAGATAGCTTAATTACCTCCCTTGGACAAGCCAGGAATAACCGATTAAGACCGGAAGCTATGCCAATTAGGAACAAAATAGGACAAAATTAATTTAAACATATATTTACTAAAAAAAATACATTAAATAAAAAAATTAAAAAAATAGAAAATTGATATTAAAATAAAATAAAATATATAGAAATAGAGATAAGCTATAGTTAAATAAAGATTCGAGTTTTTGAGTTAAAATAGGAGACTTTACTTTTGGAACGATCCCTCTCTCTCTCTCTCTCTCTCTCTCTATATATATATATATATATATATATATATATATATATATTTATATATATATATATATACTAGCGAGGGGTATCCGGCGTTGCCCGGGTGTTCGGAGGTGTGTGTGGAAACTCCGGGGGGGGGGGGGTTAAAAAAAAGTAAGTATGAGGATCGAACCCGAACCCTTGAGGCAAAGTTGTAAATTAAAGTGTGAAAAAAAAAAAAACGTACGACGTTGACAATTGCCCCACCGCGAGATGCTTACGGAAGCACGTTTGAATTTATTTAATTACTTGGATTTAGCAGGTGCCCGTTTTAATGAGTTAATGAGGTCAAGTTTGACTGCGGTATTTCATTTACTGCTGAACGCTTTTTTTCCCCCAAGATGTTATAGGAAAAAGACTAACCCACATGCGGCGAGGGACAAATAGTGAATATTTATCTTCCCGAAATCGAGCAAATTAAATAGACAGGCGAGCTTTGTTGCTAACTGTGAGATATTACGATTTGTATGTGATATAAAACGTTTTAAAAAGTTGTGAAGCGAGCGACCGCTTCTCTGAAAAAAGCCTTTTGTAGACATACAGAAAAAGCGAACACACATACATACATACATACATGCATACATTTTCGCTTTTATATATATATATATATATATATATATATATATATATATATATATATATATATATATATATATATATCCCAGATATCCAAAAATAAAAACCATTGAATTTAACAATGTTTTTGATAGCGCTCAATAAAAAAGAACAGAATATTATTTTGTTTAAATTACCATTTGTCGCTACAATGAATTTACTGTTTCAATCTAGAAAGATTTCCTCATGTGACAGAGGCCTTAGGCTCCTCATAATAAGATGTTAAAGTTGATATTCAAATTAAGTCTTCATTTTTAACTTAATTTTTTAATTCAAACTAAGTTTTTCTTCTCAACAAATTTTACCAGTATTATTATAATTATATTTAAAACCAATCGAACATTTTCTAGAATATATGTGCTCGTAGCAATGCGACCGACGACTGACGATTGAACTCCACTTAGTCCCCTTTTTGCTCTTTTTGTCTAGCCATCTGACCTAATTTAGGGCTATTTCTTACTGTGTCTGGTGACTGCTGGTTGAACCGCCTCCCATCTTTTCTTCCAGTAAATCCAATCTCACTAAGCAAATTATAATTTTATAAAAAAAGGTAAAAATAAAAATAAAATAAAGAAGCCTCCCGAATTTCTTATCTTCATTAAAAAACTGGCTTTATGTAAAAACGAAGGTCTCTATCGCATGATGAAATTTTTTTTGATTGAAACAGTAAATTTATTGAAGCGACTAAAAAGAATTGTGTTTTACCTAAATTGACTATATATATATGGATATATATATATATATATATATATATATATATATATATATATATATGTATCTGTAGAAATATATTTTCTCATATATATCAATCCTAATTTATGAAGCTCAGTATAATTACAGAGCACTATAGAGAATAAATGACAAAAAGTTATATTCGTGATGTTGATCATTTTATAATTTATTCCTTTAATTCTTGACAGTATCTGTTTCGTAGTGCAAAATCAATCACTTAATTAATCAGTGAATCTATTATGCCCTTAACTCATCAGAAGACATAGCAACAATCAATACGTCAAAAGGAAATGAAGTATGATTGGACATGATTAAAACCCGAAAATTGGAAGAGAAGCTTCTTTTTCTCTAAGCTTTTTGCTCTCTCTCTCTCTCTCTCTCTCTCTCTCTCTCTCATATATATATATATATATATATATATATATATATATATATATATGAGCAAACAGTTAATAAAATATGTTAAAAAACACTTTGAAATGAGTTAAAAACATATTTAATCTGAAAAGGAAACACTAGATGAATGGATAGTCCTAAATCCGCGGAGTTTCGAAGAAATACTCTCCCTCTCATGAGAGGGTAGGAATTAGCAAAATGCGGGATCGGATTTTGCATGCAGAAGTATTTGATGAAACAACAAGTAAGTCAAAGATCTTACTTGAAAACAAAATAAGTTAAGCAGAGGGAATATGGTAAAGAAAAAGGTGATTACACATGAATGGATAGTCTGGTGGAAGATAAAAAATCCAGTGACGGTAAAATCCAAATGTAAAACTTCAAGAAAGTTAAAAGAATTTCCATTTGTACAAGTAAAATCCAAGGGAATTCCCGTAATTGGAAGAAGATGGTCCATAATAATCCACACACACACACACACACACACACACACACACACACACACACACACACACACACACACACACACACACACACACACACACACACACACACATACACACACACACACATATATATATATATATATATATATATATATATATATATATATATATATATATATATATAGAGAGAGAGAGAGAGAGAGAGAGAGAGAGAAGAGGGGAGTATGAAAATATGCATATGGCCAGTAAGCTATGCAGAGATCTCATTTGATTCGCCTTTTATTCCTCTGTAATTTTACCTGTTCATATTTGACTTTTAATTTCATTGACAGATTTGTGAATGGGAGCATTATCATGCTTGGAATTATCGTCCAAATTCCGGCCAAAGTAAGGTAGAAAATTCTCAGTCAACATATTAATGTACTTGGTCGAATTAATTCAACATTGCAAGCGAACTATAGGCCCTGGACCATTGGCACTAATAATGCCCCACATCAAAACTGAGTCTCCACCACCTTGCAGCGTTGAAACTGTGCACCTACGATTCGTCCTTCCTTCGATGGACGTACTGCCTACCATTATTGCCTAATCTATTGAACTTGCTTTCGTTGCTGAAAATCACATTCGACCAATATGAAGAGTCATGATCTTCATTACATCCGATGAAGTCCAAACGGCGCTTTCTGTTCTTTACAGAAATCATTGGCTTGCGTTTTGCAACACAGCCTCATAAATTAAATTCCTTCAATCTGTTCTTAACTATAGAAAGAAAGCGCTTTTAACAAAATTACACTGTTGTTGGATTTGGGGAGCCGTTTCAAGCGCGTTTCTGAAGATGCGGATCTTAATAGCATTGTCTTTCCTGTTAGAAGCAACTCTAGAACGATCAGATTTAGGGGCATCATGAACACTGCTGGCGTTTTGGTGCTTTTGCTCAGCTATTCATACCGTTTTCTCATCACATTTCAATCTGCGGCCGATTTCCCGATTGAATAAACCAGAAAGATTGAGATTAATGACCCCCTGACAGTCAATAAGAGAAAGTCGAGGCATATGCATTAAATGTTTTATAACCTGGAACAACAACAATTACGATTACAGATGCTTTGTTGCCGAAAAGTGGATATTTAAGCTGGTTTTCAGCTCATTTGTTGCTGTAGAGTTTCTTTTTGATTTCTCGATTTGAAATTATTTTTTTTAATTGACGTGAACACTAGGTTACGCACATTAAAAAAAAAAAATCAAAAATCAAATATGAACAGGTAAAATTATAGAGGAATAAAAGAGCTATAGGTTGTTTAAACAGGTACAATAAATTTATCTTAAATTTGCTGTTTTTGAAAAAATGACAAGTGCGGACTTTCTTTTTGTCCTACGTTCTGTGTTGACAAACCTGAAGTTAAATAATAATTAAATACACTATTAAGATTAGAATAATATGGAAAAAATGTTATTTTCTTAATTAAAAGTTTATCTTCCTTTTTCTATTTTTGTCTTTTGAATGTGTTTAAATTTTTTTCTTTATCATTAAATTCTAAATTAAAAAACACAAACAAAAATGGTTTGTAATTTACGTAATATGAGTTTTTCTTTCCTTTTCGATATGAAACACAACTGTCAAAATGTATTTGTGTAAAAAAATGTGGAATAATCAAGATAAATTACTTTATCTTTTTCTCTACGAATAAGTGGCAAGCAACATTTGCAACAATAAAAATAACATAGTAAATTAACACCGAAAAGCACTGACAATTATGCAGCATTTAACAAATGTCTTTTTGCTCTCGTTATAGTCTGTTTATGTCTGTATGTAATTGCTAATATAGATCTTTGTTGAACTAGCAGAATACCTGTCTCACGACCGATAAACAAATGATATACAGCATTAATTTTTCTTTTTTTGTACATGGGGGTATGGTGTGGTTTCGGGGGCGCACCCTAAATGGTAAAAATTGCAAAATAATAATAAAAAAAAAATATTATTGGCTCACCTGGAGCTTGCACACGAGCCAGCAAACGATCTGATTGGAGACCTGTGGTGTTCTCTGGAAGCTGAATGACAACAAGTCTCCCCAGACGTCCAGCTCTCTCTTCCTCCTTCGATAGCATTTTGCAAATAAATTTGCATCATCGCAACAGCCTCTTACCATTGATTTCTCGCTGGCAGTGGCCATTGGTTTATACTGGAATTTGAGTGGCACTAAGCCTTCCCAAGATATTATTATTATTATTATTATTATTATTATTATTATTAGCTTACAAGGAGCTTTCACACAGGTCATCAAAGATCTCCATTAGAGCACAACCTGTGGTGTTCCCTGGAAGCTGAGTGACAAGTCTCTCCAGATTTTCCAGTACTCTTCATCTCTTTCGTGTACATTTGCAAATAAATTTGTGTTATCACAATAGCCACTTACCATTGATTTCTCGCTAGCAACGGCCATTAGTCTCCACTGGGATTTGAGTGGCAATAAGCCTCCCTCCATCCATCAAGCGCAGCTGTAGCCAAGATTCAACTCACTACACGAGTTGTAGTGTAATTCAAATCTTGTCGGTAGCTGAATACTTGATGCTTCGCCAGGGCTATCAAGGGTATTTTTTATTGTGACGTCATCACTAGACGAGGTGCCTACCACAGCAAGAGAGTCTCATCTACCCTCAAGAGTAGGATAGACTGCGCCAGTTTCTCAACCTGGTATTTTACCTCACGGTAAGGTCCTAGTTCTCTTTGCACTTGTCCAGTGGAGGTTTGGTCAGTGCTCTCTCCTCGGTCTTTCCATCCTCCTTGACCTTTTTAGACTATTTGGCATCAGTCTTTTAGTGGGGCGGTAATAGGGTAATTGGGAATGGGGGATGAGGATAGCGAAATTGTGGGTATGCAGCTTCAATGTACTCAGTTCCATGTAACACTCTTTCATGTCTTGTCTCTGCAGTATTTTGTCTGGTCTGCACATGTAGCTCATATGTACTAGTCTCCGCATTCGAGGGTTTTCCTTAATATTTCAGCTGTTTTCATTATTGTTATTTGTTGTATCTTTCCAGCCATTCCTCTGATTCCAATTTCTCTCATTCTTTTTAAAAAGGTTTTTCGGAATTGTTTCTAGTATTCCTACTGATAGGTATTATGCAGATTTTCTTCATCATCCATATCCCCTTCAGCTCTCTGGCTAGCTCCGTGTATTTGCCCCGTTTTTCCTTTTCTTTGATATTCACCCTGTGGTCAGTTGGGAAAGCAAAGTCTACGATTTGACAGGATTTTCCTCTCGTTAATTATTATGACATCCGGTCTTCTTGCTTGGATGGTTTTATCCGTTTGTATGTCCATGCCTCATAGGATTTTCTGATTCTTGTTTTCAACTACTATTGCCGGCTTATGCTTGTACCATGTGTCTGTGCGTTCGAGATGCAGTTGTTTGCATAATTCTCATTGTACTGCCGTTCGCACTTGGTCATGCCTGTTCTTGTATTCCTTTTGGGCCAGTTTGCCGCATTCGCTTACTATATGGTATATCGTTATGTCTCTTTGTCCACAGAGTCTGCATTTGCTGTTTTCTTGTACTTTTTCGATGTTTGCTTTGATGTGATGGGTTCTTATCGAGTTATCTGTGCTGCAATTATTAGGGATTCAGTTTCTCAGTTTACGTGTCCTTTTCTCATCTCATATTATTATTATTATTATTATTATTATTATTTTTATTATTTTGCACCTAACAGACCACATTGATTAAAATAGATATCCCTTAATTCATAATGGTAAATTCATTACTTTGGCAATTTAACTCCATACACGCACATTATTGACGTTCATGTGCACCGGTCAATTAAAATTTGATTACATAGTATAACTCAAAATTTGCTGTAGAACAATTCTATTCTTTAATTTGGTATCCAGCGTATTTAAAGAACTTTTTTTTGGAGAGATGCTAGTTCGACCTCTAAATGGTAAAATTTCCAGAAAAAAGTGTCGCCTAGAAAATATTTTCCATGATTCAGTGATATTTTCATTTGTCTAGAAGTGAGCCTAGAAATATAATAATATAATAATGATGATAATAATAATAATAATAATAATAATAATATATATATATATATATATATATATATATATATATATATATATATATATATATATATGAAATTAAAATAATCTGAATTAAATTTATATAATTCAGATTGTTTCACAAGGAAATCTAATTTCAGTTGCAAAAAACAAGCTCGATGATATTTAGCAATTAAATAGAGCTTAAAATATATTTATTTCAAGATTTTTGATATTATATCATCTTATAAAAATTGGTACTCAAAACGATGAATTTATAATTGCTTCCAAACAAATTATTCGGGTAGTTTACGATAAAACATACATTCCTTTCGTCCTAATTCTTAGTTTAAAGCAAATTGCGGGGCTTCATCGCATTTAGAAAACAAAAGAGTGAAAACAACGGGATCTTAAATATTCATCAATCAACCCAAATGACGTCATAGTTACGATCGTGGAAAATGTTCAAAAGATAAAACATCCACGATGTAATTTGTAAAATAATCTGAAGAAAAAGTCATGGAAACACATAAAAAGAATCATCGAAGACTTCCAAAATGGGGAGATAATTGAGTCAAATATTAAGGTCAAAATATATTAATGGAAAAACCTTATCTTTACACACACACACACACACACACACACACACACACACACACACACACACACACACACACACACAGACTGTTTCACTGTACCATAGCTCTTCAGTGCAGTGTATATCTTTATATACATATATCTGTATGTGCGTGTATGTGTGTGTGTGTGTGTGTGTTAAATGAAATTCTGAAATACTGTCGAATTACAGATTGTATAATACTGTAAACTTAAAGTCTATATAAATATTAGTATCGATTTATTAGACGATCTCAAACAGATAAAGAAAGCTCAATATACGAGATAGAGCAATAGTATACAGGGAAATTTTTAATAAAATTATGTAAATTCACAACAAACAAAAAAAAATCAAATTTTTTCTTTAATTCATGGGTTTTCAATGAATGTCTCATCTCATCAATGGAAATGTCATTATAATTAATTAGGTAATTATATACTTAATTTGCTGATTAACACGTAAATTGAAAAATGATTCCATGGTTGAATAATATAATATAATAATAGTTTTGTGCTTTCTTTCTCATAAAACAATGAGGCACGTAGTTGGTGACATGCGACGACCCTCTCATATCAAATAACCAAGTGTTATTTAATTTGTAGTCTGACTAAAATCTTTCTCAGAAAAATTAATCAGATTATTATTCTAAACTGTTTACTTATTAATCGTGACAAATAACACCGTACCTGAGAGCTTATCCTTCAAACCCCTCGTTTTAACATTCAAAGGAAACATGAACTGGAAAAAATACATAGAGGAGATTGCAAAAGTTGCTGCAAAGAAGGTGGGTTCCCTTGACCATCTAGAAAATTACTCACACCTAAGGGTATCCTGTATCTCTACAAAGCCGCAATTCACTAATGAAGGGAGTATTGTTGTCACATATGGATAAATGCAGTTACCACTAGTCTTTTCCTTTTAGACAGAGTCCAAAAAACAGTCTCCAATATAATAGGCCCCACACTATTAAACAAGCTCCAACCCCTGTCCCATCTCTACAATGTTGCACCCCTGTGTTTTTTTACAACTGTTTTTACTTAATGAACTGCTGCACCTGCACCCCTCGATTTACATCTCCCTTACAAACCCTTTTAGCAACAAAATTTCACCCCTCACTATGGAGGTCTCTAGATTCCGGAAAACATTCTACTCTAATAGCTTTTTTTCTGGGATTGCTAAACTTTGGAAATCCCTCTCTGTTTCCTTCTTTCTTGACTGTACTGACATGCAGAAGTTTAAATGTAGTGTAAATCGACATCTCGCTCATCTCCTTACATAGTCTCCTCTAAACATGATCCCAAATAGTTGCCCCTTACGTCCAAGTGATAATATTCCTTGTTTGAACAAGAGTAAAGAATATATATATATATATATATATATATATATATATATATATATATATATATATATATATATATATATATATATATATAGGTAGCTTGGTTTACTAATTCTCCAAACCATGAATAACTTGATTCAAGAATGCATTTTCCAAATAAATGGCCTTCCTCTATGCAACACTTTATACACAATTGTAGATTTGCAGACATATTTAATTTATAGAGATTTTTGTTACATATAACACCTGATATTCCCAAATGGCCACCCATTTAATTCTGTCCAGCTTCAACGTCACTTAATTTCTGTGATCTTACAGGGAAAGGGTATTTCAATGTAATTATTACATTCTGGTCCAAGGTCACATGATCTTGACACCTAAAGATTGTACACTTTAAATACTGTCTTTAGTTTAGATAAACTAAAATTCTATAAAATTTTATTTTTAGATAAACTAAAATCCTATAAAATTTTATTTTTAGATAAACTAAAATCTTATAAAATTTTATTTTTAGATAAACTAAAATCCTATAAAATTTTATTTTTAGATAAACTAAAATCCTATAAAATTGTTGTCTTAGACTATGAACATAAACAGTGTAAAGTGCATAATATTTCAGTCAATTGATCAAAAGGAGAAAAATGGTTTATTATGATTATCTATGTATTTTTAATCCATAAAACAATGGACACCATTCATAATTTGTCAAAATATATGACACTTGCAGAAAAAAAAAAAAAATGGAAAATTTTTTTCTTGATATATTGTGTATATTTTTCTTGGGTTTTAGGTGATGTTGTTGTAAGCAAAAACCAGATACGAAAATACTCGATAAAAACACAACGGACAAGCAACGGTACAAAGAGAAGTGAATGTTGAACAAGATGTCTGAGAAGCAGGGTGCAAGACATAAGATCTATTGGTTGGATTTGGTTTTGTTTTGGGAGTGGGGATGATTGGGGTGATTATGGATTTTCGTGAGAATAAGCAAAAAACAAAAAAGTAATCACATTGAATATGGAAATATATACAGCAGCAGCAGAAGAAGAAGAAGAAGAAGAAGAAGAAGAAGAAGAAGAAGAAGAGAAGATTAGCGAAAAATATGGGAGAAAAAGAAAACAAAAATAGAAATGAATGCAACAGAGAAAAAAAGAGAAAACATGAAGTGCAATTGTCCAATAAAGTCACAAAGAATGAAAGGTAAAAATGAAAAGCAATGAAGAAACGTGAAAATTGGTTTCAAGAGAAGTCGAAGGAAGGAATGGGAAAAAAATGAAGAAGGAGGAGAAACTGATGAAAGAGCATGTGAACAAACCAAAAAAGAAATGAGAGAGAAAGCGGGGGGGGGGGGAACAAAAAAATGAAGAAAATAATGATTGCGGAAATGAAACATACAATGAGAGGGAATGAAAGACGACGGAATAAGGAATGAAAAGAAAAACGCGAGAAAAACAATGAAACAGAACTGAATAAATTAATGATTGAATAGAAGAGAAAAAGAGAAACTGAAATTAAGGCAATCAGAATGAAAAAAATGAAGAAAACGTGAAAACAAATCTCTCTCTCCCTCTCTGTCTGTCTGTCTGTCTGTCTGTGTGTGTGTGTCTCTCTCTCTCTCTCTCTCTCTCTCTCTCTCTCTCTCTCTCTCTCTCTCTCTCTCTCTATATATATATATATATATATATATATATATATATATATATATATATATATATGGAAGTTTTAAAAGCGAAAAGCAATGCGGAAAGGACCGGAACCATGAGAGTAAAAAAAGAAAAACAAACAAACAAATAGACGGGTATGTTTGAGTAGAGAAATGTCTAACTGTTTATTCATCTATCATTCCTCACCTCGTTGTATAATTATTTTGCAACCAAGTTGTTGTTATATCCGATGTATATAAAGTCCATTGGTGGTATGGAACTTTGATTAATTTCGGGAGACCCCCCCCCACTTTTCAAAAAGACAACAAAAGTATATTCAAGATAGCGATGTGCCTTGTTTGGGGATAGAGGTCAGGACCGCAGTAAGATGTGACTAGTTAAACCGTAGGTAGCTGGGGGTAATTTTATTTTATTTATTTTTTTTTGTTATAAACATTTATATATATATTTTTTTTTGTTATAAACACACACACACATATATATATATTATGATCTTGTTTAATTTATCATTATTATTATTATTATTATTATTATTATTATTATTGTTGTTGTTGTTTCGAATTAGCGACGCAGCTAAGATTTTTTTCTTTTTTATTATAGTATCGCAGTAAAATTCAAGTGACATATGGTGTAAGGGAGATAACTGTTTAACTGTATTTTATCTTTTTTATGATTATGTTTTTTATACTAGTTCGTTATAAATATATTTTTTGTTATTGTTGTTGTTCATGTTTTTTATTATCATTTGTATTGGTGTTTAAGAGGGCTAATTGGGCTTAATTTCATGTATTTTTTCCGTTTTATTTTGTGGCTATAATATTCTTTCTTTGTTTACGTATATATATATATTTATTTTTTATTATATTGCCCTAGTAAACTCCGGGTAAATTATAGTATAAGGGATATAACTCTGTTTAGCCTGATTTCTTTTACTTTTTTTTTTTTAATTTTACTGACTTGTTATTAATATAATTTCATATATTTTCCTGGTTTGTGTTTTAATTTCCTATTTTATTATTTGTGTTAGTGTGGGAGGGGGCTAACTGGGTTTAAATTTTATGTTTTTTTATATATATTTTGTGGCTATGATATTCCTTTGTGTATGCATATTGATATTTACTTTTTTCACGTGTTTCTGTCTTTGTATTTATTACTTGTTAACTTTATCTGGTCTATTTCTACTTCACGTCTACTACAATCCTGATCTTCACACAGAAAAAGAAAAAAAACGCCAATGCCAAACTCTCTCAAATACCTGTTTTCTTAAGCTCCCCTTCTTCAACGATAGAATCTCCTCAGCTATCCATAGAGCCATACACCATGAGAAGCTAGACATACAACTTATCCACACCGGCACCACCTTAAGACAACACCTAAGCCGGAAACACTCACCACATACACCCGACGCTTGTTCCCTATCAAACTGCCCCATTCCAGATACAGGCTTATGTTTGCGCACCCACATTGTCTCTGACCTGCATTTTAATAATTATACTTCCTTAACCCATGAGGTTTCGATATTTAGTCATCTCCTCAGAGGAATATATATATATATATATATATATATATATATATATATATATATATATATATATATATATATGTGTGTGTGTGTGTGTGTAATGCACACAGGGTGATGTGATGCGCAAGTGTGTTAGCTATAAGGTAGCGTCTTGGCTTACGCACCATCTTGCTCTCAGCAACCACCACTGGCTAGCCTTGCGCGAAACGAGAAGCCGAGTGCGTAAGTCTTCTTCTGTCAGTATACAGCCTCTCCATCATCAAGACCTCTGCTGTGCCTCCTCGTGGTCACACACGGTAACTGGTTGTCATGCGACTCCAGGCTGAATCAGTAGAGGATCTCGGAACAGTAGGGAGTCCCAGAGGGACTGTGCTACGGCCCATCGATGTGTGGACATGCCCTGACACATTACCAATCCCTATCCCAGCCATGGGTCAAATGGCCTCACTGCCTTGTGAGAGCCATGGAAATGGATAAGGCTAGGGGAGCAACCCCGACAGAAACGAAGGAGTGGAGCCCCTTAGGCGGTTGGATGGCATACTTGCCTCCCTCCGGCAGCTCCTGCACCCTTGTTCGTCCCCAGCCGTCTCGACTATGTCTTGCCGTTGGAATTGGGCGGGCCAGGACGAGAGAGTGAGGCCGATGCAGCGCAAGTCCCCCTCACTATAATCCAAATCCAGCGCAAGTCAGGGTGTCAAACATTGCGTCAACACCAAGCCCTGTGGCGATGGGTGAGCGGCAAAGCAGCAGGTGTGGAAATCACTGGGAGCTGTAGCTGCAAACCTGCACACAGGCGGCCCAGAAACTGGTCGTACTCCACTCGACCGAAGCAGCGAGGGGGTGCAGGCAACTGGCTGGCCGACCGAGCAGTCCTTTTCAGGATCACTCTGCTCGCCTCCATGGCATGAGGACGGGGCGATAAAAGGAGCCCTAAACATAGCTGCTTCACCATCACCCCTGGCCAGCATACCGCGGCTGGCGGGGTTTCCCTCACAGCGGTCAAGACATGAGAAAGAAAGGGTTGGTGCTTACCTTAGCATCATGGAATGTCCGTACTTTGCTCGACAACACCAGAGCTGACCGACCCGAGAGAAGAACTGCTCTCGTAGCAAGGGAGCTTGCTCGTTATAAGGTAGACATCGCAGCCCTCAGTGAGACTCGCCTCTCAGACAAAGGTCAACTGACAGAGTCAGGTGGCGGCTACACCTTTTTTTGGAGTGGACGCAGCGGCGAGGAGCGCAGAGAGGCTGGCGTGGGCTTCGCCATCAAGACTGAGCACGTGAGGAAGCTGGTTAGCATCCCGGACGGCATCAATGACCGGCTGATGAAGATGCAACTCCCGCTTAACAAGGCAAGAACCGCCACACTGATCAGCGCCTACGCACCAACCATGACTAACCCCAAAGATACCAAGGACCAGTTCTATGAAGATCTGGAAAGCCTCATCTCCGCTGCTCCGCAGAGAGAGAAGCTCATCGTCCTCGGCGACTTCAATGCCCGCGTTGGCATGGACCATTCCACTTGGGACCGGGTCCTTGGCCACCATGGAGTGGGCAAGTGCAATAGCAACGGCCTACGGCTGCTCAGCCTTTGCGCTGCACACGACCTTTCCATCACCAACACCATGTTCCGCCTACCCACCCGTAACAAGACGTCGTGGATGCACCCACGCTCCCACCACTGGCATCTGATTGACTACGTCATCATCAGGGCAAGGGACAGGAGAGATGTAAGATTGACCAAGGCTGTGTGTGGTGCCGACTGTTGGACAGACCACCGCCTGATCATATCCAAAATGTGCCTCTACATCCAACCCAAGAGGCGGCCTCAGGGCCAGAAAGTCACAAAGCGCCTTGACCTGGAAAAACTTAAAAGTCCAGATGTCATCCATGAGCTACAGGAAGCAATCAAAGACAAGCTATCTGTCCCCCTCACCATCTCGGACACTATCGAAGATCAGTGGGCACACCTCAGAGACTCCACCTACTCCATCGCTCTCGAAATCATTGGACCCAAGCAAAAGAAGCACCAGGACTGGTTTGATGAAAATGACTCTGAGATTCAGCCCCTCCTGGAGGAGAAACGCCAACTTCTCCGTGCACATCAGAGTGACCCCAAGTGTTTTGCAAAGAAAGCTGCCTTCATCAACATCCGCAGCAAGGTGCAGGCCAGACTCCGCTCCATGCAGGATGCCTGGCTCAGCGCCAAAGCAGATGAGATCCAGGAGCATGCCAATAGCCAGGATATGAGGAAGTTTTACGATGCACTGAGGGCTGTCTACGGTCCCCAGTCCTCTAGCTCCTCCCCCCTGCTTAGCTCCGATGGAACAACTGTCTTGAATGACAAAAAGCAAATCCTTGATAGATGGGCGGAGCACTTTAACAGTGTGCTAAACCGACCATCTTCCATCAACGATGAAGCCATCGATCGACTACGCCAGGAACCTATCAACGAGGAGCTCGACATCCCACCCTCATCAGAGGAAGTAAGCAAAGCCATCAAGCAACTTTCCTCTGGGAAGGCCCCCGGCCCCGACTCAATTCCAGCAGAAGTATATAAAGCTGGTGGACCTACACTGCTTTTAAGACTAACAGAACTCTTCCAATCCATGTGGGAGAGTGAAGAATTACCGCAAGATTTTCGTGATGCTACTATCGTTCACATTTACAAATGCAAGGGAAATCGTCAGTCATGTGACAACCACCGCGGGATATCCCTTCTTTCCATCGCCGGGAAAATCCTGGCCCGCGTCCTTCTCAACCGCCTGCTGGTGCACCTTGAAGATGGTCTCCTTCCCGAGAGCCAGTGTGGCTTTCGAGCGAGCCGCGCGACGACTGATATGATCTTTGCTGCACGCCAACTGCAGGAGAAGTGTGTCGAGCAGCACCGGGGCCTCTTCACCACGTTCGTCGACCTGACCAAGGCCTTCGACACTGTTTGCCGAAATGGCCTCTGGCGGATCATGAAAAAATTTGGTTGTCCAGACAGGTTCATCGCCATTGTCAGGCAGTTCCATGAGGGCATGACCGCTCGTGTCCTGGATGACGGCGACCCCTCAGAACCCTTCCCTGTGACCAACGGGGTCAAGCAGGGCTGTGTCTTAGCCCCGACGCTCTTCAGCACGGTCTTCTCTGCCATGCTCCAGGACGCTTTCAAAGACAGTCACTCTGGCATTGTCATCAAGTACAGATGTGACGGGAAATTGTTTAACATCAGGCGAATGCAGGCAGTCACAAAAGTGAGGGAAACCATCATCAGAGACCTTCTCTTTGCCGATGACTGTGCCCTTAATGCCCCAAATGAGATAGAGATGCAACGTCAAATGGACGGATTTTCCACCAGTTGTGACAACTTTGGTCTCACCATCAGTACAAAGAAGACAGAAGTTATGTACCAACCCGCCCCAGGAGATGCATACCATGAACCCGGCATCATTGTCAAAGGACAGAAGATCCATGCTGTGGAGCAATTCACCTACCTTGGCAGCACCCTCTCCCGCACCGCCAACATTGACATTGAGGTTAACCATAGGATCTCCACAGCGAGTAGTGCATTTGGAAGACTTATAGACAATGTGTGGAAGAGGAGAGGCATTACACTCGCAACCAAACTGAAAGTATACCGAGCGGTCGTCCTGACAAACCTACTCTACGCCTGCGAAACTTGGACGCCATATAAAAGACATGAAAAACAGTTGAATGGCTTCCACCTCAGATGCCTCCGTAATCTTCTCAACATCCGCTGGCAAGACAGAATTCCTGACACAGAAGTCTTGAAGCGCGCGGGGCTCCATACCATCACCACCATAATCCGCAAAACCCAGCTCCGGTGGGCAGGCCATGTCTATCGCATGCACGACAGCCGAATCCCCAAACAACTTTTCTATGGGGAACTCAGCCAGGGAAAGCGGAATGCAGGGGACCAAAAGAAACGATATAAAGACTGTCTGAGAACGTCCCTAAAAGACTTTGACATCAGCCCCCAGTCTTGGGAGAGTCGCGCTGCTAAACGTTCGGCCTGGCGTTGCGTCATCAGCCTAGGAGCCGACAGGGCAGAGAATCAACGCATGACACACGACCAGCAGAAGCGCAAGAGGAGGAAGGAGAGAGCTGCCTGTTCACAGCCTGCCGATACCGCCTTCACGTGTCCAGAGTGTGGAAGAGTCTGCCGAGCACGGATTGGCCTCATCAGCCATTTCAGGACCCACAAACCCCTGACGCCGAATTGATTGACACCTTGGTCATCGTCGATTCCGACGGACGAGCAAGAAGAAGATATATATACAGAGTGAGAGAGAGAGAGAGAGAGAGAGAGAGAGAGAGAGAGAGAGAGAGAGTAGCATTCGCGTGTGCGTGCGCGTGTGTATGTACAACTCCCCTGCAGCCCACACTACTGGACCGATAATGACCAAACTTGCATCATGATGATCTCCACCATTTTTCAAGATTAACGTTATAGGTCAAAGGTCATAGCCTATGGATATATATCATCTCCTACAGTTTACACCATTAAGCGATCATGACCAAACCTGGCATGATGATTGTCTCCCACTTAGGGATGGTGCACACTATTTTTCAAGGTTAAAGTCAAAGCCTAAAACGAAAGGCTCTCCTACAGCCCACACCACTGAACTGATCACGATCAAATGTGAGATTACGAGTGTTTCCGGCCTAAGGATAGTGCACACTATTTTCCAGGGTCAAGGTCAAATATTAAGGTCGTGACTTTGCGAGAATATATATATATATATATATATATATATATATATATATATATATAAATATATATATATATATATATATAATTTATAATTTATAAAATATATATGGCGATTAAGCTACACTGAATATTCGGCGTTTCATCCACTTTGGGATTCGTCAGGCTTATGCGCGAATTCTGTGGTTGTTTATCGTTTTTATATGGTCCTCTTCTGTTGAGGATTTTATTTAGCCAATCAGCTTTCTAGTATCCACCGCGGCCCTTCCTATAAGCCAATGGGCATGCATTTTATCGAACAAAGGATCTGTTTTAAAACTAGTTTAGTGTCTACAGTTGCATTTATCTTGTAGACACCGCACACTTTGCCCAGTTCAAAATAAATGTCTAACAAAAAGCCTAGTTTATCAGGCAACAATATTTGCGAAAGAAAACCCGAATAACAAGAAATATTACGTAGGCATGACTTCCTTAGATTTCAAAACCCGATACTATGACCACAAAAGTACATTCAACAATAAAAAAACACCGTATAAAAACAACACTAGCGAATAAACACTGGGAACTCAAAGAAAGCGGACATTCGCCGGTAGTCGATTGGAAAATAATAAGACAAGCTACCACGTGTAGGCATTTAGACGACCCATGTAAATTATGCCTTCATGAAAAATTTGCTATTCTGTACTTTAAAGAGCCCCAAAATCTATTAAACTGTAGAAGAGAAATAGCAAAGAACTGTGTTCACAAAATAAAAGTTACTCTAGGATAGCGATACAAAATAGTTTTAAAACTAACAAAAACAATAGAAAATAAACAAATAAATAAATTAAATAAACATGAATATACATAAACGATCACACATATATGTATGTATATATATATATATGTATATATATGTGCATATATGTATGTACACAATGTATATTTATATATATATATAAAAAAAGAGAATGTCTGCCTTAAACCACTAAACTAGTTTTAAAACAGATCCTTTGTTCGATAAAATGCATGCCCATTGGCTGATAGGAAGGGGCGCGGTGGATACTAGAAAGCTGATTGGCTAAATAAAATCCTCAACAGGAGAGGACCATATAAAAACGATAAACAACCACAAAATTCGCGCATAAGCCTGACGAATCCTAAAGTGGATAAAACGCCGAATATTCAGTGTAACTTAATCGCCATATATATTTTATAAATTACTAACTAGCTCTACCTACGTATTGAGCACTTTTGCAGTAAATACTTAAAGTTTACGCATAAATCTATACTTTCGTATATTAATTTTATGTGAGTAAATGAAGTAGTTATATATATATATATATATATATATATATATATATATATATAACATTTTTATTTATTTATTATTTTTAAAACAGTAATCTACATACACGCGTGTTTCGAGGTAGCGTAGCTTAACTGTTTCTATGGATCGAACATCAGACCATGTTTACTACAGTCTGGTGCCTTAACCGTTAGGCTACGAACCCTAGATGACTTTACTATTTATTTTTATCGCTTATAGATTTAGATTTGATATTGTTGTTTTTTCAAACGATAAATACGCATCGAATCTCATTTTCTATTTTCTTTACTTTAATTTGTTTGGACGTATATAACATTTTTATTTATTTATTATTTATTATTTTTTAAAACAGTAATCTACGTACACGCGTGTTTCGGGGTAATTACCTCTCGTCAGCATAGCTCAACTGTTTCTAGGGATCGAACGTCAGACCATGTTTACCACAGTCCGGTGTCTTAACTTTTCTAAGTAAATAAAAAAGAAAAATGAGCTTCAAGGCGGGGCCAATATTAACCGTATTTATCGTTTGAAAAAACAACAATAACAAATCTAAATTTATAAGCGATAAAAATAAACAGTAAAGTCATCTATGGTTCGTGGCCTAACGGTTAAGCCACCGGACTGTGATAAACATTGTCTGAGGTTCGATCGCTAAACAGTTGAGCTATACTGACGAGAGGTAATTACGTAGATTACTGTTTTAAAAAATAATAAATAAATAAAAATGTTATATACGTCCAAACAAATTAAAGGGCGACTTTCTAAGTAAATAAAAAAGAAAAATGAGCTTCGAGGCGGAGCCAATATTAACCGTATTTATCGTTTGAAAAAAAAACAAAAAAAAAAAAAAACAATAACACACACACACACACACACATATATATATATATATATATATATATATATATATATGGAGAGATGGAAAATGAGCAAACCAAGTTATATGTTCATCAACTTTTCGTCTTTATTTCAAGAACATTGATGAACATATAATTTTGTTTGTTCTTTTTCATTTCTTTATCTTGTTTGAATATTACTTCCTTTATTCTTTGTGGAATTTTCAAAATCACAAAATTCCGTTTGACATACTGAGGAATGATTCGAACTAGCATATTTTTTCATTCCACTATATAGCACGAATATATTGCATTTTGTGTCAATTTCTATTCGAATATACTTATTCTGCGAAAGAAAACATTTATAGGGAACGCTTTTATTTCGTTCATTGTAATAAAAAAGAGATAAAATATATTTTTTGAAGGGTAGCTTTCTTTGGAAGTATTTAGATTTCTTAACAAATCCTAACACAATAAAAGATCAAAAATTTTCGAAACTATTTACATTCAGTCATTTTATAAATATAGATTAAAATGGCAACCTGTACTGAATTAATTATAATTATAAAAAATAACAATCAGGGTTCTGAACAGAAGCAGGTGCTCTATCCAAACCATCATCAATAGACCTGAGGTAATCTCGACAGCATTTTTTTTGTTTACATAGGCATCATCACTTATCAAGGCCAATAGGCCACTCGAGGATAAGGGCGAAAGAGTGTACAGTAGAAATTGGACAATATAGTAACCGTTAGTAATGGAGATTCGGTAAATTTGATAACTTATTTGAGCTAGTGCAACCCGGAAGCATATATAGGGTAAGTTAGGATCTTCTCTGGAGATGCCCCTACCACATGGAAAGCTATCTTTAATATAGGCACATATTCCATGCCCATGGCGATCTTGGGGGTCAGATTTGTATTCTTTAATTACGAACTCATCTAGGGAAATGGTCTCTCCAATTCCAGTTTTGGCTTTGTCCGACAGCATCGGACAAAGGCAAACTCTTTGCAGCTAATTCTACTCCAGGCGATCAGAATTGTATTTCCTCCTCTGTCCGAAAAAATGTTATGTGACATGCAAATATCTCTGTGTGATGTTGCTAAGTTAATCAAGAACCTTGATTCCAGTAAAGCAACTAGCCCTGATGGCATTTCAATTATACTGCTGAAAAACCTTCAACTAGAACTAGTTCCCATACTTACAAAACTGTGTAAGCATTGTCATAAGGTGAAATGCTTCCCATTACCCTGTAATAGCTCATTAGTATGCACGTATTTAAAAAATCAGGTTATCGCTCATCTCCCTTGCAGTACAGACCAATCAGTCTCCTGTGCATCATGAGCAAGTTGCTGGAATCCGTGTTAAATAGAGAAGTAGTCAGCTATCTGAAAAAAAAAATAACCTCCTCAGTGACATGCAATATGGTTTCTATTCTGTTAGATCTACAGCAGATGTGCTAACTGGTATATCTCATAGGATTAGCGAATCTCTTGATGGAATCTTCGTTTCTAGTGCAGTTGCTTTTGATAGGATTTGGCATAAAGGTCTACTCCACAAGATCTTCAGCGGTATAGCTGGAAATATATTCTCAATTATTAATTCATTTCTCTCTGATAGGTTTATAAATGCAATTCTCTACCTGTATAAGCCTATGATGGAGTACTGTTTCCACACCTGGGAAGCATCTTATCCTGCCCTGACAGTTAAAAATAGACTTTGTAGCCTCGTAGAGGACACCCTTTTCCTTGCAATCTCTTTCCCAGAGAAGAAACGTAGCTTCTCTGCTTTATCGTTCTTTTCATGCCAAGTAGTTGTTTGAGCTCCAATCTATGATCCCGCCTTGCCAAACTTTCATAAAAAACACTCGTCCAGCCTCTGTCCCATCGACGAGATGTTGCATCCCTCTGCCTGTTCTATAAATACTTTAATGTTGAATGCTCTGACGAACTGCAAACACTTGTACCTCCCCGACGTAACTACCCCCGACAAACCCGACAAGCTAGTAAGTCTCATCCCTTTACAGTAGAGATCCCTAGGTGCAAGAAAGCCTTTTACTCCAATAGTTTCTTCCCCAGAACTGCAGGTCTTTGGATCTCCCTTCCGAGATTCTGCTTTCCCAACTGTACTGATATGCAGAAGTTCAAGTGTAATGTGAACAAACATCTTTCTACTCATCTCCCTTCATAATGGCCCTGCTAATTAAGTCCCTGATAGTAGCCCCCTGCTTCAAAGTGGCACTGTGCCTTGTTTGGGGTGAAGATTGAATTAAAAAAAAAATCAATAATTTCCCCCATTTTTTATCTGTACCCAAACCTAAAGGTGAAGTCCATGAACAAAGTTTCTTTCTTAGAACTAAACATCTGTGGAACTCTCTTCTGTTTCCCTGCTTTCCAGCTGACTACAATCTGATTGTCTTCAAGTCCAACGCAAACAAGTTTTTGATGAACCGTCCCCTTAAGTAATGAAATTTACCAAATTTCTACTACTAACGATTACTACGTCATTGTCCCATTGACATACACTTATTAACCCTTATCCTCGAGTGGCCTCTGAGCCTTGACAAATGGCGACTTTTTTGTAAAAATCTAAATAAATAAAATAAAACTATTCAATTAATAATTTGACGATCAAAAATATCGTCATAATTAAATTTAATTTAAAAATAATCCTATTCAAAAGCCATCAAAATATTAATAATACTAAATTTTACTAAAATAAAAGTAAAAAAAGACTCCCGGGTAGCACTAGATAGGTAGTTAAAAAAAAGCACAGTTGATTGAAAATATAATTAAGTACAAAAAGAGGGATATGGGAGGGAAAAGAAAACGAGTGATAAGGAAAGTGAATGGAGATGTAAAAGCGAATGAAATCTGGAAAAAAGGGAAACGAAAAGAAGAGACAGAGAAAATATGAGAATTAAAAGAAAAATGTACAAGAAAAATAAAAGGATGAAAGAATGGACAAGAGGAAGTATTGCGCTGTCGTTCGTATCACATGACTTCCTATCATATTCGATTAAGATAGATTTCTATCTAATATTTAGGGGAACCTGGGACAAAACGAGGTACTTAAGGGAAAAAGAACTGTCGAGTCAAAGGTAGCATTGCCATATAAACCATATTCTGTGTACTGAACATTCAAAGTATTGGAAAACAATGCCACAAAAAAAAAAAAAAAAAGGATGAGAAATTATTTCCAAAAGAAATACAGATGATTTATTCAACTAACTGTATTGTCCCGTTTTGCCCCATTCTTGGGGCAAAACGAGACGGATCTTGGTCTGAATAAGTCAGTCTTCACAGAGCTCACAAATGAAGATTGGGGTCTTGTTGCATTCGTCTAGACTTGCACAGCCGTAGTGTGCCCATTTCCTACAGTCCCCTTGACAGACTACCCAGCTTTCTGCATTCTCAGAGTACAGTTCGTCACAAATCAAAATGGATAAATTTTGAATACTTACCCTTTTTTGATGTAGGGGGCTGAATAAAACAATGATAGACGTTGGCGGAAAGGCGTTACCACGTGATCTCTTGATCAGACTCCTCACGAAAGAACTCTCTCTCTCTCTCTCTCTCTCTCTCTCTCTCTCTCTCTCTCTCCCTCTCTCTGTTTCAGTTAATTGTGGTGTCTCGTTTTACCTCGCTATCTCATTTTGCCCCAGGTTCCCCTACTATTGTAAATAAATCTGGTCTGCGTTCCACTACGTAATACAAATGTTATGTACACTTTTTCTGTTTACTGTTCTTGTTTGGGGCGGAGGGGGGGGGCGATATTACAGAAATAAAGGCAGGAAAGTCAGGGGGAAAAAGAAAAAGAAAAGAAACACTATCTTATCTAAGACGGCTGGAGAATACAGAGCAAAGATGAAGATGAAGACAACAATATATAAGAAATATATAAATAATATAAATAACAATAATAACACATGTTAGAAGGCCGGAGAGTACAGCAACCGAAATATTGAGGACATGAAGAATATTAAGATGGTGGCAAAAGTGTGAAACATGCAAATAATAACAAAACTATCTCATCTCAGAACAGAGCGACGACAACATTGAGGACATAACAAAGATGAAGATGAGGGCAACATTTGGAAACATGTCAAAAAAATGTAAATACCAAACAAACGTCATTTCCGAAATACAAAACTTAAAGCAAAAGGTAAAAGAAGAAAAAAATGGCGTTTGTCTTGACTTGTTGGTTTTTATTTTTCTGTTTTGTTATTCTTGCGCAACTGCTAACTTCTCACAGCACGGTTATTAATCGGACATTGTGTCCTTTTAAGATGGAAGTCGGAAAAGGAGCGAAAGTGATGATTGGGGGGAGAAAAAAGGTTTGTCGATAATGTAAAGGGGTATACTGTTGGGGTGGGGATGGGTTAGATGACTGGAACGATGGTTTCAAAGACAGAAATTGTTAGATGATCAGAGAGAATAACAGGGCCAAGTTGGCATTGGCGGTGGTGGTGATGGTGATCGTGGTAGTCGTCGTGGTATGACTCCCAAAACTAAAAAGAGGAGGGGAGAAAAACATTATCTGCTGCGAGCAATGGTTAACATTGAGCAAATACGAACGAAGAGATGCTGATGGGAGTATAATGAGAGTAAGATAAAGTTATTAGTGAGGATAGAAAGAAAAAAACGGAGGTATGTCATGGGAGGGATAGGAAAATAGAAAAGATGGCAGGAAAATAGAGTATAGAAACGACGGTAGAGAAAGAAAGAGAGCAAGAGAGAGAGAGAGAGAGAGAGAGAGAGAGAGAGAGAGAGAGAGAGAGAGGGGGGGGGTAAGTAAAATGGGATAAAAAAAGAGGAATAAAGAGAAATTATAACAAAAGTTCTGCATGGACAGGATAGGAGATGGGGGGATAGTATGAGGTAAAGAAAGGTCAAGAGAGAAACAGCTAAGAGTATAAGAGAGATCCAGCAAGAAAATAGTGAGAGGAAGAGAGTTAAAAGAGAACAGAGAGAGAGAGAGAGAGAGAGAGAGAGAGAGAGAGAGAGAGAGAGAGAGAGAGTACAAAAGAGAATAAAATGGCGGAAAGTGACAATGCGATACCAGGAAATGGAGAGATCTTGAAAATATAAGTATTTTAAATATATAAGAAAAGAAAAGAGAGATTTTTAGCATGATTTTTGGAGAACGCGCAAACAATAAGTCTTATATATATAAGAAAAAGAAAGAAAACCGCCAAAGAAACGTTCGTTATATACACACATGCACTTACAAGGAAAGAAGGGAAGATAAATCAGTTACAATAAAAGAAGAAATATTGTAACCCAGACAAGTACGGTTTTGTTTGTTTTGTTGATTTCGGTTATCTAGGATTCGGTAGAGTTTGGGTGACTTAAAATAACGCAAAGCAATTTTTTTTCCTTCCTGGTTTCATGGCGTAAATGAGGCAGTGCAGTGCAATATGTATTCTTTAAAAATGTTTTTCAAATCTTGATGGTTTTGGAAGCTTCCTGTTACACCTGACCAGAGTGTCAACCCCTAGATTTCCATTTAACATTGTCCCTATTATATATATATATATATATATATATATATATATATATATATATATATATATATATAAATTTTTATTAATTATATATATATAATTAAAAATTATTAAAGTAATTATATTTTATATATTGTAAAAAATAAGTTCATTTTATATATATATATATATATATATATATATATATATATAAAATGAACTTATTTTTTACAATATGATTTTGACTTTAATATGATTAACAATCAAGACATTTCATGCGAATGTAATATGCACAAACTGCAGCACAATATCTGAGGTGTGTTATAGGCATATTACCTCCCCACTTCCTCGATAATCGTAGATTCCTATATTTTTTCTGCTGAGAGTTAACTGCCACAATCGGTTAAAATCAATGGAAGTAGTAAAATCTTTTATCTCTAATTATTTCCTCATTCCCTCGCCACAACTTACACCGTTTCCGGGATCGTTCACAAGAGACAGTTACGAAGGAACACCAGTTTGGGGGTTCTTTACTTCATAATTGCTTAAAAAACTGGAATGGAATTATAACGTTCCTTTTCGTTCCATGCTTTCTACTGACTGAAACGCGCCATGGACTTAATCGAATCGAAGGGTTTGCTTAAAAAAAAAACTGGAATGGAATTTTAACGTTCCTTTTCGTTCTATGCTTTCTACTGGGTGAAATGCACCATGGACTTAATCAAATCGAAGGGTTATTTATGCCATTTTTTCGCTTTATTTCGTTTTGTAGTTGCTTAAAAAAACTGGAATGGAATTTTAACGTTCCTTTCCGTTCTATGCTTTCTACTGGGTGAAACGCATCATTGTCTTAACCGAATCGAAGGGTTATTAATGCCATGTTTTTTTTTTTCGCTTTTCACTGTGCTTTTTTGTTTTGGTGTTTCCGATTTTTTTAAGAAAAAAGGCGTTAAATTGTCCGTGAATTTAAGTTTTACCTCAACGTAGGATGTTGTAAAAAGAGTTATTTTGTGCTTTTAATTTTTTTAAGTTAAAACAATTACAGTTTGTAAAAAAATTAAATAAATAGAAATATACCTGGACTAAAAATAGTTACTAAAATTGAATTGCTAATCGCTTTTATTGCTTCAAATAATTTTAAATATGTAAACAATGCTTTTTAAAAGGACAATTTTTTTTATTATATGACAAGTTGACGCCATGTTTAAATATTAAAGATTGAAACAAGATCAAAAACACTCGTTAAGACTTCATGGTCAAAATCTCAACAACAGCAGCATAACCCCCGCCCCAAAGTCCGATCCTTCCTCGTCGTGGCAGAGGTAGTGGCAGCATGATAGTATCAGAGCTACTGACTAAGAGAGTTTTGGTGAAAATCTAAGAAAAATCTGCATCAGGATCTATTGTCGTCTCTGCCTCTACATGTGGCAATCAAAGACGTGTCAGCTGCGGAACCACAAATTAATGGAGCGACATTTTAGCAACATTGCTTTTGCAACATTCCCTTGCATGTTTTTGGTCAAACCTTCCCCAACTTAACATACAACTGATGAGCCTTGCTGTCCTCGGTGTCGGAAGTAAAACCTCCAATCGTACAGGTGTAATGAATCGCAGCAGTCAATCCTGAGGCAAGATCTTTCTGAGCTCTATGTAGAAGTAGCACTCGCTCGTTCGTTCCTCCTTCTCCTCCCTCTACAACAACAATAACAGCAGCAGCAACAACCCAATTGACTACAATAAGCTCATCTTCAAATCTAATGTAAATGGATTCTTGTTGAACAGCCTTCTTAAATAATCAAGTTCTGTCCAATCACGAGCATAATTAGCAATTATAATGGTTTTGTCTCGCTATCCACCTAAACACTCATTAATCCTCATCCTCGAGTGGCATCTAAGTCTTGATAAGCGGTGTCTATTAGTAACAAAAAAAAAAGAAAGGCAACAGTAGCTTGAAACAAAAGATGAATACCAAAAATTAATCAATTGTTAATATAAGAAGGAAATTTGGATAAACATTTTACTAAAAAAAATTTGAGAAAATAATATATATATATATATATATATATATATATAGTCATCCATATTCAGTACTGTTTCGTTGTATCACAACTCATCAGTGCAGCTAGAACCTACAACCATTGCATAGTTGGCAGTTCAAGCTACTGGACCATGAATTGGTTCTCGTAAATGTCTCATCAAATGTTTATTAAATAAACATTCGCCCATCGCTTTTATAGAGCTCCAGTCGCTAGTTTATTTACAAACAAACAAACAAACAGCGAGTCTCACTTAATCGCCAAATAAGCAATTTATGACAGTGCTCAACCCAAAGAGGGAGGCTTAATATATAGTCATCCACATACAGTACTGTTTCGTTGTATCACAACTCATCAGTGCGACTAGACTACCACTTTTCCTTAGCTGTGGATTGAATCTACAACCAGCGCGTTGATAGTCAGCAGTTCTAATATTAGTTATGAGATGATTCCAATATTTTTCCCGATTCCGATACAATTAACAATTCCGTGCTAAATTCCCGATTCTAATACAATTACCGATTCCAATTCAGATTTTGATTCTTTATAATTATCGAAATATTTAACAATAAAGTTGTTAATTTTTCCCGATTACTGAAAAATGCATGCTAAATGTACACTTAATTGGGGGGGATCTAGAGATTTTAGTTTCTACTAGTAGTTTAAAATTAATAAATATTTATTATTTTATTATTACTACTAGCAGTGGAGGATGTTGTTTTAAACAAAATCAGTTTTAAAAAAAGATAATTAAATAGTTTTTGGCATCGGATATCGGCTCAAATTTTTCTGATTTCACCACCGATTCCAATACTGCAAAAAGTTGATTTTTCCGATTCTCGATTTGATTCTGATTAATTAATTATAGCAGTAATATATATATATATATATATATATATATATATATATATATATATATATATATATATACGGCAAAACCCACTTCTCACCATATCACCAAAGTTAAGCAATGGTGAGCCTGGCCAATACTAGATAGGTGAGCACTTGGGAAGGCTAGGTGCTGTATGTGCCGCACCGAGTCATAGAAATTTCCAGGTTGGTATTTGGAGGGCATTAATTCACTGAAAGAGATGCATTCCCAGTCTTTGTTTAAACATGCATCTAGGAGAAGGAAGCTCTCATGTAAAGACCTTCAGTCCACTGTATACTTTGTCCCGTGGCAGTCATCTGCACCGACAAAGGTTAGCAGTAATACCAAAAAGTGTGGTTGGCTCTACACGAAGCCTTCACCACTATAAACAAATCATCTGTGCGGATTTCCGAGCAACTTAATTGTTGTGGAAGCTTAAAAGTTGAAATCGACGGGAGAGTCTATTATATATATATATATATATATATATATATATATATATATATATATATATATATAAATTAAAAAAAATTATATAAAAAAAAAACTATTAAACAAAAAACAAAACAAAAGACTAGATGTAATCCACGGGTTGTCAAAGAAACAAATATTTAATCTTAAGTACTGGAGCAGATTAGGAAAAAATGCAAGGGGGGGTAATCCTAGATTAAAAATGATACCACTAGAGTGACCCCCCCGTATTAAGTAATATAATACGAATTCAAACACTAAGCAAAAAAAAAAAAACAATATTAAAATAAACACGCGTAAATATAGGAATAAAATTATATAAAATTATATGATAATTGGAAAAAAACAAATAGGAAAAACAGGGACAATTAAAACAAAAATAAATAATTAATAAATAAAAAATGAAAATACGAAAGTACGGGTTAAAACGGAAAACTATCTTTACATAACATTAAAAGATGGGGGAAGTGAGGAAGCATGGCTGTGGAAATCCTTTTACCCAAATACGATGTCCAGCATGTTAAAAATATACCATTTGTGGTAAAAATCTAATGGATAGACATCTGAAGAAGTTGGTGGGGATAGGATATTTTTACATAGACATAAATCGTAAAATTGCCAACTCATTAATGAAACAGCTGTAATGAAAAAATCCAGGAAATAAACGAAGGTTATAAAAAGAAAACGTGAGTCTTTGAATTTTCAACAAAATTTTGCAAAATTAAAATAAAAATATATTTTGTTAAAGTTTCGGTGGGCATAGAGTTTTCATGAATTTAGAAACAGTGCTGTACTAAATCTGTTCATTTCAGTTGCTAACATAACTGAGATACATAATCTACACGTGGACCATTATATGATATATCTTTCGTGGGAAATTGTTAGATATTTCCACCCCACAGTGGGCGTATACATTTGCTAGTGTGTTTAATATAGATTTTTTGCTATTGATTAACGATTTGTACTGCGGTTGGTGGGTAGAGTGTGAGTTGGCTTACTCAATTGATAAACGAGATACTCGTGAATTATTTGAGGGCAGGTTCCGACTAAAGTGTGTCAAGTACAGCGAGGAGCAGACATTTTCTAACAGAAAAGTGTTTTTCAAGATAAAGAAACGCGGATGTAAAAGCAAGAGTTTTTATTAGAAGACACGAAATGGTAAGAATCAAGTAGTTCCACTAATGAGGAGGCAATTCATGCTATACGCTAAATCAGAACACCACACACTCACACACACACATACACACACTATATATATATATATATATATATATATATATATATATATATATATATATATACACATATATACTCACATATATCGCATATATGTATATATACAGGCATTCATATATATATATATATATACATACATATATATATATATATATATATATATATATATATATATATATATATATATATATACTGATTTATATTATATCAGTGTGTGATGTAAAGACCCTCATCAATTCTTTGATGAGGGTTGACCCGTCAGACTCCACGCCTTTCGTACGTCTTTCAAGTGATATCCCATAATATTCTGAATATACTTGACAGTGCAGTTATCTTAAGTAATCACTTGTTCATTTCCAAGATCATTGCTTAAACAGACACTTCTTTGAATATATATACAAACGTATACTTAAACATACTTTTCACTATTTTTTTTTCTCTCTCTGATATCTCTCCATATATACGATGTCTTTTTTAGAGGCGCTGAACTTTAATTTAAAATAAACCACAAAAAATATTTTTATTATACACATATATGGTTTATTCCAAAGATTAAGTTTTGACATTTATTGTTTTAATATAATTTCGAAAATATGTCCCATGTCCGAATGGTGTTTTCTAAGTGGTCTAGTAAAATGATTGCATCATTTACAATTTGAAAACGCTGATTGAATATTAGTATGTTGACGATGAATTGCTAAATCAAGCTGAACCAAAAATAACCAATAGTTGCCAGAACTGCAATTAAAGAAAATGGAATATTCAATTTATAGTTCGCCGCCTTTAAAATTACACCCTAAATAAAAGTAGGGTGTTTATATTATGTATTTGTATGTAATTAATCTCCTAAACTTATATATATATATATATATATATATATATATATATATATATATATATATATATATATATATATATATATATATATATATATCGTTCGACTGGTGTTCATTGTGACACCCTGCAGTAGGTGTGTCAGACATTTCGTGAAAAATAGTGAATAATTCCACCCCGTCTTTCCAAGCTTATAACTTCTCGAAAAATGTAATTCAAGCCCTAATTTTTTTTCAATTAAAGGAGGAAGGACCAAGGTTTCATAAAAAACGAAACAAAAACAAACAACGTGTTTTTTTTTTAAAAAAAAAGGTTTTAAACTTCGGACTTTACAGGTAAATTTCTAAAAACACTACTTTTTTTGTTTTAAATTTGAATATATTATTTATTGATCTTTTATCTTCAATTTGTGATATATATAATTTTGGTGAGTAAATTAATTATTTATTTTTTAATAGACACTTGAAAATGGGGGGGGCGTGAATTAAAAAAAACGTTTGTCTAAAATATTATATTCGATTTATTGGAAAGAGCATGAAATTTCACATTGACCCTGAAAATATCGTAAAAATTGAATCAATAGAAAAATTTTGATAGATTTTTAAAGTTTAAAAATTGAAAAATACTGAACTCGTAAAATTTAATTAATTTCATTACTGTTTTTAAAAAAATAAACAAATATTTCTCTTACTTTTAAAACAACTTCAATAGTTTATTTTGTAAGTATAATTCATAAAGAAAATAACCAACCCACTTTTAAAAGAGAAATTACGAGTGTTTTATATTTTATTCGCAGTTTCGTGTTAGGGGTGTCAAAAATTCCTACAAAAATTCTGATACACCTAACCCTTCACTGAAGATTCTTGAAAGGATGAAACACTAGTGTCTGTAGATATTTAATTATTATAGTAAAAAATAATTATGACAGCCCCTTTAAGAAATTCGTTTCTTATCGTTGAGCACTTTCAGTTAAATTAAAGTCGGTCAATTGAGCTCTTATGCATAGATCATTGTAGAACGATTAGATCACTGTCTGACTGACGTAAATAAACATTTAAAATTAAAATGTTTAAATTTAACGTTATTTCACGCGATTAATGGTAGCCGAATTTATACGGTCTTCGCTAATCGAGCTAGAGATGTCTCGTGTTGCGGGGTTCGAATCGTTCGACTGGTGTTAATCGTGACACCCTGCACTGAAGATTCCCAAAAGGATGAAACACTACTATCTGTAGGTATTTAATTATTATAGTAAAAAAATAACTATATAATGTATATATGACGATTATATATAATTATTTTTTTACTATAATATATATATGCATATATATATATATATATATATATATATATATATATGTATGTATATATATATTTAAAGTATGTAAAAAAAACTATATATATGTTATTTGTTTTTGTTTTTTCGATACGTTTTCAATGAATTCAATTATTTACGAAAGTGCATTTTTACCTAAATGCGAGTTGGGAATAATTTTCCGTTTAACAAATTTGGTACCCCCATATGGGGAGCGGCATATATATTGTTTTTTAAACCATATAATTATCCACGGGCACGTGTTTCGTCGTCTACGAAATCGGGACCCCACGGTAAGCAGCCTAAACTCTTACCGCTCATCCATCCCGCAGGACTGTTTGGATATATCGCTATTTACTTAGATGTTATTTATTTATTTTTTTTTTTTTTGAATGAATTCAATTATTTACGACAGTGCATTTTTACCTAAATGCGAGTTACGTCATTGTACGGAATGACTTTCTAAATTAATAAACCAATCATTATAAATTTTAGAATATACATTATCAGCAACATGGTGAGTAACATGGATACATTATTTTTCAAGATGTGCACGTATATATAAAGTTCGGCATGCGTGTATGTTTATATATGTTTATGCATAAGATTTACTCTTAAACTAATTAATCGATCAGTATGAATTTTGAAACAGAGCTTTTATATAATTCAAAATTTGATGTAGAGGAATTGTTTTCTTACATTTTTTTGTATCTAACTCTTTAAAAAATTTTTGTAGAGAACGTACGAGATTTGATGGACGCATTCACTAAATGATAAAGTTTATAAAATAATAATAATAATAATAATAATAATAATAATAATAACAACAACACATCACTATATATATATATATATATATATATATATATATATATATATGTATGCATGTATGTATATATATATATAAATATATATATATATATATATATATATATATATATATATATATATATATATATATATATATATATATATATATATATAGCTATCCATGCATGCACGTTTCTTGCTAACTCGCTGTCATCACCGTAACTGGTTTAGCAAGAATCGAAACCATAGCTACATTCACTAAATGATAAAGTTTATAAAATAATAATAATAATAATAATAATAACAACAACAGCACATCACTATATATATATATATATATATATATATATATATATATATATATATATATATATATATATATATATATATATATATATATATATATATAAAGTTATCCATGCATGCACGTTTCTTGCTAACTAGCAGTCATCACCGTAACTGGTTTAGCAAGAATCGAAACCACAGCTACATTGTTTGTAATCTGAAGTTTTATGACTGAGTTATAAAGCTTTATCTGGAAATATGTATGATTTTTATCGCTTCAATATTAAATTAATTTTGTATTTTTTTAAGCGATAGTGACAACATGGGTTCTCATGTGTCATATAATGCAACATGGGTTCTCATGTATCATATAATGCAAGTTTATAAATCTGGTTAGAAATAAAAATAAAAATCATTTCTTGTTTTTATTGATGTTTAGATCTTGACCTAAAACAGCTCGATGGTTGACCGTTTGCCTTGAGGATTTCTCGTTGGCAAACTGAGCAAGAGGCTACAGGGAAATGTAGTGACCACTTAAGTCAAAGAAGCAGTCAGTTCAGCTTTGATTACACTGCTGCATCACGGATGCCTTTCAACGCCCCCACCTTCACCACACCACCACCCTTATTCACGGTTATCATCACTGGTCAGTCAATCGATATTTACAACCACCTCATCCCCTCTGCACCCCACCCCAATCATTTCATTCATCTTCTGTTTCTGTCGTTATGACAACTGCACAGAGCAGTCGATGTCCGGACAGGACCTTTTTGGGAAATGCATGCGTCGTTGGATCTGTCACTGCGATGGTCAATTGAAACTTCAAAGAAGGTCCTGAAATGGCCGAAATTCCGAAACGCTTCCAACCCTGACCACCTTACTGACCACCTGCTGCCTTTCTGTCATGTCCAGGCGGTCTGATCATGTGAGCATCAACTAATGCCGCAGAAGATTCAACTAAAAACAGCTGCCTCCGAAGGAGGGGGTTATTGGCGTTGGTTGGGGCAAGGCGCAGTAACGATGACGTGTGCCAACTGCTGTCATCAAAACGAGCAGAAGAATTTTGCTGGCCGATTCCCTTTGAGCCATCTCAATTGTGACAAAGAAATTTTTTTCAACCAATCGTAATATTCGATGGATCCTTGAGTGAGTTAACGACGATGGATAAATAGGTTTCAAGTTAAGCATACAAAAAATATGAAGACATTTGTTTTTCTTTTACAAGATTTTGCTTCCGTTAAAGTATATTCAAAAATGACCTTGCGAGGGGAAACTTACATTTAGTAAAATAATAGATGATAAATTTTATTTTATCCATAGCTATGGAAAAACGCAGAGCTAGTAATGTGTAGTTAACGACATTTAAATTCCTTTTTCTTTCATTTTAGTATTTGTTTTTGTTCGTCTGCTTTACCAAAATTTTGGTTTATTTAATGCCAAACTACAAACTACAATACATATTGTCAGCAATATATATATATATATATATATATATATATATATATATATATATATATATATATAATATAATATAATATAAAGCTGTGTGTGTGTGTGTGTGTGTGTGTGTGTGTGTGTGTGTGTGTGTGTGTGTGTGGTCACGAATAGGCTCCTATATGGTTGACTATTTTAAAAAAAAACTGATTACATATAATGATAGATGTATTGAGACAGAGGTATGGGTATGTTTGATCTGGCAGAACGGTGGTTCATTAAAATTGTGGGGTCTGCATTCGCGCCTAGTCCACAAAGTATGGAAATAAAAAATTAAAAAAACGTCTACAAGTGTTTTTGATATAGCTGTACATAATAATACTTTGATGAGTATGTTTCAGTTCGGAGAAATATGTTATAATAAAATTATGGGGTGTTCATTCATGCATGACCTCCATAGAATGGAAATATGTCACAAAGTTTAATAAGGTTTTTTTAATATAGATCCATTGAATATTGTGATAAGTGTTTCAGTGTGAACAGGTATGGTAATAAATTATGGGGTTTATCTATTTTATTTTTACTTTCATCATATTTTGCTTTGGTTTTGATACCCCCAAATTCGGAGCTATCTCATTACAACCCTTCCTTTTCATAACCTATCATACTTTCATAAATCAGAGTCCATTTTCTGTAGGCTGTTTTTGAACCCAGTCAATGACAGGTACTTTTGCTAGTATATATATATATATATATATATATATATATATATATATATATATATATATATATATATATACTAGCATGGGTACCCGGCGTTGCCCGGGTGTTTGGAGCAAAATAAATAAGGTCAATTTTTAAAACTTTTACCCCTATTATGACCCCTTTAAACTTTTTTTTGTTTTGAGCTCAAATCGAGTTATTAAGGTAGACCCATGTCAAAGGAACCTATATCTAAAGTTTCAAGTGTTTAGACTCAAAATTGTCGGAGGAGTTTGGTAGAGTTCTCAAAGGCCAAATCGTTGAACTTTGTCCCTTTATCGCCAAATTTCTGGCCGATAACCGATCATGTAGATTTTCTCACATCTCAGTACCCTGTACATCAAATTTCGAGCCTGTAAACTGAAAATTAACAGTTATTGCGAAGGAAAATTTACACAGACAGACACACAGACACACAGACATGTTCACTTTTATAGATATACTAGCATGGGCTTCCGGCGTTGCCCAGGTGTTTGGATGCGTATGTTGAGCCAAAAAAAAAACAAGTGTTAGTAGGAAGGCAGGCTTGAACCCATACCGCAAAGGAGGAAAAGAACGGGGAAAAACCTAACGTTTATGCTGTTACGACCACCGCCAAACAGGAAGCGACATTTTTTAAAATTAAGGCGAGACAATCTAAAGGAGAGGATAACTTTAAAAAATATCGGCGAAAAAAGTGATCTCTCCCCCCTGTAGAAAATGACTAGTTGAAGGGGAAAGTATTAACGTTTTTAGCCGCTTTTTCGATATTTGTCATATGAAAGATCGAACTTTAAAACGATACTGATCTTGGTAAAATCTGTTGCCTCTATTGAAAGTTTAAGGCAGACATTCAAATATACATGCATACATACATTTATATATTGGTAACTAAAAATTTTTGACCCAAACTGATGAAAAGGTTTGCCATATCTCTGAATACCCTTTATGTAAAATTTCAAATATTTAGACATAAAATTGTCTGAGTAATTTGGAAGAGACAGCAGAGGTCAATTTTAAATTTTTTTTTACCCTTATTATGACCCCTTAACATTTATTGTTTTGAGCTCAAATCAAGTTATTAAGTTAGATCCATGCCCAAGGAACCTATATCTAAAATTTCAAGTGCGTAGGCCCAAAATTGTCGGAAGAGTTTGGTAGAGTTCTCAAAAGTACAAACTTTGACCCCTTAATCGCCAAATTTCTGGCCAAAAACTGATCACATCGATTTTCCCAAATCTCAGTAACCTGTATATCAAATTTCGAGTCTGTAGACTAAAAATTGACAGAGTTATTGCGTAGGGAAATGTACGCAGACACATAGATACACAGATACATAGATACACAGACATTTTCACGTTTATATATATATATATATATATATATATATATATATGTATATATATATATAGATAGATATATATAGATAGATATCTATAATAGTGAACGTGTGTGTGTGTGTGTGTGTGTGCGTGTGTCTGTGTACATTTCCCTACGCAATAACTCAGTCAATTTTAAGTCTGCAGACTCGAAATTTGGTATACAGGGTACTGAGATTTGGGAAAATCTTTGCGATCGGTTTTCGGACTGGAATTTGGCTGTTAAGGGATCAAAGTCTAACGATTTGACCTTTGAGAACTCAACCAAACTTCTCCGACAATTTTGGGTCTACACACTTGAAATTTTAGATATAGGTTCCTTGGACATGCATTTAACTTAATAACTTGATTTGAGCCCAAAACAATAAATGTTAAGGGGTCATAATAGGGGCATAAGTTAAAAAAAATTGACCACTTTTTAAATTTATTCAACGCCGTGGCGAAAAGCTAGTCTATCTATCCATATATATATGTAAAAGTGAAAGTGTCTGTGTGTGTGTTTGTGTACCTTTCCCTACGCAATAACTCTGTCAATTTTAATCCTACAGATTCGAAATTTGATATACAGGGTACTGAGATTTGGATAAATCGAGAGATTTGGTTTTCGGGCAGAAATTTGGCGATTAAGGGGTCAAAGTTCAACGATTTGACCTTGGAGATCTCCTGCTACTCCTCCTACAGTTTTGAGTCTAAACACGTGAACTTTTAGATATAGATTCCTTGAACACGGATCTAACTTAATAACTTTATTTGAGTCCTAAACAATAAATTTTAAGGGGTAAGAATAGGGGTAAAAGTTAAAAATATTGACCATTATTTCTTTTTGTTTTGCTCAGCATTCGCCTCAAAAACACCCGGAAAACACCGGGCACCCATGCTAGTATATATATAAAAGTGAACGTGTCTGTGTATCTGTGTATCTGTGTGTCTGTGTACATTTTCCTACGCAATAACTCTGTCAATTTTTAGTCTACAGACTCGAAATTTGACATACAAGGTACTGAGATTTGGGAAAATCGATGTGATCGGTTTTTGGCCAGAAATTTGGCGATTAAGGGGTCAAAGTCTAACGATTTGACATTTGAGAACTCTACCAAACTCCTCCGACAATTTTGGGTCTACGCACTTGAAATTTTCGATATAGGTTCCTTAGACATGGATCTAACTTAATAACTTGATTTGAGCCCAAAATAATAAATGTTAAGAGGTCATAATAAGGGTCAAATTTACTACAAATTGACCTTTTTTTTTGTTTTTTTTTTGCTCACCATACACCCCCAAACACCCGGGCACGCCGGGCACTCATGCTAGTATATATATAAAAGTGAACGTATCTGTCTTTTTCTCTGTCTATTTCTGTCAGTGTGTCTGTCTGTGTATATTTTTCTACGCAATAACTCTGTAAATTTTTAGTCTTCAGACTCGAAATTTGATATACAGGTTACTGAGATTTGGGAAATCTATGTGATCGGGTTTCGGTCAGAAATTTGGCGATTAAGGGGTCAAAGTTCAACGATTTGTACCTTTGAGAACTCTACCAAACTCCTCCGACAATTTTGGGTATACGCACTTGAAATTTTAGATATAGGTTCCTTGGACATGGATCTAACTTAATAACTTGATTTGAGTCCAAAACAATAAAAGTTAAGAGGTCATAATAGGGGTCAAATTTTAAAAAATTGACCTCTGCTGTCTCTACAAAATTACTCAGACAATTTCTGGTCTAAACATTTGAAATTTTACATAAAGTGTATTCAGAGATAGGGCAAGCTTTTAATCGGTTTGGGTCGAAAATTTGTACCTACCAATATGTAAATGTATGCATGTATGTTTGCATGTCTGCCTAAAACTTTTGACAGAGTATCGTTTTAAAGTTCGACCTTTCAGACGGCAAATATCGAAAAAGCGGCTAAAAACATTAATTTCTTCACCCTCAACTGAGCCCTTTTCTACAGGGAGGGGTTTCTTTTTTCGTCGATAATTTCGAAACTCATCCCCTCTCTTATATTGTCTAGCCTTAATTTAAACTTACGTCACTTCCGGTTTGACGGTGGTCGTAACAGCAAAGGCGTCACTTTTTTTTCACGTTCTTTTCCTCCTTCGCAGTACGGTTTCGAACCTGCCTTCCTACTACCACTTTTTGTGCTCAACACGCACCTACAAACACCCTTACAAGACATATATAACATATGGCTTTTCAAATGAGAAATATATTGACCCCTTGTAGTTCGTCATTCCTCATACATTACATGTTCCAGTTAAAAAGCAGACAAGAAGAAGCAAAAAGAAAGTGACCCTTTAATTTCTTGATTGGACCCGTTGTAGAACAGGAAGCCTCCCGGGCCTGTCAGTGTCCAAATCATCCTCATTACTAACTGGCCAAATCGCTTCCTGCTTACCCTTGATGGCCTAGATCCTAAAGAGTTCAATCAACAATTTAATACAGCCCCTTTCATTGACGATGTGACATGACAAAAAGATAACTTATCCTTTTACCCACACACCCAAATCCTTGAAGAACTGAAAAAAAACTGCCACCCCCCCCCCATTTCGTTTTCTAGATATTCTTTGTTTTTCAACTTTTCATGAGTCTAGGGATCTATGGACATTTTTTTCTTCCTTTAATCTCCGATAATGTCTTTCTTTTTAACTCTCTTTCAATCAGAAATGGCGAAGAACCCTCAGAAATATTTTTAAACACACACTAAAGACAAGGTAAGTATTACCGCTTCTTGTCCTATAATAAATGACCAATGGCCGTCGCGATGAAAAGAAAAAGCAGCTAGATTTACGGGTTGTCTAATATCAAAAGATTATATCACCGGTTCAATTCCTCTGCCAAATTGCCCCCTAATGTAATGTCCCCAACATATGCATAGTTCATCGAGCAGAGCTGAAAGTTATTTAACACCATTAATGGGACCATTATCTTCGCCAAGAAAGTTTTTTTTTATTTAGAAAAAATAAAAAATAAAAAAACAAATACGGAAAATGAATCAGCCTTTGTTTCTTCTAAAAAAAAAAGTAATTCCATGGTTACAGAAGAATCTTATCAAGATGGCACCTTTCATGTGATTGGCCAATTCTCACACTGCTTAGATCGTTCTTCAAAGAACCGCGGGGATTATCAACGACCATATTCTTCTGATCTAAGCTGTCATTGCGATAATTTGGTGCTTCAATGCAATTCATGTAAAAAGACAAAATATCATTTCTTGTCGACATTTTCTCGCGTGCATTATCCTTATTTTTTTTATATTGTCATTCGATCTGAAAGGTCAGTTTGTGATTAATGGCCCTTGTTATGCAATCTTGTATAGTTTCGGCTTCACATTTCTATAAAATGGCTTTGTTTCTTAGTATCAGTTGGTCTGTCACATTTCAGTTTAAAATAGTGTTGTGGCTTTAAGAGAGCTGACAAAAAATAAGACAACAAGGAATATCTACGTACAGAAGTAATGGGTTGTCAGAGAATGCTTCTGGCTTAGTACTAACGACTCTATCTGTTACCAACGTTTTCACTATACAGTGTCGGGAAGTGTCCATGTAGTTACACCATAAGGTAAATCAGTATAATTATTCAATACCACTTTAACTATTTATTCTACAAATTCCTACATTTCCAGATTTCTTGAACACCGGGTATATACAGGGGAGGGGAGGTGTAGACAGAGAAAGTGAAGAAATAGAGAGGAGGTGAAGAGCTGGAATTGGAACTCGTCATTCTTTAGATAACTAGCAGATGTACCGAGAGTTGCCTGGTATTGAACGTAAGGTTTAATTCTTTAAAAAAAAAAAAGCAAAAAAAAAAAAAAAACAGAAAGAAACTGAGACATATGCATGCGAGTATTATGATTCTTTTCCTACACAGTTCACTTCTTGTAAGTAAAAAAAAAATTCTAGATGAGATCGAAACCAAAACCTAAAGACAGCGAGTTAAGTACGATAACCAGTAAGTGAGCTTGCCACATTCTTTAAAAAAGTGTTTTCAAACCTACTTATTCTTTACACAGGAAGTTGCCATGTGAACGATTCGCGCATGCACAGTCATGAAACTGTTGACAAAAGGATAAAAATCGGATGCCCACCCCCTATTCATTTTTCAATTTTTATCTCTTAGCAGCCTTTTTTCCGGATGAAAACCGATTAAAAAGTTTCCACAATAACTGAATAGCCTATATAACAAATTTCAAGTCTTTAGATCAAAAATTCGTTGAGTATATAGGTTGAGGATTGTTCTCCCTCACACGCAAGCTCATATATATATATATATATATATATATATATATATATATATATATGTGATCTTAAAGAGTTGAACAGAAATAAGGTAACAAAGAGGTTGAGTTAACAAGGTAACAAATTAATGTTAACAAAAGTTAAATTAATGTTAATAAATGTTAAATTAATGTTAACAAAAGTTAAATTAATGTTAACAAATGTTAAATTAATATTAACAAATGTTAAATTAATGTTAACAAATGTTAAATTAATGTTAACAAATGTTAAATTAATGTTAACAAATGTTAAATTAATGTTAACAAAAGTTAAATTAATGTTAACAAATGTTAAATTAATGTTAACAAATGTTAAATTAATGTTAACAAAAGTTAACTTAATGTTAACAAATGTTAAATTAATGTTAACAAATGTTAAATTAATGTTAACAAATGTTAAAAAAATTTACAAAAAGTAATTAGTGTTGCTACTTCTTGATTCTTACTTTGTCATGGCGACTTTTTCTGTTACTACCATTGTCTTTATTCAGGGTGTTAGAAAGGATTTACGTATTAACGCAATAGAGTAATAGGGTAAGTCACCATAGCGAATAACATTTTTAATTATGTACAGATTAGATGGACTCGTCCTATTTTAGATACGCTCAAACAATTCGATATTAGGCTCTGTTATGCTGGATGAACCAATTCTTTGATCCTAACGAATTAGCTGGTGGCGTCTCATCACATAAACAGTCGCAGTCATGTAGCATAGATGACATATAGTAGTGATTTGTTCACACTTATCCTCCTCCATAGAGTGTATTCGGCGATTAGCAATCGGTGAATAATAATAATAATAATAATAATAATAATAATAATAATAATAATAATAATAATAATAATGATAATATTAATAATAATAACTTGGAACCATTATATTATTACGTTTCTATATGCACATTCATAGTAATCAAATCTGATTGTTTTACACAGTATCAAATACAATAAAAAAAAAAACAAGAAATTCTGTAGCGTTACGGTGGACCAATTTATTGATCCCAACAGATTATCTGTTGTATTAGATGACATGTAGCATTAATAATAATAATAATAATAATAATAATAATAATAATAATATTGATGATGATGATGATGATGATGATGATGATGATGATGATGATGATGATGATGATGATGATGGAAAAGTGCAGAGTGAAAAGACAGGGTATTAAAACTGTCCTAGAGGAGATCAAACAAAGAATACTAGCAAAAGTGAAAAGATATGAAGATAGAACTCAGCATTTCAGAGAGAAAAGGTTATTTAGTCTGGACCAGAAGAAGTTTTATGAAGAACTTAATAGATGCTTAAATTATGTAAATGAAGTACCTAAGTCAGAAGAGTGCACAAAGTTTTGCAGTGTAAAAAAGAAACATAATGGAAGTGCTTTTAAGCTGGAAGATGTGAGGAATGAAATACAAAATAAGTTCAACCTCAAGATGCTGTGAAAATGAGCAAGAAGAAAGTGAGTAAACAATGTAAGAAAATTCAAAATTGGAAAGCTCCCGGACCAGATGATGTACAGGGGTATTGGTTAAAAAACTTTGCCACCTTGCATGGAATGATTGCATCTCAAATTGATGGAATGTTGACAGGAAATACAATTTAGCCCGTGTGGATAAAGTGTTTTGCCAGAAGGATATTTCAAAAGACACTGCATTTGATAACTATCAGCCCATCACCTGCCTTCTACTGATGTGGCAGATGAAATTTACAAATGTCTAGAACAGCAAGAGAGCTTACCAGAGGAACAAAAGGAGTATAAACGAGGTAGGGACCGATGATCAGTTGCTTATTAATAGGACAATACTTCTGGGTTGTAAGAGAAGATCATCAAATCTATGCGTATCATGGATAGATTACCACAAAGCATATGATCTTGTTCCTCAAAGCTGGACTAAGGAATGTATGGAAATATTTGGAATAGAAGTGAATGTGCAAGATTTATTGGAAAGACGCATGAAACAATGGAAAGTGTCATTAACATCAAATGGGGAAATTCATGTCAAGAGAGGGAAAGCTTGTCACCATTGTTATTTGTTTTGAGTATAGTACCCTTGTCGTTCATATTACAAAAGGTAAATGCATGTTATGAGTGGAGAAAGAAGAAGTACCGGGTCAACCATTTATTATGGATGACTTAAAGTTGTATGCAAAGAACAAATATCAGCTAAATATGTTTGTAAGAACTGTTCAAATGTTCAGTAATGACATAGGTTTGGAATTTGGCATGTGTGGTGCCTTGAAATTGAAAAGGGGAAAATTGTTGAAAGTAAAGGAATAAAACTTTTGAATGAGGAAATCATAAAAGAGGTTGGAAAAGAAGGATACACCTACTTAGGAATTGTGGAATTAGATAAAATAAAAGAAGCTGAAATGAAGGAAATAATAGGAAAAGAATACAAGAGAAGACTACGCATGGTTCTTAGGTCAAGATTGAATGAGAAAAACAAAATATCCGCAGTAAACACATAGATATTTTTCAATATGAGGCGAAAATGAGCTAAAAGATATTACAGGAAGACAAGAAAAGCGATGACAATGAATAGAGCTCTTCATCTTAAGAGTGATGTCGATAGGTTATAAGTGAAAAGAAAAGAGGGGGTACGAGGACTAATAGGTGTAGAACGATGTGTAACAAATAGAAGAAAATAGTTTGAAAGTTTATGTCTTCAACTGTAAGAAAAATTTGAAAAATTGCAAGAGAGCAAACCAGTAAGAAGGAATTTGAAGCAATAAATGAACAAAAAACGAAAGACAAGTGAATTGAGAAGAAAATGCGTGAGCAGTTCAGTAGAGATCTTCCAGAGGCAGTGGACAGAAGAAAAATTTGGCGATAGTTGTTAAAATGTGACTTGAAGGTTGGGACAAAAGCTCTAATATGAGTCATGCAGGAGCAAGCACTCAAGATATATTATGTGATGCATCACATTGATGAAACAGCTGAAAGTCCCCTATGTTGACTGTGTGAACAGAAAGGTATGTACAACACCTCGTCAGTAGTTGTGAGAAGTTAGCTCCAAAAGAAATACAAGAGACGGCATGACAATATTGCAAGAAAGGTTCATTGGGATATATGGAAGAAAGAGGGTTGGAAGGCAGTGAAAAACGGTACAGGAATATTCCAGAAGAAATGATGGATAGTGATAATGTGAAATTATTGTGAAATTATGAATATCCAATATGATAATGTGATTCAAGCAAGGAGACCAGATTTAGTTTTGTTGGAAAAAAAAAGAACACAAAACAATGCCAGTCGATATGAATGTGGAGAAAAAAGAAAAGGAGAAAGTCGAAAAGTACCAAGACTTGAAAATAGAGATAAAAAGATTGTGGAAGTTGAAGAAGGTAGAAGTTGTACATATTATGATGGGAGAGGCGGGGAGTGTAACAATAGGATTTGACAAGTGGGTTAAGAAAATTGGGATCCATTGCAATATTGGAGTACTTCAAAAGACTGCCTTGTTGGGAACCGCCAGAATATTGTGGAAAATGCTTGAAGATTGAGAAAATAAGATGCTGATAGCCTATTTTTATTTGTTATGATCCGCCTATCAGTATCAATACTAACAGCCATACAAATAATAATAATAATGATAATAATAATAATAATAATAATAATAATAATAATAATAATAATAATAATAATAATAATAATATTAATAATGACTATAATCTTTAGCCAGGATATCCAAATGGAATTCGGTATGGAAAAGTGCGCACTGATGACCATGAGCAGGGGAAAACTTGAAGCAACAAAAGGTATATTATTGTCTATTTAAACAGAAATGAGGGCACTAGGTGAACAGAATAGCTATAAATACTTGGGAGTGCTGAAAGCAAACGCCATCAAAGCAACAGAAATAAAAGAGAAAATAAGAAAGGAATACCCCAGAAGAACACGAAAACTCCTCGAAAGCAAACTAAATAATCAAAACCTCATCATCAAATATATATATATATATATATATATATATATATATATATATATATATATATATATATATATATATATATATATATATAAAGAGAGGGGGAGAGAGTTCATACAAAAATAAAAGAAAAGGAGTTTAACTGACTATTTCTTAAATAATCTACTATTATTCTAATAAAAGTTAATAAGAGTAGCTGCAACTGTTAGGTTTTCACATACTAATGTTTGTATAGACCATTAGACAGTCGTCTAAACACATGTTCTGGATCATCTACTGAGGAAACTGCTCGGATACCTTCGCAGAACCCTATGTGAAAGATAGACATCATGTAAAACAGGCATTGAACTGAATAAATGATGATGATGATGATGATGATGATGATGATGATGATGATGATGATGATGATGATGATGATGATGATGATGATGGACTATGATGATGAAGGAAAGCTGCCATCTTGAAAAATTATTGTTAAAGGACATGTTTTCTTCATTTAACATATCATATGGCAAATCTACGTCTAAAATTTCAACTTAAAAGGAAAAGAGAAAGATCATAGAAAATTGCTAAACACAATTTTTAATTGGTCAGTCGATGTTTCTGAGATTTGTTGATGCCTGAACAGTGAGAGGAGAAGACGCCCATTTGAAAGAAATGGAGATGTGGGGAAAGTTTGGTTTAAAACTGTTTTCAAGATGCTCAAGAATTACTCCAAGATGATCAAAAGAAAGTTCCAGAGCTTCGGAAATAGTTGTTATAGCATGCTCACCTTGTTGTGGAAGGTGGGGCATGGTGAGTGTGTGTGGGGGTTGGTAACTGTCAATCAGACGGGGATTAAAAGAGTGGGAAGTAAGTCAAGAAGCAATCAATAGGTATGAGGTGGGGTAGGGAGCTTTTTTTTATAAATGAACCGGAAAAGAGAAATTAAAGACTATGTACACACACACACACACACACACACACACACACACACACACACACACACACACACACACACACACACACACACACACACTTGTTCAGCTTGATGTAACAAAATGAGAGTAAGAGAGAGAGAAATAAAGAGAGAGAGAGAGAGAGACAAGTGAGCTGATTTAATCACTAATCATTCAGACTGTGGGTCTCCATCTTTGTCTTACTAGTTATGCATACCCGGCGTCAACCAGGAGTCATTTTACTTAAAGTTTTGCTTTATTGTTTTTGTTTTTTCTGTTTACTATGCTGTTTTTAAATAAACTATTACTTTTTTTAATAAGACTTTGAAAGTTATATTTGATTATTACAGCATCATTTAATCATTAAATCAAATGATTATGAAGCTACAATTAGTTTTGTTAAGCTAATTTGTTTTCATCTATATTTACAAGATTATTTGGTGCAAATAGCTTTCCAAACTTAAGAAAATAATTGTGACGTTTTTAATAAGAAAATATTCCAAAATACATGAGGATTTACTAAGAATTTTACAGTCAGTTATAACTTTCTATTCGATAGAGTAATTGCTCCCAAATCCCTTTTCAAATGTGGAAGGGTCACAAACAATGTATTCTTGGCGTTACGGTGTGGTACAATCCCCATAAATCACTCCTCTGTCATGGGGTTATATCCTCTGAAGACCCAGAATGGTTTGAGAGGTTTTCTAACGTTATCTTGTCTTCCATTAAACAGAGATTCATTAATTTGCGCCTCCGATCCTAAAGAAATAATCATGGCAAATGTCTCTCATAAGGTTTTGCCAGTCCTTAACTGTGTGTTCTAACCGTATACCACATTATCTCTGTAGATTTTTTGTCGTTGCTATGCCGTGTGACTACAATATGACCAATAATTTGGGAAATATCCACTTCATTGACATTTTATCTGAAGTCGATAAATTCATGTTTATCAAAATTATTTTCTTCCAGTTTCTTAAGAGCCATCTGCTTACAATTTTGTTGGTTAAGTGCATTTGTTATCGATTTTTCATTGGACGATCAACTTGATCAGTGCTCAGCATATTCCAGTGGTTTACATTAGCTGCCAGGCAAGTCCGAGTCAGCATTTATGTAAATCCGGGTTTGTAACTGCAGAAGTACCTTATTTTATTTTACACTATTGCATTTTTTATTTCAATAATTATTCGTAATAAAAACAGCTTGATGTTTTTGGAAGTAGTTAAATTACATATAAATCTCTCTCTCTCTCTCTCTCTCTCTCTCTCTCTCTATATATATATATATATATATATATATATATATATATATATATATATGATTGTTGAGCTGGATTAAATCCGACGATATGAAATAAAATGGAGGTGGAAGGTCCTGGATACTCAACGTTTCGCCCGATTTATGCGGGCTTCTTCAAGAGGGATGGTCAATGAAGAGGGATGGTCAATGACAATCCCTCTTGAAGAAGCCCGCATAAATCGGGCGAAACGTTGAGTATCCAGGTCCTTCCACCTCCATTTTATTTCATATATATATATATATATATATATATATATATATATATATATATATATATATATATATATATATATATATATACAATTCCACACAAAAGTATTGGATACATTACATTTTTCTTCATAACTCTAATTAGGGTTCAAGATTTTAGCTAAAATTCGGTCAGTATATTGCTATTACGATTCTAGCTTATATTTGGGGTATTAATTACAAAATCAAAGTTTAAAAGTTTATATTTAAGGGAAAATATCAATTAACAAATGCAAAAGTATTGGATACACTTAAAAAATCTCTTTTCTAAAATAATTTCAGATGACTTTTGCTTTGCGTGTTGCAATAATGCGAGCGAGTTATCACTGACCAATCAAAGAGCTTTATATTAAAATATATTAAAATAATTTTTATAAAATTCTTTCGCTTTGTGTTTACCTGTTCAAAGTCACCGAATTCATTTATAAAAATGCCTAAAACTAAAGAGTTGTCGATAGATATTCGTCAAAAAAATCATTGATAAGCACAAAGAAGGAAAAGAGTATCGAATAATATCAAGGGAACTTAATCTACCACTTAGTACAGTTGGAAATGTTATTAGAAAGTTTAAAAACCTCTGGTAAAGCTGTTGCAAATCTTCCAAGATGTGGTTGTCCAAGGAAATTAAATGAAAAAATCAAAGTGGGTAAGCAGAAAGGTACAAAGTAATTCTTTTGTTACTCGTAGTGAAATTCAAACCGACCTCAGAGAAGCTGGGATTGATGTGAGCAAGGATACAATCAGTAAAGCTCTAAATCGTACAGGTTTTGTTTCACGATCTCCAAGAACAGTTCTATTGTTAAAGCGTCAATATGTCAGGTCATGTTTGAATGTTAAAACATATGGGAAGAAACCACAAGAATTTGTGAACAACGTAATCTTGTCAGACGAAGCGAAAATCAAAAAGAAAACACAGCAACATGGGTATGGCGGAAAAAGTGGCACCACCTACAACAAAAAGAATACCATTCCTACAGTGAAGTTTGGTGGTGGTTGGATTATAGTATGGGGGTGTTTTTCATCCAATGGTGCTGGTGAATTAGGAATCATCAATGGTAGAATGAATGGGCGCAGGTACAGGGACATTCTGGAGAAAACCCTCCAGAAATCTGCGGATTTGTTGGGACATAATAGCAATTTCGTGTTTCAAGACGACAATGATCCCAAACATATTGCCAAACTAACCAAAGAATGGTTTTAAAATAACAAAATTGACGTTCTTATTTGGCCCAATCAGTCTCAAGACTTCAATCCAATTGACAATTTGTGGAAAATATTGAAGATCAATGTTCACAAGAGGATCCATAAAATATTCAACAACTAGAAGAGTTCTGCAAAGATGATTGGTGAAAAATACCTGCAAAAAACGATAAAAGGCGACAGGAAGATGTTGAACTCAACAAAGGTTATGCAACCAAATATTAAGTCAATGTATCCAATACTTTTGCATTTTTTATTCATATTTCTCCTTAAATATAAACTTTCTAAACTTTGATTTTGTAATTACTACCTAAATACAAGTTAGAATAGTAATAGTGATTTTAGGTAAAATCTTGAACTCTAATTAGAATAAAAAATTGAGAACTATAAGGTACCCAATACTTTTGCATGACACTGTATATATACTATCAAGGGAATATATATATATATATATATATATATATATAATGTTCTCATTTAGATAGCTCAATAGTGCAATACTAGAGCTATACATATTTTCTTTAAAGATACCATGTTAAAAGGGATACACAAGTATTTACTCATTTTTTGGATTTTTTCTTTTATCGATCATAACATTGCATACAATTGTTTCGTCCCCCCCCTCCTGTGTTGGCATAATAATATAAATTCATCTTCAAATTTTAATTTGCACAAACTTGGGCTTCATCAGTGCATTAAAAGAAAACAAAACAATATTTCAAAGTTTTCCAGACAATGAATAGACCCTTTCCTTGACAATCAGTAGCTGAGAATTTTTTTGTAGTTCTTAAAAGAAAAAAGCTTTGTCTTAGTAACATTGAATATTACTCCCCCCCCCCTTACGGCCACATTCCACTACCGATTGAAAATCGTTTTCTAGGGTTTCTCCCATTGTTTTCGATATATATACATTAGTTTTTTCCTCATGTCTATTAAAGAGTGTGATATCATCAGTAAATATACCCATCTCGGATACAATTTTATCAGGGACGTCATTTATTAATATCAGGAATAATAAATGTCCAAGGATTGACGCCTGTAGCACACCTACATTTATATGATGCTGTTTATTTTGTTTGGGAATAAAACGCAAATATATTTATCATTTCCAATAACGAAAATATGTACGAGATGTAGTCGCTTTCTGGGATTGTCGTGCATTATATATTACTTGCTACAACGTCAATATTTAATTCATTTTAGACATACACATCTGGTTTATATCCTACTATGTTTCTAAAATGAATAGGAAATGAAACATAGGTAAACTACTCAAATTTAATTAAAATTAGCATTAGTTTTGTTTAGCATTTCTTCTTATGTGTATTTCAAATAAAAAAATAAATACGCGAAACATCGAAAATATAAGATTCATAAGGCATCGGTATGTCAGCATAGTATTTTGTGCAGATGACATAGCGACATCCATAATATTATCAAGTAATAAGCAAAAATAATTAATTAAAAAAAAAATCAAAATAAAAAACGCAAGACATTTTTATGAAAATGAATCAATATTCTAAGATTATATTTCCCTTCTCAAAACTTGGTCAATTCAAAAAGATAATATGCCGCTTTATTAATGGCAGTGTGATTTAAAGAAGCACCTTCTAATTTGATTCATTTAGTTTTAGCCTACTGGCGATAAAAAAACTGAAATTAATCCTTCCTTAATTTTCCCATGAATATCCGATATCCTGAAGAGAGTTTCTAGTTTCCTCTTTCACTTGCAGCAATGTTTAGATTCCCATGACCAATTTTCATTGATCCTTTTACATCCGAACCATTAAGACAAGGCAGGTGCATGTTGCCACTGTGACGTAATGGACGACTGTAATTAGAATATAGTACTATAATAAGTGGGAAGTTGTACAGCAAGATGTTTGTTTACATTACATTTTAATTTTTGACTGTTTGTATCGCCGAAGAAATAAAAAACATGAAAGGAATTCCAAAGGCAAGTAGTCCGAGGAAATAAATAGAGCATAAAGTTTTCTGGCACGTGGAGTCATGGCATATGAAGGGGTGAGGTTTTGCTTTTAATCTGGTTGGTCAGAGGTATTAACATTGAAGTGTAATGTTTATCCGAGTACATTTCGTTGGAGTACTTGTAAAACAATCACAGGGATGCAATATTTTGGAGATAGGACAGGAACTGGTGCTTGGTAGACAGTTTAGTATTGAAATGGATCAACATTTGTGGTGACTGAATCACAAAACTATTCTGATGAATGCTAAAAAAGCAAATGGCATGATTTTCTCCTCTGTTCCTTTTTCCACTTTGTTTAGATTTGCTTTTTTGTCATTTCTAAATTCAAGTAAGTTTCCACAGGAATGTGTTAACTCAAATCATTTTCAACCTATGAAAATCATTTCAAGCTTCAAAAGTAACAAGTCTATGTCAAAGTAATGAGTCAATGTGAACTTAGTGAACACCTATAAGAGCAGTGACCAAATGAGATTTTTTCCAGATGACGTTTGTCGACCATGCCTTGACCATCCCTCCGTGCCTTTGGTCAGGAAAGAGATAAGTTGCAAAGGAACACTTCAATGACTCACATACAAGCCTTCTTCATCTTCTACACACATTCTTACACACTAGAGACAGTCAGGCAAGCAGAAACAGACTGCTACTCATAGGTGTACACGCATTAACAGCAACAATGTAACCCAACACACAATGCTATGCTGCCAAATACTCGCATACATATATTACTGACATACACATATTATTCACACTTTGAACATTTTGACTTGTGTCTATTTTGTAAACTTGTTTTTACCAAACTTTTATTGACTAAAATTAACCTTTTTCGAAATTGCTTTGTGATGCAGTTGCCACACATTTTATGAAATAGAAAAATGTTATTAAAATATGTATCTTTTAAAACGTGATTAAAATATATATCTTTTAAAACGTTATTAAAATATGTATCTTTTAAAACGTTATTAAAATATGTATCTTTTAAAACGTTATTAAAATATGTATCTTTTAAAACATTATTAAAATATGTATCTTTTAAAACGTTATTAAAATATGTATCTTTTAAAACGTTATTAAAATATGTATCTTTTAAAACGTTATTAAAATATGTATCTTTTAAAACGTTATTAAAATATGTATCTTTTAAAACATTATTAAAATATGTATCTTTTAAAACGTTATTAAAATATGTATCTTTTAAAACGTTATTAAAATATGTATCTTTTAAAACGTTATTAAAATATGTATCTTTTAAAACGTTATTAAAATATGTATCTTTTAAAACATTATTGAAATATGTATCTTTTAAGTTAAGTGGTAGATGATGTAATATGAGATATTTATTGTTATTTTTATATTTACATCAAAATTGTTTATATTTACATCAAAATTGTTTATATTTAGTAATAAGGATTTTATTTAAATTTTTACTTTTTTATAAAAATTAAAGATGAACTTTTTTCATAAGTAACAATGTTTATGACTGACTAAATGTATAACTCTAGTTTCACTGTCCCTCATCCACTTGGTCTATTTCTCACGCAACTATAAAACTATAAAACTGTGTAAAATTTTAATAAAAACAAAAATATGTACCGCAGATAGAGACAAAATCTGATTTATATATAAAATTATTAGATGAACCAATGGAAAATGATGAGTACGAAAGCAGTGAATATAAGTGATCTGTATATCTGCAAAAGTGAGAATGTTAGTTTACTATCTGAATTCAAGAAAACTCTTGTCCAGTTATTTGATAATTACATCATATTTTTGTCACCCCATATATATGAGGGTCATTCCAAAAGCAAGGCATCCTAATTTTTTAATAAAAACTAAAACGATGAAGAGCTATGAAGATGAAAACGAGCTTTTGTGATCCAGAATTTATTTTTTCTACATAGTCACCATCATTCTCAATGCACTTTTACCTTTTTTGATCTTTCAGTCGTAAAAGTCTGGAGTGTGCTTTGTTACTCACATCATGGGAAATTGACGAATTATTTTCCTAACTTGTTGACATCAACCGTATTGGCTCCATAAACATTTAACAAGTGTCGGTGAATATCGAGTGGCTCAATTTTTTCTGCACGAAGGAATTCTGCTTATGACGCACGTCTATGACAGGGGTTGTTTTCTTAGAGTTTCACCGTCGATATCTGCAACAGGGAGATGAAACTTTTGAGTCAGCATAACAATGCAATTCCTTTTGATTCACTCGGGCATAATAAAAAATAGGAGGCATTACTTTTCGATCATCCCTCGTATGAAGAGCCATTTTATAGCGAAACCCGTCTCCGTGACCATTATATTGTTTTATCTACAAATACTGCTGTTATTGTAGGAAATAAATATCAAAGGCAAGTCACTTATAGATAGCTGCAACTCATTCTTTTGTTTATTAAATCCCTTCAATTTGTTTGGATTTTAAAGAAAATATAATAGATATATAATGTTTTATTTCGTTTTCCTTTTTCTATTGCGTGATTAGAAATTTTCGCCAACCGGCTTTTTCAACCAAATATGATATTATGGAAATGAGTCGAGAAATATCATTATTTTCCTAACCTTATTCGAATTTGAAATTTATTGCAAAAGCTTTTCATGGATATTTAATAATGTATATAACAAACACTGACTCAATAAAAACTAGCCACACAATAAAAAATTGATTATTTAAAAAATAATAAAGCGTTGTTTGATTCTTGTTATCTCCTAATGTAAAAATAACAAACAAATAATATTTGTAATACAGAAACACCTCCAGGTTTTTAGATCTGCTTGGTTAGACAACGTTCATAATTTTTATTGTCTATGGCACATTTTGTTTTGCAATGATAAGGTGAATGATTACAGACAAATTCCGCTTGACAATGTTTGATGTCTTACCGTTAACCAGATCTGGTTCTTTGTGTGATTCTCTTGCCTACACTAATAAGAATAAGCGAATAGAAAACGAACAATTGGTGACAGAGATTAGATTAAAAATAAACTGAGGTGAAACAATAAATCAAGAAAAAACCTTTAAAATATTTGGGTACATTTAAAACAAATTCTATTTTTTTAAGGATTTTGACATCAAAAATTATTTAATGTAGATAGCCAAGGGTTCACACTATTCTAGTCGCATAACCATAAAATAAAAAAAAAAGATAAATATAAGAAATATCCAAATTAAACGTGCTTTAAATTCAAAGACTTTTTATTTCGCTGTTAAATATATGGATTATTATCTGGTTAAAACTAAAAATCTGTAATCTTTCTAATTGACGAACTTTATGAACTTTTACACACAGCCAGTAACGTAAGGAAGTGTGGATTATATTTACATTTATGTAAATGATGGAAATCCCTCATGAAAATTTTCTAAATTTTAATTTTTCGTTATGATCTTTAAATATCAGACATTTTCTAAAATCAAAATCATCTAATGATTCTAAACATAAGGTTTAGTATTATGATATCTTGATTTTAATCTTTGTATAATGACAAAAAAGTGGTGCAAAACTGTTCTGTTCACGAAATTGCTTTTAATCGTCATGGGACGAGTATTCTTCCTGTCTATAGCATAATAAATTATTTTTGTTTATTGGTCACTTATAGACTTCCACAATACTCAACAGTATTGCGCCAGCATTGTTATGAAGGTGTCAGCTGTGTTATATGGTTATAGAAATGTTAACACTACTATTAATAATGCAAAAAGAATAATCAAGCTCTACTGAACAAAATTCTAAAAAAAAAAAAAAATCCGCACAAAGTACACATGTTAAGGTTATCAAAATAAAACTACTAATACTATTACTGTTACCTATAGAACTGATACTAATAATAATAATAAGTAAGAGGTTAATGTAGTTTGCTTGAAGCATTGTCTAGTGTGTATATAAAGAAAATTTATAGAAGGCAATACAATGCAGAGGTGTAACGGATAAACCCGAACTGAAGCAAATCAAGACATAAAGGTGGAATTAGCTATGCAGATTTATCTTTATTAATGCAACACACACACACACACACACACACACACACACACACACACATATATATACATATATAATACTTGCATTATGTTCTTACTTGCAGTCAGATGGAAGTTCTGCATCGTATAATATTTCAGGAAAATTTCCTTCTTCAGATATGTGTTCGACTTTAGTTCAAGCATGCATACTGGACGTATTTCCTTTATATAAAAATAAAAACTTATGACCAACATCTAAATATGTAAAAATTAGAATATCGCTAATAACACTATTCTTAACGACAAATAAGATACAATAATACAAAACAATTGGTAAATTTAAAATGTAAAATAAAAAATAAAAGCACAAAAATTTACACAAATACAATCTAAATAAAAACACAAAATGGTAAACAATTAACAGAAATTGACAGATAAATAAAAACACAAAATTGTAATCTAATGAAAAAAAAAACATAAAATGAAAAAAAATAAAAGCAAAAAATGATCAACATATAAAAATGGAAATTTAATAAATTGTAAACATAAAATGTAATGCCTAAATAAAATATCAAATGTAAAACAAATAAAAATTCCAAATGTAAAACAAATAAAAACTCCAAATGATCAAAATACAGAAAAACTCACAATAAATGTTTAATAAGATAAAAACATAAAAAAGATGCACAAATAAGAATACAAAATATAAGACATGTTAAAACCCAAAATGATAAAAACAAAACAAAAAAAAAAACAGAAAAAAATAAAACTGTAAAATGGCGAACATTTCAAAATAGTGGACAAATAAAAAAGTTGCTATGATGACAAAATGGTGGAAAAATTGTGTTTAGATTAAGCAGTGAATGAGAGAAAAGTAGAATTGCCACTAATGCAGCTGAGTATGGCAACTGAAAGTAATTGTTAGTCGGTTAACAGATGTGGGAAGAGGCCAGGAAAAAAAAAAACTCATCAAAATTTGGTAATCAGAAACTGGATGAAAATTGGAAAAACAAAACTGACAGGGAATTACTAATTCCAAAACATATTAAAAACAAAGTTTGGCAGGAGATTAGCTTATAGTTGAACTGGTGTAATGACATACATACATACATACATACATATATATATATATATATATATATATATATATATATATATATATATATATATATATATATATATATATACAGTGATGATCATATTTATTGGCACGGTAAAATAAAAGTTAAATTTTGTCTAATAAATTCTAAAAAAGGGATTAAATTAAAGAAAATAACAAAGTATATTATGTATTTTTAAGTGGCCTTTGCGATGCAGCAATCGGATTTTAGAAAAAATAAATAACAAAGGAACAACAAACATAATTGCAAAAAACCCTTGTTCAAAATTATTGGCACGGCTTTGTTTTTCTTTTAGTATCAGTATAATATCAATCAATTTCCGGTTTACGTGCTTTCTGAACTTTTTTATAGCCATATTATGCTTGTTTAACGCTAATTCAGTGAATAATTTTTTTCAGATAATTTTTAGATAGCGATTTATTTAAACTATTATAAGTGACTAAATTATAATTTTCAATCGCCATGGTTAAAACTAAGGAACACAGCGAAGACGTCAGGAAGCTTGTTGTAGCATGCCATACCAATGGGGAGGGCTATGATAAGATTTCAAAGAAGCTAAACCTTCACAAATCCACTGTTAGAGCCATAATAAACAAGTTCAAATCGCAAGGCCACGTTATGAGTTTAGAGGGTAGAGGGAGAAAAAGGATTCTTTCCCCAAGAGATGAACGGAAAATTGTTCGACAAGTAAAACAAAACCCAAGGATCTCTGTTGGGGAGATTGTTGATGAACAGAGCACCTCTGGAGTGAATGTATCTCGACATACAGTTGGTAGAGTTTTGAAGAGAGCTGGTTTAAAAGCATGTCGTCCGAGAAAGACTCCCTTATTGAAGCCTATGCACCTGAAAGCAAGGCTAGCCTTTGCAAAACGTCATATTGATAAAGATGTTGCATTCTGGAAACGTGTTCTATGGACTGACGAAACGAAAATAGAGTTATTTGGCCATAATAAAGTGTCTTATATTTACAGAAAATCTGGCGAAGCTTTCCTGCCTAAGAACACCATACCCACAGTGAAGCACGGTGGAGGCAGTTTGATGTTTTGGGGATCCTTTGCTGCCTCTGGACCAGGGCGACTTGTTAAGGTCACAGGTAGCATAAAAAAAGGAAGATTATGTTAAAATATTGGATGAAAACCTGAAAGACTCTGCTAAAGAGCTCTCACTTGGTCGTCGTTGGTGGTTCATGCAAGATAATGACCCAAAGCATTCGGCTAAACTGACTAAGAAATGGCTTGAGGACAATCATATTAATGTTTTGGAGTGGCCATCACAAAGCCCAGACCTTAATCCAATTGAAAATTTATGGAGAACATTAAAATTGAGGGTAATGCAAAGGAAGCCTAAGAATCTTATTCAATTGGAGGATTATTGTCAGGAGAGTGGGCTAAAATTACTACTGAAGAGTGCAACAACTTGGTTGTAAACTATGAAAAGCGACTGAGGAAGGTAATCAAGGCCAAAGGCTATACAATTGATTATTAAATAAATCGTGCCAATAATTTTGAACAAGGGTGTTTTGCAATTATGTTTGTTGTTCCTTTGTTATTTATTTTTTCTAAAATCCGATTGCTGCATCGGAAAGGCCAGTTAAAAATACATAATATACTTTGTTATTTTCTTTAATTTAATCCCTTTTTTAGAATTTATTAGACAAAATTAAACTTTTATTTTACCGTGCCAATAAATATGATCATCACTGTATATATATATATATATATATATATATATATATATATATATATATATATATATATATATATATATATATATATATATATAATTTGGAAACTCATACAAAATATGAAGTGAATCATTTATATAATCCATGGGAGTAAATTATTCTCGTACCATAAAATAAAAAATTGCTTCAGTCTAGAAAGATTGCCTTTTCTTTCACTGACCGAAATTAGAAAAGATTAAGTCTAATATCAAATAAGATATTAGTTATTCAGTTTATAAAATAACTATTAAACAGACATAAGTTTACGGAGTTTTATTTTATTTTGTTATTTAGATTATTCAGACTATTATTTTAATCTTGGATTTTAATATAAAAATGTAAAACTCTTTCAAGTAGTAGTAGTAGTAGTAATAATAATAATAATAATAACAACAACAATAACAACAATAATAATAATAATAATAATAATAATAATAATAAACCGGCAACAGTACTTGAAAACGAGAATCACAAAATCCTATAAGACATGGACATACAAACAGATAAACCCATCCAAGAAAGAAGACCAGATGTCGTAATAATTAACAAGAAAGAAAAGTCCTGTCGTAGATTTTGCTGTTCCAGCAGACCACAGGGTGAATATATATATATAAAAAAGGAAAAACGCCAGAAAGCTGAAAGGGATATGGATGATAAAGAGAATCAGGATAATACCTATAATAGTAAGAATACTAGGAATAATTCCGAAAAGCTTTGAAAAAAGAATGGCAGAAATTGGAATCAAAGGAACTGCTGGAAAAATAGAACGAATTACAAAAATGAAAACAGTTGAACTATTAAGAAAAAACCTTGAATGCGGAATCACCCCCTCCTCCAAAGAGTGATACCAAATAGCTGAGAAGGGTCAAGGAGGATGGAAATGCATAGGCGAGAGCACTGACCAGACCTCTGCTGAACAAGTGCCAAGAGAACTAGGACTTTGGGGAGGCTTATTGCGACTCAAATTCCCGTGAAGACTAATGGCCGCTGCCAGCGAGAAATCAATGGTAAGCGACTGTTGCGATAACGCAAATTCATTTGCATATGTTACTGAAAGAGGTGGAGAGTACTGGAAATTTGGGGAGACTTGTTGTCATTCAGCTTCCACGGGTTATTTTCAAGGAGAGATCTTTGATGACCTGTGTGAAAGCTCCTTGTAAGCCAATAACAATAAGGAATAATAATAAAAATAATAATATAATAATTATAATTATACTAAAAATACCAAAAAATAAATAAATAAATAATAATAATAATAATAATAATAATAATAATAATAATAATAATAAATTAAATCTTACAATTTATTCAAAATATCACTCATTAGAAAAATGTTTCGGATTTTTTTAGATGAGGATTAATATTTTGTATTATTTGGATTTCTGAGTTTGAAAAGATGCGCATAAAAAATGTTGGATGTAACATCGGCCGAAACGCTGTGAAAACAACATCCAAAATGAGAATAGTAATCCAAATCTTCACTCGAAATAAATTGATAATTTAATCTGAGATGACGTCAAAACTCTTATCTTTGACTTTTTTTACAGAAAAAATGTGAAAGAATTCAAGAGGTATAGATACTGTGAAAATATTTGATAGACAAACTTGAAAAAAGCTGACTATAATTTGAAGATGCAAATTATATATGATGACAGATGAACGATATGTAAAAATGTAATGTTAACAACTTTTCATATCGAACATAAGTAAGAAATATGGCGTCGGAGTTTTGTTTAATTAAAAGATAATACAAGAGATGAATTATAGGAAAGAAACCAAGAAATGGCTAAAACCGAAAGAAAAAGAAAATCAAGTACATAGAAACGATAACATCTCTTGCAACGATTACACGCCTCAAAATTATCTGCTCATGTAAGTAACCTTCAAAAGTTTACAAGTATACATATTGGTGATGGGACGATTCCAATATTTTTACCGATTCTGATTCTGTTAAAATCTTTTAAATATTTAGTTATAGACTTTTTAAATTAAAAATTGTTAAAAATCTCAATTTAATCAGCTATAAATTTATTGTTGTTTTTTATTACAATGAAATCCATGTAATATGTGCATATATTTATAAAAAGGACACTTGTGGAGGTAGCTGTGGTCCCTAGTTATTAGTTTCACTGGTAATTTAAAATCATTTAATATTTATCTTCTTGTCATTAGTGCCAGGAAAAGTAAGTTAAAAAAAAACAAAAAACAAGAAACAAAAAAATAATTAGAAGAAACGTTTTTTTGGCATCAAAAAATAGGCACAATTTTTCTGATTCCGATTCCGATACCCCCAAAAGTTCCGATTTTACAGATTCTTGATTCTGATTAATCGTCCCAACACTATCCCTATAGACATACACAAGTTGCAGTCATCTGTAGGTCTATTAACAAATTTAGATACAAACATCAATTTTAATATTTTAGATATTTTAAGATAAGAATCAGTCGTTGTTGGGAGGCATGTGAAGCTTCCTTCCGATACACTCTGTGGGTGGTGGTGGTGGTGGGGTCCCTTAACTAGAGCAGATAATCAATCGCTTTGATTAAAAAATGGGCGATTTCACCAATTTCGATGACAATAAAAGTATGGGGAAGTGAAACATTTGTTGATCCTCATTCAATCCCGGACAACAGCGGGTCTCCCTTCTAGTACTATGTAACCATATGTATAGAGAATTTATTTAAATGGTGAGAATTAATCTGAACATTTTAACAAGGAATCATTTATATATATATATATATATATATATATATATATAAAGGGTGACCCCCCATAAAACGGGCCCCAACTCTAATAAGGCCCCGTTTCTTAGTGTTTTGTCCGAATGAAATGAAACTTTGATCATAACTAGTTTATTATATTCAAAACATCACATCAAAACAGTAGGGTCTTTGGCCTTTTTTATCCGTTCTACAGCATATGTTCTAGATGGCCTCCATTTAGATTTTGTTTTTTTTTTGGTCACCCTGTGTATATATATATATATATATATATATATTATAATTTATTACTAAGAAGAAAAAGTCTTAAAGAAGTCCAATTTATCAAATAATTTTATTAAAAGAAAATGATTAATGGAGTATTTATTGTTAAAATAGCACTATTTATTACTAATTATTATTTTCTTATTTGTAAAAGGAAAGAAATAGAGTAGTGTCTTAAGGAATTATAATGCAATGCAAAATCTGACCAGAAATGGTTTGTATCATTACTAGCCAACGGAAAATGCAATCTTCTGTTTCTGAAAAAAGAAGAAAATATAGAGATCTTACTTCCACCGACGTGTGAGTTTAAAAACATGATATCTGCCTTTTTCTTGGCTGGGCTTCAAAGCCGATGGATGTGTTTTTGATGTAGCTGCATCAGATTCTGATAAAATTAACAAGAAAGTAAATCATATTTACTTGTAAATTATTCATCACGTATCTCTCACTGTTAGTTTACCTTGGCAATGCATTTATACATTAATATAATTAAATATGTGTTTTTCATTCACTTCATGTATCATGTTTGGTGTGTTCCTCTTACGTCTTTGACAAGCTGATCATGTGAGAATTTTTTCGTATTCTTCTTCTGATCACCATTATCCGCTATAACACAATGCATACAAAATGCTGACATCCAATTTAAAGAGAGACTCAAACAGGTAAACATTTAAAGCATTTTTACATCAATCTTTGGTGTGGAACTCAAACTAAATTTCACTTTCTTAGTTTTCAAACTAGGTTCAAATTATAGTATTTGTTTTGTCCTTGGTTGGAAAAGGGGAAACCTTTCTTGATTGAGAGTAGGTGAATAGAGAAGCAGAGAGAGAGAGAGAGAGAGAGAGAGAGAGAGAGAGAGAGAGAGAGAGAGAGAGAGAGAGCACAGAAGAAAGAGAAAGTGTGTGTGTGTGTGTGTGAGACAGAGAGAGAGACACAGAGTGTGTATGTGAGAGAGAGTGTGTGTGTGTGTGTGTGTGTGTGAGAGAGAGACAGAGAGAGAGATAGAGAGAGAGAGAGAGAGAGAGAGAGAGAGAGAGAGAGAGAGCGGTCTTATAAGAAATTTGTTATACACACTTTTAAAGGCTTCTATTGATTTTCCATACCCCAGGCAACGCCACGTAGCCATGCTTGTTTTAATATAAAGGATATAAAAGATACTTTGTTGAAAATTGAACAATTGTAAATTTTATATATATATAGATTTTACTTTTGGAAATCCTTTGAGATGAGGTTTCATAATTTGTGTATTGTATTTTTTGCTGACTGTTATTCTCATCTCCATAATTGTTGTTGTTTCATGACGTTTGGGCCAACTATTCCTCTGGTCTTCTTCAAGTGGTTAACCACGACAGGATAGGAATGCTGAGTCTTGTAACTGTATCCTTAGTAATTACTGCCTTCCATAGTTGTTGTTGTCACACCACGTTTTGGCCAACTAATCCTAGGATTGAAACCGTTATCTTCAAACAATACTCAATTGGAACTGTAGAGACTCAACGCCTCTATCCACTGCGCCACGGCCCCCTGTTGTAACTTTTTCCCGTTGTAACAATGACATTTATTTCCTCATTCTCCTGTCACACGCGCTTTCTCGTACGGCTGTTTTGTCACCCATGTCTCTAATATGCTTTCGAATATCATCCATGTCCCTAACGCGATCGTCTTCTTTATCATGCTCTTTCTTATTGTTATAGCCCTTTTCTTTACTGGTGACGTCATTTCGCATGCATTTGCATGTGCGCGTCCGTGATCTGTTAAAGTGAGAGAAAGATGATAAGAAAGGGAGTTTATAAGAGAGAGAAAAATAGATAGCATATCAGAAAGGAAAGAATAAAGAGAGGGAGTGTACGAAAGAGGAAAAGAGACGCAATAGTAGAGAGAGAGAGAGAGAGAGAGAGAGAGAGAGAGAGAGAGAGAGAGAGAGAGAATATGAGAGAACGTTATAATGAGAGAGAGAGACGATATATTATATATATATATATATATATATATATATATAAGAGAAAGAGAGAAGAAAGAGAGAAGAAAAAAGAAAGAAGGTGGATACAACATAAACAGAGAGAAAAAGGAGGATACGAGGGAGAAAGAGAGAAAAAGAGAATAAAAGAGAAAGAGAGTGAAAGGATATGAAAGAGTGAAAAGGGATATATGAGAAAGAGAGAATATAAAAAGAAAAAGATGCAGGACGAAATAGAGGATGAGAGACAGAGAAAGATAGGCAAGAGAAAAAGAATTAAAGAGAAAGAGATGGGGAAGGAAAAGTGAGAAAGAGAAAGAGCTAGTGTGTGTGTGTGTGTGTTTGTGTGTGTGTGTGTGTGTGAGAGAGACTGATAGAGATAGAGATAGAGAGAGAGAGAGAAAGAGAGAGAGAGAGAGAGAGAGAGAGAGAGAGAGAGAGAGAGAGAGACTTGCTAAGATCAATAAGTGGCAGAGATTGGATAAGAGCATGGAAAAAAGGCAGAACAAAAAAAAAAATCTGCTAAAACCAATGAGGGAGGTAGAATGATGAGGGGGAGAGGCATTTGAGAAGAGGGATGAGAAAAAGGTGTTCATTGGAAATCTGTCATATTGGAATTCTTTTGCACATCAGATGCAGTCATGGGCTTCAGATTAGGAATATCTGTCGGTGGCAACTTAGTGGAACATTTTCTGACAACGATCGCTACATTTATTAAGGATTCAGCGATGATGTATGCAAGAGAGTGCCAATGGATGGCAACGGATATATATATATATGGCGTCGAGATAGAGAGATAGATAGATGAGACAGATGAATGCCAGAGAGTTATATAGTGAAGACAATTCAAGAAAGGACTGCTTCTGGCGCTACAAGATCTGGGGAAGAAAGGGGGTGATGGCTCAGAGATGAAGATTCCATGACAAGCTCAATGGCATAGAGAAAGAAAGAGATAGAGAAAGAAAGAGGCGCACACATACACGTAGCGATTCGGATACACATGGACTTCATAGATGGCTAGTCAGCACCCTATATCACCCGATCCCCCATCCCCCATCTCTGTCGAATGATCCCTTCAGCTTCAGCTCACTGCATCTACGAATAAAACACTTTTCTCTATTCTATTTAACTTCTTTCTTGGGAGACGATCAGTTTGGTGGTCTCACCAACACCTCCTGTCCGCATGTTTCCATTCCGATACACTACGCACCCCACATTCTGCCCAACCCTTTTTTCCGCTTTACCTCCCACGTCCACTTATGAAGACCCTTCGCTACCAGCCTCCATGATCACAGCCTTCACAGATTTCTTTTTTCTTTCCGCTTAAAGATTTTCCCGCTTTTATCCTTCTCTTTTCTATCTCATATCTTCTCCCTATTTTTCTCGCATATCTTCTTTCTCTATTTCTTTCCTTTTATCTCTACTTCTTCTCGTTATGTCTTCGTCTCTACCCTCTTCTCTATCTCCCTTCTTCCTCTAATTCCCTCTCCCACATTTTGCTCTCTATCTCAAAATGTTCATCTCATCGTCCTCTTTCTTATATCCTTTCACTCTTTTTCTCATATCGTTTCTTACTCTTTCTGCCATGATGGCCTTTCTCTCTTACATCCGCTCTCTCTCTCTCTTCCGTTTTCTAATCCATTTCTTTCTCACATTATTTAGCTCTTTCTCTCTCATATACCCTCTATTTCTCTCTTTTTTATGTCCTTTCTATTTCTTTCTCTTTCACCCCCCCCTTCTCTCGGCTATACACTAGTTCCCTTTTATTTCTCTTATCTATTTGTTTCATCACATTTTCATTTTCGACCTTTCCAAGAGGTTTTCTTTTCCAATCAGTTTCTTTTTACTTTTTTTTTATTGTTCAAGCAAACCTTCTTTTCATATTTACCCTCCTCTATTCATCCCTCCCCGTTTCTGGTGTTCATACGCACCCTCCTCCTTCTCCTCCTCCCAGTGCTTTTTTTTTTGTCCAAATCCCAAGTAAACAACACACTGCTAAATGAAATTCCTATCAAATAGATACGCAATTTTCCAAATGATTCACACATATTTATTGTCCTTTTTACGATGGCAAACTTTCACATCGACATTTTATTAGCACGGATTTTTATTTGTTGCTTTTCTCTTGTTCAAATTTCTTTTACCAATCTCAAACATAAGTGACATTGCGTGAAGTAAAGTTGATATTCGACTAGCTACAAAATAACGTGGCGATGCTGCAATGGTTTTCTGGTTTCGATTTTGGGCTCAGTGGTGTGCATGTTCAAGTCCTGTCCGGACTATTGACTCAGTTCACTAATACCCCTGCAAATGGTATGAACCCATTTGTTCATCTACTAGTAGAGTGAATTGAGTAAACCAGTCTATAAGGAAAAAAACTCCGAAATAACACAAGTCCATTTCTGCCTTTTTTTACTAAAATGTAATCATCTTCTTGAGGATAAGAGTTAAAGGAGTGCCATATGGACGATGAAGCAACACCATAATAATTGGTAGAGATGGTGGTGATTGGGCAGAATTTGATTATTTAAGAATGCTGCACAACACGAATTTGTTTACATTGGACTTAAAAACAACCATGTTGTAGTCAGCTGGGAAACAACCCCATGACACTGTGTTTTATAGAAGAGCAGTTCTTGGAAAGAAACCTTGATCAGGAAAGGTTTGTTTAATTTTAGGTAGAGAGACAAAAAGGGAAACTATTGACAGTGGTTGTAGCTAGATGAGTTTCTGTTGTAAATGTTTTACGGGGGAGCGGCACAGAGCACCTGTCATGAAAATAACGATAGAGTAGAGAAAAAACATTTCTTCTGTGAGGAAGTGAGGGGGGGGAGAAAAGAACATCGCTTCTGATTTTTTTGTATTTTTCCTTAACACTAGAATTAAGAAATGACAACCTAGAAACAGCGAGGTTAGAGATTGCGCCACTCTTGTTTAACAGTAATCTATATTTATTCAGGTGCTATTTTAATGGATGTCCATTGTCTCTCATGACTTGATAAGACCAACAACATAAATACTAAAAAAGACATGAAAATAAATGGATAAGTATTTATAACGGTAGTATTGCCGTGCCAACAAGTGTATGACTCTTGGCGAGGGGTGAAAGAAAGCTCTTTCTAGACTAAGGATTTTTTTTTTTTTCTCGTAATCTACATTAAAAATCGACATTGTATCTAATATTGCCCTCGTGTGGAAGTAAGTAAATAAGGTTTGTGGGGAGTTTTCTTGTAAAACTGGCTCGTATTGTGCTGTGAACAGAAACAACATTTTGTCTCTCTGAGAGTTGGTTCGTTGGATAGTGACATAGTTGTAAAGGTATACAGGAGGCACGTAAAAACCCTGGAGACGTACCACCAAAGATGCCTCCGAAAAATCCTCAGAATCAGTTGGAAGGACCGACGCAATAACACCAGCATCCTGAGTGAGGCTGACATTCCTACTATCACTGCTACTGTTGCTCAACGCCAGCTCAGATGGACTGGTCATGTTTTCCGAATGCCGGATCTCCGCCTCCCAAAACAGATTTTCTACTCTCAGCTTGTTGAAACGGTTTCACATGGACCTTGAGACATGGGAGGACGTGGCTGGGAGCAGGTTGGCATGGAGGAGCGCTGTCCACGAAGGTGCTGCGCTTTATAGCAGTGACCTAAATCAAGCTGCTAAGGATAAATGCAAGCACAGAAAGGACAGATTATCAACCAGACACACCCAACCCCATCCCACCACCACTACCTTTATCTGCCCAAATTGCACAAGAAAAATTGGGTCTAGGATTGGGCTCTATGCTCACCTGAGGACCCACAGAAGCCACAACGGAGGACAGTCTTACTCGGACACGAGTGACCGCCGATGATGATGATGAGTTGTAAAGGTTGTCTTAGTAATGATGTAGAAGCCAAAGCTTCTGTATCTTCCTCTTTCCTTATTGTTGTAATAATGCAAAGAATATCACTCTTTTTTTTGCCACATTTCATTCTGAACTTCCTATCTGTGACGTCATATCCAAATAGCTATAATCCTAATTTTTAATTTCTAATTGGATGATGCTTAAAACGATTCCTTGAATTATCTTTTTTATATTTCTTTTTGGTTAAATCAAAATCTTCTATTTCTGGTATTAATGATAAAATAATAAATATTTATTAATTTTAAACTACCAGTAAAGCTAAAATCTATAGATCCCTCACAAGTGTATTTTTACGCTTGAGAAAATATATGTATGTTTAACATATTTTTTTAGGGGAAAAAATAAAAACTTTATAGTTAAATATTTAGAGATTTATAAAAAAAACAATCAGAATCGGTAAATGTATCGGAATCAGGAATTTAGTATGGAATTGATAATTGCATCAGAATCGGGAAAATATTGGAATCGTCCCATCACTAGTTACAATATTAACATTTTAATGGACAAATGGTACACATTTGCAATAAAAATGTACACGTGGGTGGCTGTACTATTGGGTCATTGTGTATACAACTTAACTTCAAGAACACGGTTTGTATTATACTGTAGTTTTACTAGAAAAAAAAAAAAATCAATGTTGATTCTGGATAAAAGTCGGTTTAAGTATTTAATTTTACTAGTATCATATAGTTTATAATATGTGAATTTGGTTAGTCGTTTAACACTCGTATTACATACTGGCATGTGTTGGAAAGCTTCTAGAAATTGATTTCCAAGCCAATTTATCTGCGGCCATCTCTTTATTTATCCTTTTTAATCCCAAGCCCACCCTTATCGCTTCTCATGTTTTCTTTTGGCTCTCCTAGCTACTGCAGACTTTCTGCTATTACTAACCCTAGAATTCCCATCTATTCTTCCAATGTGGCCATACCATCGAAGTCTCCTGCTCTAAACACACCTCTCTTAACTGTTCAAATTTAATCTTCCATTGGGATTATCAGATCTAAGCCTGTTGCTAAGATTAACATTACACATTCATTGTATCATTTGCATATTATTTCTCTCCATGCAAAACATATCCTCAACCCTCACTGACTAGGTTTTACTTCCAAACATCATAACATTGTGTACAAATGCCTAAAAGACTTTTCGAGAGTAGGAATACTCTGCTGGTTAAGAATGGTGGAAGTTCCCAGAACTTAATCAAAATTAAATAAAATGATTTCGGGCAGTTATGCTGATCGCTAATAAAAATAATTATAATTATAAATATTTTGGATGTTTTACCCAATTTTTCGATTTTTTAGAAGAGGACTTTAATTTTCATATAACTTAGTATTTCTGCAAATTTGAATCCGGCCTGGATCCACCTTTGTATTTATTTATTTGCTTGCCATGATAGAGTATGTGTCTAGGAGCGGGGCATCTTTCTTTTTCCATTCACCCAAATCACGCAGAAATCTTTCCTAGTCTGCTGTTCTTTATCGATCGTTTTAAAGTGCATAAAATTGTTACGACCAATTTGACCCTCAAATAAGATAAAAAAAATATCCAATTAAATATTTCTTGAAGAGTTCCATTTTATATGCCGTCATTTTTAATCTTTTACTCCACCCCCACGTTTCTGTGCTTGTTATTTTGTTTGTATGGTTGGTGAGGTTGTGATTGTATTTGTCAAGAATAAAAACAAAAAGGAATTCTAATAGAGCTGTTCATTCTCATAATTTATAGTGATCTGAAATAAGAAAAAGAAAAGAAAAAACTGAAACGATAATTAAATTTTCGTTGTGATGTGGAAATAAATGCAGAACATTTTTCACTTGGTATGAAACAAACTCGTCATCCAAACATCAAGTAGTTTTTAATTGAAATTTTATTCTATTTATTAAACATAAAATAAAGACACGGGAGAGCGATATCGCTCATGAAGACAATTCAACTTCAAATCGTTTCGTACAAATATAAATAACGATTTATAATTGTCTAAAAATTGAGGCACTTGTACAGTATAATGGATTTAAAATGAATACATTTTAGGTAAAAACATAATTACGCATTTACGTATCATGTCGAAATTAGTAAAAATTCCAAAAATTTCGAAAAATGATCGAGTAAAAAATATAATTACAAGCAAAAATACAATTTACAAAGTTTTATCGCATTATTTGTAAATGTTGTAAATGTGTTTTGGAATCCAGGGAAAGTTACTGCAGTCTATGATTTTGACAAAATAATTGTAATCCCTCATTTCTAAATAGAAAATTGTGGACCACTAACATGTATTTTTTCTTTTTGTAAAAATAGTTCTAGCAGATATTCTACAGGATCATTTTTCGTTATTTTTGGAATGTTTACTAATTTCGACATAACACGCAAGTAAGTATGTAATAGTGTTTTTAATAAAAATGCATTTATTTGAAATCCTATTATACTGCATAAGCAACAAAATTGAAGAATTCTTTTTCAAAGGAAATAATTTCTTAGGAAACAAAAAAGAACGGAAGTCATTCAAATTAGTAATTATTTTTTGAAAAAGTAACATTTTAACCACCTTCACCGCCACCACCTCACCTACATGCATGCTCTCATGTGTTGGATGGAATTAGAAATTGAATTGACTTCCAAACTAACCTATCTTTGGCTATCTCTGGATGTAATGTCACGTGGGACCAAAATGACGAAGAACGGTTAGATTTTGAATCAGTATCAGTTTTGGATTTGATGCAGCCATCACTGAGAACAATGCTTGAAAGAAAGATAACTGTTGACGTGGCAATAGGTGCTGATATCTGTCTCTTAGTCTATCTATCTATTTGACTATGAAATAGTTACCTTAGGTTAGGATTTCTATCCCTCATACTTTGTTGTGAATTGTACTTGGGATTGCTTGAACACATTTTTCTTAATAAACCTTTATCACTAAAACCATGTCTCAGTTGTTCAGATTTTGACTAGAAGAAGATTTGAAGAAACGATGAAGCGATGACACCAGGAGTAATGTTAATAAAAGAGTAACACCACTCTCCTCAAATCGCCCAACTTGTAACCTTTCTATCCGATGTAGTTTTATGTTCTTATCTACAAAGAATGGCTTCAACACTTAAGTCTCTTCTCACTTGAGCAGCAGAGGACGTGAAAGGACCTCATTCTCTTCTCAATCGAAGAAATGTACCGAAGTTCCTGCTCCCTGGAAGAGTCTGCCAGAGGAGGTCGTGATTATGTCCACCCTATCCAGGTTTAAAGTGCCCTGAGACAAATATTCAGACTGTATATAAATGTGACATTTTCTACATACGGTTTAATCACAATAGTAACAAAAGGTTAGGCAATCCGGCATATTCCTTGAGGCAAGATTGGCAAAATACTCTCGAACCCTATATCACATAAAAGGAACTAAATTGCCCTAATCAGCGTTATGTTACTATGCAGCTAGACTTTTTTTTAAAATTTAAAACAATATAATCACACATTTAGTAATTAATCATTAATAATTTAATTATAATTTATTATTTTTATATAATTTATTATTCAAGAATTATACTTTTAAAAACAAATAATTTATTATTCAGGAATTATACTTTTAAAAACAAAATATTTTATGAATTGTTCTGTTCACAGATCCACATTCTGTTTACAGATCCACATAAGAATAAAAAAAATATGGAGCCTTTTAATGGTGTTTAGGGAAATTTGGTTCCTTTTATGTGATATAGGGTTCGAGAGTATTTTGTTAATCTTGCCTCGAGGAATATGCCGAATTGCCAAAGGTTACACACCTCTACATTTCTCAAAGTTCCCAAATTTACCATCTGATGCAGTATCATGCCATACCTAGGACAGGTTTTTTTTATAGAAATTGCTCCAGACAAGACGTGAAGTCACTTGATATAAGGAATTAACTAAAGATGATCATCACAAAGATAGAGGATGTCTTTCAGCTTTAGTCTTGAAACGATCAAGGCAGGAGGTAAAATAGTCAACAGGAAGAGAGTTCCACAAACTTGCAGATCTTGGAAAGAATTTACTAGAATAGGAAGCCGTATTATAATGAGCTAACAAAACAGTGAAATGATAAAGACTACTAGACCAAGAAGTCAAACGAGCTGGAACAAAGAAAGCAGGAAATAGATAAGACAATTCTGAAGAACACATACCATCATAATACTATTTATAGAAAAGACCGAGACTAGCAATACCACATTTATGAGAGAGAGAGAGAGAGAGAGAGAGAGAGAGAGAGAGAGAGAGAGAGAGAGAGAGGGGGGAGCTTGCAAAGAAGAAAGAAAGATAGGGGTGTGGAATTAAATTACACATGCGTTTCAAAATCCTCAAATGAGACAGAGATTCATCAGGCAAATATAACAACAATACTTCCTACATCTGATAGTAGATTTGTAGAGATAGAGAATAATAGCCTTGGGTGTGAGATTTCATTTATTTGCTGGATAAAACTGTGACAGGTATTACTAAATCATATTAACGTAGACCTGATAATAAAGGCAATAAAAGGGAATGCCACATTTCCCAAAAGTTCCTACATTAGATTTTTAATTTCATCTCAAACCAAAGACAGGTGCTATTGAACCTATAGATGGAAACATAAAGACAGTTATTATAATTCTGACTCAAAGTAGACCCGAGAATGTTACCAAAAAATGGATGGACTCACACCTTCGAAAATTCCCAAATCGGGATTTTACAATAGGATTCAATTTAATGTCATACCTTGGGGTTTGGGGTTAAGTTGATATACCTATTTCAGGGTTAATGGATTTATGCAGGGACTAACACTTATTGAGTAGCGATTTGTGGCAGTTATGCCTCCAGAATCATGATGTGTACTTCTGTAATCGACTTTTGTTAATACACTTTTTGTTAACTATAACACTGTGACTGTCATGATTATTACCGACCTGCAAGGTTTACAATACTCGGTCAATGGATGTATTGAAGAGGCGGTGTTGGAATTTTATTTTATCATTGAAGAATATCCTTCCATCAGTTAAAGCAATTACTCAACTAAACTCACATGGGCAGAGATATATATAGAGAGAGAATGAGAGAGAGAGAGAGAAAGAATGAGAGAGAGAGAGAGAAAGAATGAGAGAAAGAGAAAGAGAGAGAGAGAGAGAGAGAGAGAGAGAGAGAGAGAGAGAGAGAGAGAGAGAATGAGAGAGAGAGAATACAAAAGTATATGACTAATTGATGTAACAAATGTTCTAAAATGAAGAAAACTTTTTATGGATTAACAAATCCACAGTTGGATTAAAAAATAATCTAAAGTTGAAAGACAAACAAAACTTTTGATTGATGACTTTGGAGCGAGGAACCAAAGAGAATTAGTATGACAGCTAAGGGAAATTACTTATCTTAAACTTAATCCAACAATTATTAAACAATAAATTCTATTTTCGAATGGAAACTGCTTAAATATAAAATACAGTCAGCTTAGTTATTCAAATAAACAAATAAAAAAAACCAAAAAACTAGAAGAAACCATGGATTCAAACTCATCAACAATTCCTATGAGTCGTGTATGTGTATATATATCAATATACAAACGTAAAGATTTCACCTTAAAAAAGGTTGTTTCACTTACTCTAAGTTGTACAATAATAATAATAATAATAATAATAATAATAATAATAATAATAATAATAATAATAATAATTATTATTATTATTATTATCATTAGTAGTAGTAGTAGTAGTAGTAGTATTAATAATAATAATAAAATAAAAGCTAATTATCAATAGTGCTCTGGGGAACAAGGGACGGAGGGAATTCCAAGAAAAGAAGCTATCAGTATAAAACATTTTTCGACATCTAGGGACCTCTACAGAGAAGCGGTGCAATTTTGCTGCTAGTCGAGTTGGTCAGGTGTATTTACGTTGAGAGGTACAAGTGCAGTAATTTCAAGAAAGTACTTGCAAAATAAGCACAGGGATGCAACCCTGTGATGATGAGACTAAAAAAGAGTTTAGCAGTCCAAAGAATAAAGCCAATGCCCACTTGTAAATCAACATTAAAAGGCGTGGGAATAGGTAGGGAAGGTGAATTTTAGTCTGAAACGCACGTGACAAGAACTTTAAATTTATATTCTTTTCTATATTTGATATACGCAGGTTGAATGAATAGTTTTAAAGGTTTTCTAAATTGAACAAAACACTACTAAGTCAGACAATTTTCACAGTGTGGTAACGATGTGGAGAGACATAGAAATAAACGACCACGGTTAGCATGTGCTCGCTGCAAGGAAACTGACATGCAAAACTAGAACTCTAGATGCAAGACAAAGGCGATTATGCAAATTTAGACATTGTTGGGAGTCGAAATATCTGGAGAAAGGATAGACTTTTTGCTTGACAGATGTTTTGGTTTTTGGACGCCATGTCGTTCGCATGTGCTTTTGTTTTGTTAGGGGAAGAAAAAAGAAAAGAAAAAATAACTGCTGCTTATGTGAAAAGCGAATATATTAATTGTGGGAGAAAAAGAGCAAAATAATCCAGCTCGAGTGTGTGTGTGTGTGTGTGTGTGTGTGTGTGTGTGTGTGTGTGTGTGTGTGTGTGTGTGTGTGTTTAACTCGTAGTAATTTACGTGACTAAAATAAGAATTAATTGCCTAAATACATCTTTCTGTCAATTAAGTAAATTATAAAAATATCTGGAAATTACTTGTGTATAAAGTCGCCAACATTTCTTGACCAACCACAAGGAATATTTTGAAGAATATGCATAATAACAAACGGACATTTTTTTCAACAAAAAGCTCCCACTCACAGCCACATGACTTCACACATAAATAAAAAAAACCTGCCAACCACACCCTAAGAAAATATCAATGATTAGTTAAAGATAAAAAACAACAAAAGTGACAAAGGTATGTTTATCTCTACAAAACGTTGACAATGTTTTGTTTTGGTTCATGAAGTTTTCATAAAGTTTAAATAAACTTTCACACAGTTTCATTAAATTGCTGAGGTCAGCAAATAATTTGGAAGTTCTGTTATATGAAAATGAAGATTTTATTGCTAACGTATCAATTCATATATTGATTTTCAAGACAATATTCTGAAGACACGTGTCTTTGCAATTTATATTCCGAAGAGTTGTAATCATCTCACACCAATATTCTTAAAGAAATTCCTTTTTCCCACTCTTACCCAATTTCATATAAATAATTGGTTTTTACATTCAAGAAAATGGGTATTTCAATTATTTTATAATATTAGAACAATATCTCCTTTCCCCAAGGTCTTTTTCACCAGAGATGCTAAAAAATATAGCTCTTCAACCTTAGCATCAAAATCAGGGAAGTGGCGGTAGCTAAGTGGTTGATGACACGGACTGACAGCAAGGGTGTACCATGTTCGAATCCAGTTCATTCCGCAGAAACACTTACACTTAGAGATGTTGGCAGCCTACTGATGTCTTTCTAGAAAAAATTATAACTAGAAAGATATCGGGGAAACGAATACTAACAATAATCATTCGATTCATGCGAAATGAATGATACTCAGCAACAACCCCATCAACATCATCATTTGGTTATCATCTATTTTATTTGTGGACATGCATTGAATAAGCTCTCTAGCCCAATGCTCTGCAGAGGATTATTCAGCATATGTCTTCTTTAACCCAACACAAAATATTTTTATTAATCATCATTCGAGAAAACATCACTTCACACAATTTTCACAAAATAATGGCCATCGAACACACTATTTGCAATAGCCCCTACACTCAACGATTCTTTAACTCAATATTTACAGTACGTTCACCTAATATACTTATAATGGTTGAACACCCAATTTTCACCTACTATTTGAAAGACAATACCTTTTTAACCCAGTATTCTTGAAAGAATGTCTTTATTCCAATAGTTCTTTCACGTAACATGTGGCGTTCTTACTAAATATTATCGAGACAATGGTCTTTTCACCCAAAATTTTACAGCTCCATCACCAAATGATTCTTTCTCTTAAAATGCTCAAATAAAAAGCTATTCCAGCTAATGTTCCCAATAAAATTCTCTCCAAACAATCACCCTTTAATCACACGCCTCATTTACTGATCTTCTTAAAACAAAGGTTCGTTCACTGAATAGTCTTTTAACCCGGCATCATCCAGACAATAGCTGTTTGCACTAATGGTTAAATTAAATCAATGATCTAAAGACAAAAACCTGTTTATACAATGCCTGTTTCGCTCAATATATATTTCCATCTGCCAATAGTGTTAAGACAATGGCTGTTTAACTTACTTTCTCAAATCAATGGCCTTTTCATCTCATATAATCGAGTCCATAGCTCCTTCACAGGATTTAACTCAACATGCTCAAAACACCCAATCTCTTTATGATAAAATATTTTAAATATGACGGCTCTTTTACTCATAATTCTCACCCAATATTCTCAAGATAAAAGCTCTTTTAAACAATGAAGTTTTCTTTATATATTCTCAAGATAGTGACTGGGTATTTAGTTCTCTTCCACCGCAAAAACTGTGACACTAGGGTCGGAAAGTGAGATTGAAGAAGTCAATGCTGCTGAGGAGGAGTCAATGCTCCTGAGGAGGGGCCCTCTGATTCTGCAAAAGATGCCTGTGCAGCCCCCTTGGCATTCCTCAGGCGATTAGCAATAAACTAACTCCTTTTCAAAGAGAGGAGCAAATCCTGGGAGATTGGGCCTCCTAAAACGGCACAGAACCAGCATTACACCACAATCAACAAAGACCAGGTCATTACAGGAATTGTCTAATCTCTGCTGATTTTGGGGGGTCGAGGATAAAAATAAGACAGTAATTGTTTTATTAATTGGAACTTTCATCCTAAACTCTTTAACCAAATATTCACAAGACAAAGCTTCTTTCACACATTGTCTTAGATAGAATGTCAAGAAATCATGATTTCAATCACATTTGCACAACAACATGCTTTTTTTATATAAATATTCTCCAGATGTGAGCTCTTTCACTCAAAATTCTTAAGACAATAATTGTTTTACCTAATGGCTTATAACCCAACGTTAACAAAACGATAATTTCTCTTTCTCACAATATTCTAAAAACCATAACTCATCTGTTTTAATGTTATAATTATTATTTCGTTCTTCCAAAAGGTATTTATTTAATGTGAGAAAGATGTGTATTTTATTAAATGAAATATTCTTTTAAAATGTTATATTTAACTGTACATTATCATAGGTGCATAAATGAATTATTAACACATTTTGATGCACGATTCAAAGATCAAATATCTGATAAATATTCACGTGATTCCATGACTAAAGTCAAGGAGAAACTTCCGCAGTCATGTCGAACCCTTAACAACATCTCAGAAAGAAACCAGACAACAGTTGCGCATCAGACGACTAGAAAATGACCCTTCTAGTCTAAAGATATGAGACTCTCCCTATCTGAAGCCTTCTCTTCCAGTTCAAAAGCAACCTTGTTCCAGTAGAAGACATTCAACTGCCTGAGAAAAGCGATCAAAATTTACTATGATCAGATAGGAACTACAAAACTGATCTAACCATCGTTGAATGTGGAGATGAAACGCTGTCTTGTCGTCCCTCTAATGCCACACTGGTGCCGCTTGAAAGGTCTTACAGAATGCAACAACAATGCAAAGAACTATGCAAAAAAATGAGATTCCATATGAAATATATTTAAAATCAAAATATTAATTTAGCAGGATTTTGATATCTGTGTAAAAATTCTGATTGAAAATATATTTTTTGACTAAAATTTATGTCATGCAAATTTATTCTTTCTCAAAAAAAGATATGAGCTACAGATCTTTTTTTTTTTTAAATTTTGAGCCGAGGAGGATGGGTTATGAGTACGTTAGATACATAATCTTAACAAATATCAAATAAAACGAGACTAAAATAGAAGCATAATATTTCGACTCTTTGTCAATTTCTGTAACAATGTATTTGTTTTATTTGGTTTGTTGTTTTATTTTACGGCATATCAATCCTATTTGTGTTATTTAATGCCGAATCCAGTTATTTTGGTAAAAGTTTTTATGCTTCAAGTTTTTATATCTTCAAATATTTATTTATGGGGCTTGGTTTGGTTGTTTTGGAGAGGAACATTGTTGTTTTTATTTTGGAGTCTGTGTTCTTCTTATGGGGTAAGCTAATATACCTTCTAATGGACTTACCCAGAGACTATAAATGTTGGTTACATCTGACACGTTATTGGGTAGCATTCATGCCATTTATTTGGTGTCGTGTTGCATTTGCTATTGTTTGCCATTCGAGGTTCTGACCTTGACAATTAGTCAGGCAGAAACTGGGTCATTTCGGTGGCGTTTTATCTTGTGAGCTGAGGCGTTCATTTTGAGGAGTTCTTGAAGATCCACCATCCAACGTCTTTCAGATGGAGTAGGTTCATTGCTTACAGACTGAGGCTCCCCTATTGAAGAATGCTAACGAGATTGTTCTGGCAATTTTTAATAAGCTAAAGTGCTGCTCATTTAGCTTTACTTTGGCTTTACTTTCGCTACATTTTTGCGGTGGGAAGTTATGTCTCTTGAAATCATGACGCGTACTTCCTTATGTACTTCGTTTTGCTAATACACTTTTTGTTAACTATTTTTGTTAACTATATCACCGTGTTTTTCTCGGGTCTTAGTTATTACCAACCTGTGAAGCTACAACAGTTATTCAAATAAAATAGATTCAAATCGTTTTTCAATATTCTTTGCCAATTGTTACTTCCTTCAGTAAGACACACTTCCCAATCTACATTGATCAATACTAGTCTTATGTTCACAGTATCTTAGGTTGTTCACTAATGTACAGCCTGCCACCTCTTGCAACAACACTGTATTGTGTTTGGATATGCCGGACATTAAGGAGTGTGTTAGACAGAGGGAGACCTGTCTCGAATCTGTAAGAACCGATATGACTGCATGATATCAACAGTTTGAATCTGACTGCATTGTGAGCAAGCAGGAAACCTTATGTGATATTGTCCGTTTTGAAGATTGAGACATTTGCAGAACTCTAAATGCCAAGACAGGATTAAAAAAAAGTGGAATCGAAAGTAGCTCCAATATTCACATAGTGGCTCAAATTCTGCCTATATATGAGTAGAAAAACTTTTGTGAACAAGAATTTCAAACCTCTCAGACACTAACCCTGCTGTATCACCACTGAGCCATGCAATCAAGTTAAATATAATCCTTTGTCTTTGTCTCCTGGGTTCCTTTCAATGAATAGCATCAAGAGACTAGTGCGGTTTATGTTATCACAACTAGCTGAATACTGTCTGTCAATTGTGGTGGGTGGGTAAGAAATCTTCCAAATAAATGGTTGATCCCTTTTGTATGCGATTCTCTGCTGTTTTTTTTTTGGGGGGGGGGGAGGGTCATAAACCTTTTTAGACTCTCTGTATGTGTTGCCAATGACAGACATATGCAGCCATGTTTGTTGTGGTTGTGACCAGAAAAAAAAGATGGCTGTCAAGTCTTTCTTATTGAAGCTTTTCAAAAAATAATTCATTTCTCTCCAGGCATTAATTAGATAATTAACTAACAATAGGATTTCAGATTCTTTGTCGCGGGAATTTTTTAAATTAATTTTCTTTTCTTTTTCATTATGTCAAAGAGAATCTTGAAACAACTGAACATATTTTATATCAGACGAGTAAAATAATTACAATTCAAAGTTGAATGACGTACTTGAAATTGCAGGATTTGTGCAGCATAACGAGTTCATGTGTGTGTGTAAATATATATGACGATAAAATCAGCATAGAGTCATATTTCCATGATAACTGATAGTGTCTTGGTGTGATTAGCACAGGAAATGAAACTGACAGTTATTAGTTGAAAATAGCAACCATAATAAGACTAAAATTATAGCAACCACAATAAGACTAAAATTATACGTTTTTAAACAATACATTTTCTTAAAAAGTGAAGCATAAAGATTTTCTGGAGCTTACTTGCCATGAATATATTTTCTTACGGAATCACTTCCAAACAAATAATTCATTATACATTTTTAACACAGCTGTTAAGTGTATTCGGTTGTATTTAGTTTATATGTATGTATGAGCTATATATAGCTTATAATTTAGTTTATCTGTATGTATGGGCTATATTTAGTTTAATTTAGTTTATATGCATATATGAGCTATATTTAGTTTAATTTAGTTTCGTAAAAACGTGGTCGAAGATGGATGGAAGTCCTCTGTGAAAATTCAGATACGTCCGATTTTGGATACATTTTTACAAAATATAGTAATTAAGCAAGATTCTATGATTTTTCCTTTACTTCTAAGATTCCTTAAGTTAAAACTTTGACTATTAGGCACTTTCTAAAATCAAAATTATCTAATGGAATTTAATCAAAATTGGAATAAAGATTTTAGATACAAGGTTTAGTAGCATTATATCTTGATCTTAATCTTTGTGAAGTAATATCAATTGTTGCAAAAAAAATGAAGAATTTGAACATTTTTGAATTTTGTATTCAAAACTTTTCCAACATTATTTTTATGTTTGTTTTTTTACCTAAGTTAATTTTTAAATCCGGAGAACCGGAAGAGGATTCACTTTCAAACTGATTATGTAGAATAATTTTGAAATTAAACGATTACATGAAATAATTTAGATGAGTAAATGATTGGTAATTTTGGAACTAAATAATTACATAACATCATTTTGATATGTAAATGATTAGTCATTTTGGAACTAAGTAATTACATAAAATAATTCTGATGAGTAAATGATTAGTCATTTTGGAACTAAGTAATTACATAAAATCATTTTTATGAGTAAATGATTAGTCATTTTGGAACTAAGTAATTACATAAAATCATTTTGATGAATAAATGATTAGTCATTTTGGAACTAAGTAATTACATAAAATCATTTTTATGAATAAATGATTAGTCATTTTGGAACTAAGTAATTACATAAAATCATTTTGATGAATAAATGATTAGTCATTTTGGAACTAAGTAATTACATAAAATCATTTTTATGAGTAAATGATTAGTCATTTTGGAACTAAGTAATTACAAAAATTCATTTTGATAAGTAAATGATTAATCATTTTGGACCTAAGTAATTACATAAAATAATTCTGATGAGTAAATGATTAGTCATTTTGAAACTAAGTAATTACATAAAATCATTTTTATGAATAAATTATTAGTCATTTTGGAACTAAGCAATTACATAAAATCATTTTGATGATGCATGTATATCTACGTATTATAAGTAATCGATTGTTACATAATTGTACACAATAATCAGTTATGATCTTATCCCCGATTCCATAGGCCACAACCTTATCTATTAGGCCAATTATGTTACCTGAAAATGTTTGAGGTGTCCACAATAAAACAGTCATATAATTTCCTGCAACCTAAATCCGATTGACGAAAAAGCAAATTAAACAAAGAAAAATCATTGATTAAAACCACTTTTCCTGAACTATCGATCTCCTGATGTTCAGTCCAATATTCTTATCACTTTTGCATCGTTCATGCACTGGACATTACATTATGTGCAAGTTTTCTTTTGGTTTGCTTATTTTTTTTTAAATCATAGAGGAGGAAAGATGTCTGAAGTAGGTAGGTGTGCCTGGGGAGAAAGGGATGGAGAGAAGATGAGGCTAAGAGTAAATTCTATTTGGTCCAACAGATGCAGAGGAGGGAATGACCATCAGTGCGTAGAGGCCAACAGATCTGGTTTGTCATCAGTAGAATTGACAGTTGCTTACAGACAAGGTTCACCTCTATCGTATAAGAAAAGGCTGACGTAGAGTATGGTGGAGAGGGAAAGAGATAGAGACAGAGAGAGGCGTGGGTGGGCAATGGTCATGCTGGGCTTTCATCAACATTTGGGACATGGCCAAGAATTGAAACAATTGAAAAAGATTAGAAAAATGTCAAAAATAACTGCCACAGCTCCATGAAATATGAGCTCTCTATCAATCTTTCCTTATTTCAGTGTTTATTATTTTCCTCCACCTCATTGTCTCTATCTCTTCCTTTCTTTATGTTTCTTTTCTTCACTATTATTATTATTATTATTATTATTATTATTATTATTATTATTATTATTATTCATTCTCTCTTTCTCAGTTTCAGATTCTATATTTTCAATTTTTCTTCATCCTTCAATCTCTCTTCCCGAAGTTCTCTATCTTTTTATCCATATTCTTTATTTTCTCATCTGAATCTATAAATTCTTCTCCCACATCTCTCTCTTTCTGGGTTCTTTTTTCCTCGCCTTCTCTTGAGTTCATCCCTCTTTCATGTACCTTTTCTTCCGTCTTTTCTTTTTCATACTCCATTTTTCTTTTTTCTCACTTCTGTCTTTCTCAGATTACTTTTATTCCTCTCTCTCTCTCTCTCTCTCTCTCTCCCTCTCTCTCTATCTTTCTCTCTCTAAGTTTTATTGTTTTATTGTGTATGCCCTCTCATGTTTCTAGATTCTATTATTCTGTCTATTTCTGCAAAATTCTCTTTCATCCTTACTATTTTCTACTTCTTTCTCTTTCCTTTCCGTTGCTTATAATTCTCATTCTTACTCTCTTAATCGGTCAGTGCCTATTGCTTTCTCTGGCTTCCTCTTCCCATTTTTCTTTTTTCTTTCAAATTATTAGTATCGCCTCCTCTCTCTCTCTCCCTCCCCCTCTCTCTCTCTGTCTCTCAACAAAGCCGTCTATATTTTCCTTACTCCCTCCTCCGTCTCAACTATGACTTCGATCTATCTTCCATTCCGGCTTGCACATTACCCTTCTCTGTCACTTTCTCTATCATCACACACAATCAAACCCTGTGTGAGGGTCGGGGGTATTGTTTTCAAAATGGAAGACTAAAGAAGACAAGACAAGCGAATGAATAGAAACATTGAAAAAAAAAAAAAACCCAAAAAACAAAACTAAACATGACACGACCAATAACAGGAAAAAACAATAAAAAATGCTTCCCATCTCGTGATATTGCAACGACAGATCTATTATTGACTCTGGCTGTTGACGTATATCTGGATAGAAGCCCAAGACAGATTCATTAACCCCAAAAATAATGGAACACTTGGACAGATATTTATTTCTTGTGACCATCTTTCAAACATTCTCACCTTCCCCACGCATTCCCTCTCAATACGGACTTTTTTGTCTCTTTTTGCCCAAGTTGGATAACTGCATACAAGATTATTTTCATTGATATATATTGTTTTTTATAGTTTTTAATGAAGATCTGTTGATTTTTCTACCAAATATTCAAATTGTTTAGGATTTTTCATTATCGTGATAACTATAGTTAGTGATTTCGAACATCAACTTAGAATGCCACCCTTGCATCGCATCGCAAAGCCGGCTGAGTAAATATATTTTATTTGCCTTATTGTAAGCACGATTATTCCAGGCAGGCTTGAGCAATCTTTTTCGAGAAATGGCCCACATGAGACATGGCTCATCATTAGGCATTCTGTATAAGTAAAAAACAAAAATTCAAAGTAATATTCCGTTTAGGGCAGGTATGTCAAAGTTGGAGACATTTGAGGGTCAAGTGGGTTTGTTTGGTTTGTCATGAGGGCACGCATGACTAATTGAAGACATTTAATAAAATTATTCTTTTTGTTACATAGAAATATATACGATATCTATCCAAGTGCTATTGTTTTCAACCATTTCTCTTGTTAGATTTACACACAAAAAAAAATGTTGAAGTAAAATTTATGAAGTGTTATGACAGTTTAATTGATGGAGGTTAAAAATGTGAAATGGCGACCACACCTTCCTCACAGATTCCTCTCCTGCTAGCATTTTACCCTTCTCTGTCGCTTTCTCTCTCATCATACACAATCAAACACTGTGATGACTCGTAGAGATGACAAAACACTTTTCTCTGTCCTAATGTTCGATGCTTTAGTGGAAGTGAAAAAATTTAACCTTGCTAGTTGAAAAAAAGGCATTATTTTTGACTAAGTAATTAAAGATAATGGTGCAGCAGAAGATGATATACGAACGAACACAAATGTGAGAGCACAATAATAATGTGATTCTTTTCTGGTTTTGAAATTGATGAAATGTAATATATCGTTTAAAGTGTATGAAAACGTTCTGAATCGTTAAAAAATTAGTGTTTTTAAGTTTAAATTATAAAACTATAATATTGGGTCATTAATTGATGAAATGACATTATGTTTTATGGCGTGCTTGTAAAGTGCCGCATGCTTGACATACATGCTTTTAGGTACCTCAACTATTTCCAGGCAAGTTTGAGTACTTCGCTAACAATCCTTTTCACTTAATATTTTTTCTTTACCTTTAATCTGGAACTTCAACTTCTAGATTATAGTTGATTGAACCCTTCTGATGACCATTAAAATATTAATAATTTTAACTGTTTTTCTGCCTCTAATATGCATGACACAGATGCTCTCTCTCTCCTTTTCTTTTTCCTTCTTCCTCTTTCTTTTTCTCTATTTAAAATCTGGTTAAGTTTAGCCACACTGATGAGACGTAGAAACGACAAAACAAGTATATGTTGATAACTATAACTATAACTCTTTCTTTCTCTCTCTCTCTCTCTTTTTTTATATATATATATATATATATATATATATATACTTTAAATGTATATACCAAGAATTTTTTCCAAATGGCCACAATTTATTAAGCTCAATAAAAATGAATTTACACTTTCAGAGCATATATATCGGAAGGAAAGATATATAAACATACCAAACCAAAGATGCATTTACTTCACACTCATTTTATTTTATTACTAGTTGGACGACCCGACGTTTCTCGGAACCATATAAACAATGAGAAAATTGAAATTGATTTTGAATATGATTGTTATTCTTTGGAGAGAGGAATTTTTAATGTGTATGTATCATTTGCTATTTCGAGCAAAAGAATATTTTACCTACCCTAATAATAATAATTGTGCCTTCCCTAAGACAGGTAATTTGCAGAATGTATATGACATAATTTTACCTTTTTTACAACACATATTTCAAATATGTTTACCTACCTTCGGACGGGTTATTTATATACATATATGAAACAATTTAACATCTCTCAACAGGTATTGTACAACATATATGAAATAATTTCTCTTCCCACCAAGGATACCATGATTTTAAGAAAATTGAAATCATTTTTAGAAAATGGATCATTAGGATTTCCAAATTAATACATAGATACATTGTGTTGGTTAATGAGTTCGCAACCCTTGCTTCACCATAAATTTCAATATTACTGCATTTCTTTCCTCCCTCGCCATCGACACTATTATTGTAAGATAAATTGTCAGTTTTGGAAGTTGTCTTAGCAAGATTTTAAAATTAATGAATAAATATATTGACACAGTTAAGTGATTAGACAACCTTTGCTTCATTATCAAATTCTACATTACTCTGTTTAATTTTTTCACCACTACCGACAATCAAAATCTTTTGGAAAAAAGACGTCATTTTCAGAAGATTACTCAACCGGCTTTACAAACAAATAACAAATGTGTTGAGAAGCTTTCTGATTAGGCAACCCTTGCTTCACTACAAAGTTCCACATTAATGTGTTCTTTCCGTCCCTACTACTGACAGCATCATTTTAAGTGAAATGATATGATTTCTTGACCATAACTCAGCAGGTTTTCCAAATAATTACATAAATGCATCGATGCGAATTATCATTAGGCAACTTTTACTTTACCACAATCTTAAATATTAATATAGTTCTTCCCCCTTACTACCACAACCACCAACAACACATTAGTAACAGAAAAGATGTAATTTCCGGAATATGATTCCATAGTTATTCCATATATTTGGAATATGCCATTGTGGGAGATTGCACCACCCCAAAATGGACATTACTCTCTCCAGCTCCACCCCAAAACTGAAGGTTTGTTAATTCATAGATAACTCTAAAGTACGTTAAAAAGCGACATAATCATGTGTCTTTCTACTCACCACTACAACTGTGACGTCCTTCCCAGAAGTTAACATTAAAAATTCAGAAGAATATTGTTGATCACCTACAGAAACTGATAAATTACCTGGGCTTATTATTTCATTACAAACAGACTAATCAATTAACTCACATTGCATTATTTTTTTTATAAATTATTGGATATGTTACTAATTTCGACAATCATTTTTCAATAGATGTATTGTCTGGGTTGATTATTTCATTACAAACACACCAATCAATTAACTCACATTTCATCATTTTTCATAATTCTTGAATATGTTACTAAGTTCGAAAATCATTTTTCATAATTTTAATCGACATTATCGCACCTCCTTACGAAAATAATAACTTTAATATATAGTCTGGGCCGATTAATTCATTACAAACGCACCAATCAATCAACTTACACTTCATCATTTTTCATAATTCTTAGATATGTTACTAATTTCGACAATCATTTTTTATAATTTTAACCCATATTATGACCCCCCATTACGAAAATAATAACTTTGATATATTATCTATGTTGTTTATTTTATTACAAACGCACCAATCGATTTATTCTTCATACTTCTTAGATATGTTACTAAGTTCGACAATCATTTTTGATATTTGTAATCCACGTTATCGCCTACCCTTTACTAAAATAATAACTTCAATATGTTGTCTGGGCTGATTATTTCATTACAAACAATTAACTCACATTTCATCGTTTTTCATAATTCTTGGATATGTTACTAATTTCGACAATCATTTTTCGCAATTTTAACCCACATTCTAGCCATCCCTTACGAAAATCACAACTTTGATATATTGTCTAGGCCGATTATTTCATTACAAACACACCAATCAATTAACTCACATTTCACCATTTTTCATAATTCTTGGATGGGTTACTAATTTCGGTGATTATTTTTTATAATTGTAACATACATTATTCCTTTACCCTTTACGAAAAAATAACTTTGATATATGGTCTGGACCGATTATTTTATTACAAACGCACCAATCAATAAATTAACATTTTATATATTTTTTTCCATAATTCTTGGATATGTTGCTAATTTCGACAATCATTTTTCATAATTTTAACCTACATTTTCACTCGCCTCCCTTACGAAAGTAATAACTTTGATATATTGTCTGAGTTAATTATTTCATTAAAAACACATCAATCGATTTATTCGCATTTCATCATTTTTCATGATTCTTGGATATGTTACTAATTTCGACAAACATTTTTCATAATAGTAACCCAAATTATTGCACCCCCCCTTATGGAAATAATAACTTTAATATATTGTCTGGGTCGATTATTTCATTAAAAAAATACCAATCAATTAACTCACATTTCATCATATTTCATAATTCTTGGATATGTTACTAATTTTGACAATCATTTTTTATAATTGTAACTAACGTAATGCCCCCATCTTTGCGAAAATAATAACTCTGATATTTTAACTGGGTTTATTATTTCATTACAAACACACCAACCGATTAATTACATTTCATCATTTTTCATAATTTTTGGATATGTTACTAATTTCGACAATCGTTTTTTTAATAATTTTAACCCACATTTAGCCCCCTCCTTACGAAAATAATAACTTTGATATATTGTCTGGGCGGATTATTTCATTAAAAAAAAAAACAATCAATTAACTCCCATTTTATCATTTTTTATAATTCTTGGATATGTTACTAATTTATACAATAATTTTTCATAATTTTAACTCACATTATCGCCCCCCCCCTTACGAAAATAATAACTATGTAATAATCTCTGTTAAAAATATACATGAAATAAAGTAATTTTTGAATCATAAACTGTTTCAACCATTTCCGGCACTGACTTCTTATCCCCCACCACACTGTTATAAATATACATTAAATAAATTAATGTCTAAAACGTAAAATGTTACAGCCATTTCCGGGACTGACTCTGCAAGCCCCACGTCACTGTTAAAAATATGAATGAAATATAGTAATGTTTAACTTGTAAACGGTTTCGGCAATTTCCTGGACTGATTTTTATACCCCCCCCCACCTCACTGGAAATAATGTAATGTCTAAATCGTAGTTGTTTCAGCTTTTAATATTAGATAAAGTAATTTTGAGATCTAAACTGCTTCAGCCGTTTCCGGGCCTGACTCCGTATTCCTACTCTTTTTAAAATATATATGAAATAAAGTATTTTTGAGATCATAAACTGCTGCTTCAGCTATTATCGGGACTTACTCGATATTCCCCTTATTTTGTATTTTTTGAATATGCAAACTACACTGTAGAAGCACCTTATTTAAAATTCATGCTAAGCACCTTATTTAAAATTCATGCTACTCAAAAAATAAATATTTCAAAGTGCAGTTAGTGATTAGGCAACACTTGCTTTACAATAAACTAATCAAGAAATTGGATTGAGAAACAGATCCTAATGTTAACTAATACTAAACAAAAATAGAGATAATACATGTCGGTTTCTTATTTAATAAATTGTTAGGTGAAAGTACAGAATAGTTTAAATAATACCTTCCCCTCCCCATATTAAGAATGGATTTCTAAATAATAACGTTATTATTTTAGCACTGTCCGTATTCCGTGTGTCACCCCCTTCTCTGTCTTAAAATAATGTATGAAATTAAGTAAATATGAGATCGTAAAAAAGATTTATAGGTTTGTTTTCATATTTACAAATTTCAAACCGCGAGTAAAATCTATGCATGATTTCGTTTTATTTTAAAATACAAAAACATAAAAAAATGAGCTAGTGTCATTAGTTAGAATTGAAATTAAAAAGAACCGAGGGTTCCAGCCTGAAAAAAAAAACAAAAAAACGCGCATGCGCACCAAACAAAATGTCAGCTAATGCTTAATGAACATTTTACACGTAAATTTACCGATGTGTGTATGCGATATACATGCATGTAAGCAAAGGTATTATTCGCTATGAATCACCCTTGGTGCATGAATATTATTTCCTGAGAATTTCAGTGCTATGTGACCAGTACTTTCAGAGAGTACCTGTTAGATAGTTACACACACACATACGTCGACTGTTTTATTTATATAGATTATTATTATACTTCAAATAAAATAAAATGAATGGGATGTAAAAATGCAGCTTTAGTTTGGTATGTTTACTTCCAATATATAAATTTCAAATGTATTGATGCCATAAACTAAAAACAATATCGTTTCAGAAGTGCTCAATGAGTGGGTAGAACTTTTATTAATAAAATTATATAGACATTAGGAAAACCCCAAGCTCTTCGACCAACATTAACATGTCTTATCAGGGATTATTGAACTCCTGAGGAAACATATTAATGTTGAAATGTTGATATATATATATATATATATATATATATATATATATATATATATATATATGTGTGTGTGTGTGTGTGTGTGTGTGTGTGTGTGTGTGTGTGTGTGTGTCTGTCTTCTCCACTATAAGTTTATTAGCCGTTTATTTTTCTCTATCTCTTCATTTTTATGAAATCAAAATGAAACTGTTAATCTTAAATTCATGGTAGTTATTTTAATTAATCATCAGAACAGCCAAATCAGCTAAAAATAAATTCTATTCACTATTTCAGAAAATCAGCTTAGAAAAAGAATCACTAATATTCAGTTTTATTATTTAAATCATTTCAAGTGTAAAAATGCTCTAAATTCTACCCCCCCCATCACGAATGCTACATATTTGAGTATTAGGTTGATAGTCAGAAGCGGAACACATTTCCCAATATAGCTACATTAAAATTAATGAAATATAATGTAAAATATTGACAAATCTGTCCAGAAAATATTTGTTTTTAATGTTTCATGTTTTAGTGAAAGTAAAAAGATTTAAACCCGAAAAAAAAAAATGAAAAAAGATTATTTTAGGATGAGTAATTATCATGCAATATAGGAAGCATGCGAAGGGTTTAAAAGATGATAAAGATAGTGGTACGGCAAAGGACGGAAACAGCGGCAACTAGATGTCAAAGCTCAACATCAGTGTACCTCTCAAACCAACTTATGACGTTACCTTTTTTCCTTTCCTCTTTAGTCGACCTTAACTTGAAGATGCCTGGTGATAAAGTCGTTAATAATTTACAAAGCAAATTTACTTTGTATGGGTATAAATCTCTATAATATAGAATAGCCTGTCTATTTCTTATAGATTCTCATCAGTAGCTTATCAACATTTTATTTATTCCTTGGCAACACCGGATAGGGACAGCTAGTACAATAAAAACTATGTTTCTTCTTTGTTGTTAACAAACTGAATATATAACAACACCGACAGAAAATCTGGCTGTGCCAAGTTCGAATCCAGTTTATTCCATAGAAACACTTTTATCAAACCAGCATTTGCCCTTGTGTCTAACAACCTGGGGAGGAGGTAAATAAAATAACAAGAATCCAACTACTATCATATAAAAGTAAGTTTGTCTGTATGTCTGTGTAACTGTGTGCTTGTGCGTCTGTGAGTTTGTTCCTATGGACTTGAAAACGGCTGGGTCGATTTTTATGAAATTTCATGTAATTGTACTTTATGTGCTTGTTAGTGTTCTTAGATAGTTTTGTGTTAGAATGTCTTCGATAAGTAGCAATAATCGATAATCGAAATAATCCAATGAAAGAAGAAACAGGAAATTTTTACCAAAGTTTACATCTTACACAGCCTACATCGTAAATGCAGTTGAGAAGTTTTATTACCACACAAGCCAAAAGGCCGAACATATAAAATCAACAGTAGGTTCTTTGATATGACAGGGCGCAATAAATGTTTCTGTTTAAAATACAATTTCAAAATGATACTTGACTTTTTTCATTTTAAATTTAAATGCAAGCCATTATCACCGCACAAGCAGTAATTTCAGATGTATAAAATCAACAGCAGGTTCTTTGATATGACAAAAGCGCATTCGAAATGAATGCTTCTGTTTAGAGCACAATTGAAGTATCATGCTTGATTTTTGCATTTTATATATATAGATGAAGCCATTATATATAAAAATAATTTCATGAAATCAACAGTAGGTTCTCTACAGTGCAATGTAGAATACAATATATTGTAAATTTAGTCATTGTGAAAGGCATGTGAAGCTTCTTCCAGGTGCATTGTGATGGGTCCCTAGTTAGAGCAGGCAATCAATCAATTTGGTGGAAAATCGGTTATTTCATTGATTTCGATGATAATAAAAATATAGAAGTGTGAAACATTCAATCCCGGGCAACGTCGGGTCACCCTGCTAGTATTATACAAATAAAGGCATTCATAAATTTTCATTATTTCAGGCTTGAGAACATGTGTATTAATGAAATATCTTTACTAGTATGTTTGACAAAAAACATATACTATACTGTCCTCTCCCAAAGGAGGAGATAATGCCTGTGAGGATAATCTCATGAAAACAGAATTGTTACTATACTACTCCCCTCTCCTAAAGTATATGAAGAAATAATATCTGGGAGGATTGCATTATGACAACATGACGTATACTGCACTACTTACCCATACCCGAAAAAAATATGATTTTCTCTGATCTGATGACCATAGAACAGATACTATACAACCCCCTTTCCAATAAAATAGGAGGTAATGCCTGGAAGAATGGTTTCAATATAATGGGATAGATACTGAACTATCCCATCACATGAATTAAACATTGATGCATAGTAAATTAACGTGAAATAGTCGTCGTCGTCGTCGTCGTCGTCGTCGTCGTCGTCGTCGTCGTCGTCATCATCATCATCATCATCATCATCATCATCATCATCGTTAATGGTTTAATGTTCGTTTCAGATGCTGGTATGTGTTGGACAGCTTTTAGAAATTGACTTCAAAACTGACCAATTTCTGCTTAGGCTTTTATCACACTTTCAAATCCATCATCATCATTTTGTCTCACATTTTCTAATGTATACCCCTGCTAGCTGACCCTGCTACCTCAACTGTTCTACATCTACTAACACAAAAACTCTCATCCATTCTTTCAATGTGACCATACCATCAAAATCTCCTTTCTGCACACATTTCCCGAAACTCTCCAGGTTTAATCCTCCTCTGATGTCATCACTACACATCCATTGTATCATTCTCACATCAGTTCTCTCCATGCAACTCATGTCCTCAACCCTCACTGGGCAGGTTTTATCACAACCACACTAGCACCTGCTCCTCCCTATGCTCCAATTCTATCACCAAAACTTCCAAACCCCAACCATTTCATACATAATAGATTGTAACAAACTGCAAAGTCTTTTGTTACATAAAGTATTAGCAACTCTCTATCCCTACTCCATGGTCAAGGAGGATGAAAGACCATGGAGAGAAAGCACTAATCAAACCTCCACTGGATTAATCTGAAGAGTACTGGGACCTTATGGAGGCTTATTGTCACCCAATTTCCATTGAAGGACGATAGTCATTGCTAGCAAGAAATCAATGGTAAGCGGCTGTTGCTTAAATGCAAATTCATTTGCAAATGTTCTCAAAAGAAATGCAGAGTACTAGAAATATGAAGAGACTCCAGGAAACACCAGAGGTTGGTGGCAGATAGAAATCTTTGATGATGGATTGTATGGAAACTCCCAGTGAATACAAATAATAATCTCATTTATGAAACTCACTATGTCTGTCTGTCTGTTTGTTTGTTTGTTTGTCTGTCGGCATTTATTCAAACTGTATCTCCTCCAAGATGAAAAATCGTAGAGTGGCACAAGGCAGGTCAAATGATTGCATTTTTGTGAACCGTTTGCTTTATGGGTCTTTAGCCAGGTAAAATAGTTGCGAAAGGGTCAAAATAGTTGTTAAGGGGTCAAACTTGAAAGAAAGAACTTATCAACTGTAAGTTGACCTAAATTGATCTTCTACTTATACACAAATATACATTTATACATTAATTCTCGTTTATTTTTAGCTATGGATCACCTGACTGATGATGGCTCATCTAGAAACGTGTCCGGCTGGGATGCTGTAAATTTTGCTTTCAGTTTCGGTTTCGATTCTAGCTGATGGCACTCAAGTTTTATTTTTTAAACTTTTGAAATAAAATTCAACTGTATAATATCCCGTGCTAGAAATAAATGTTTACTTGTTTAGCTAAAACATAGTGTAAGTAAAATTAGTTTGTAGAGACTATCAATGAAATCCATGTCACTCTAAATAATTTGTCATTAAAATAGGAATTAAGCCGATAATCTATATATTAATAGTGTGTGTTATTTTGTGTGTCACGATTACATCTGAGTGACTGTCGTTTAATTGTTATGGACTTCCATTTCATTAACATTAACTCTATAATAATATATACGAAATCTGCAAGAATTAAAATATCATATTTAATCGTACTTTACGACCGGGCTACACCGAGCGTCCCTGATAGCTTAGATAAATACTTTTGCAAACATCAATATATTATATATGAATGGGTCTCATGTGGAATTTCCACAGGTCCGGCTACTCTATAAATTAATACGATAACGTATGTTATTTTGTGTGTCACGCTTACATCTTTTTCCTTCCGAGTGACTGTCGTTTAATTCTTATGACCTTCCATTTCTTATAATAAATAATTTTACAAAGAATTCTTCATAAGTTTTGCTTTCAGTTTCAATCCAAAGCTGAAAATATTCAAGATATATATATATATATATATATATATATATATATATGTATAATAAATTCCACAGCCAAACAACGTCGCAGCCCATAAGAGCCATGACAGTCAACGAACCAGAAGTCCCAGACTCGAGTTTCGTTCCGATTTGGGCTCATCAGTTAGACAAATCCGAATTCAAGATTTGAAACCCAAGCCTGAGTTCGGATGTGTCTAACTGATGAGCCTAAATGAGGGTGAAACTCGAGTCTTAAACTTCCGGTTCGTTGACTGTCATGGTTCTGGTGGGCTGCGACGGTGTTTTGCTGCGGAATTTATTATATGTAATCTCTCACATTCTTAAGATCATATATATATATATATATATATATATGTATGTATAAAACTGGCGTTAATCGTGATACCATGCACTGATGATTCCCGAAAGGATGAAACACTAGTTTCTGTAGGTATTTAATAATTATTATTGTAAATAATAATGTCAGTCCTTTTAAGAAATTTGTTTCTTATCGTTGAGCACTTTCAGTTATAATAAAGTCGGTCAACTTAGCTTATACGCGCAGATCGACATATAATGATTAGATCACTCTGACTGACATTTAAGAATAAGAATTAATGTTAAATTTCAACTGTATGTCTCGCGGCTGACAGTAGCCGAATGGTTCGGATCCTTACTAATGAAGCCAAACATGACTTCAGTTGCCGGGGTTCGAATCTCTCGATTGGCGTTAAGCGTGACACGTGCACTGATGATTCCTGAAAGGATGAAACACTAGTGTCTGTAGGTATTAATAATTATTATAGTACACAATTATATATATATATATATATATATATATATATATATATATATATATATAATGTTTTCTTCATAAGTTTTTGTTTCAGTTTGCATTCAAGCTGATGTACCCAAATCATATGGATATATTTTTTTTTAGTTTTGAAAATAAAACTTTGTAATATATAAAAATCGGTAGAAAATTGACTCTATAATAATATATAAGAAATTTGCATAAATTAAAATATCCTATTTAAGCGTATTTTACGATTGTATAGATTAAGGCTGTGAGTCGATGTTCACCAATTCATAATCGGGAGCCATCAATTTTTAAGACCGTGGTTGACAATGTAGGGGTTTTTAGAAGTCGAAAGTAGTGGAGTATCCACGGGACCGTTAAAAGTAAATTTAACGTAATCTCCGATTTGCAAAAGGTTTTCACCAAACCACATCTTCACACTTATAAAATAAAAAATGTGACTAACTTCGGAAAAACGACAACACCTGGCAAAGATTTTGAGATCGCTGTATTGAAATGAAATAACATTTATGTGTTTAACGTTAAAGTTTTGTGTAATAAGGCAGCCTTAGCTAAATGTGTGTCTCGTGAAAAGGGCATGAAGTTTCAGATTACTGATTTTTATGAACAAAGGGGCACGTGATTATTTTTTTTGGGGGGGGGGGTGAAGAAAATAAACCATGTAATCTGGTTGCGCGTGCGTGTGTGTTCATCACATAAGAAAACAGTTCGAAATAACATTGTTGAAAATTAGATTTAAATCCCCGTTTTCGCTGTAGCGATTTTCCACGATAGGTGTTCAGAAAAACTGGTTTGATTAGCGCGCGTTATGTCCAGACGGAGTTTCTTAGACACGTATCGGGCTGGGGAAATCTGAAGAAAACTAATTTGATTTTCGCGGGCGAATCCTTATATGTGGGTGTTCTGGAATATTCTAGTCTGTTTGTTGTATCACCGCGCGTGGAGCGCAATGTAGTTCCTTTATCGCATGTGTGCTACAACCGGGCTACACCGGGCGTCCCTGCTGGTTTATAATTATTGTTATTTCTTTAGAAAAAGTAATACGCGATAACTCGATTCGAGAGGTTCATTCGAATTTGAAAATCTTTAAAAAATAGTTGTTTATTTTCAATACAACTTCAGTTTGAATCCTAATTTACTCACGCAAATTATTGACAGTGAGAGAAATAAGAAGAATGATAAGTTCTACATAATAGATCGTTTAGGAGTTAAACTCAGTTTTGCGTTACGTATTAACACGAGTAAATATGTTTTTATACTTTTTTCGTCTTCTGTCATACAAACAAACAACAAAAAATAAGGCATGCGAAAACCCGGATTGTAAACAACGAGGACTGAAACGAAGTAAAGTCTTGTAAATTATAAGAATAATATATTTAAAAAATAAAGTATTTATAAAAGTATTTCTTTCACAAGTTTTTTTGTAGATAATTTCTAAACTTGTCATAAAAACAAATATTAAAACCGTTAACTTTCAACACTTCTGGCGTTAGAATTACAAAAATTGTTATTGCGAATCCATAGTTCAACGTAATTAACCCCCCAAAATGAAAAAAAATCTTTATGATGTACGTACCAGTCACGGAACGAAAATGTCATATTCCAAAAAAGTAAATTGATCAAGTAGTTTTTTTTATTTATATATATATATATATATATATATATATATATATATATATATATATATATATATATATATATATATATATATATATATATATATATAAGGCGTCTTCAATAAGTTTCCAGACTTTTTTCGTACGAGCACTTTTATTGATAGTAAACACATGAAACTCGAGTCCCCTTTGAAGTAATCTCCCCCGGCTGCAATGCATTTGTTTTACCGTTCTAACAACTTCTGGAAGGCTCCATGGAAATCCTCTCGTGTGAGCATGTCAATGACTCTCATCACAGCTTCTTTCATCTCCTTAATTGTCTCATAACAACAGCCTATGAGGTTTTCCTTGAGCTTAGGGAATAACCAAAATTCACAGGGAGCAAGGTCTGAACTCTAGGGAGGGTGAGGAACTGTCTTGATGGCCATCTTGATCAAATAGTCTGTGACAAGGATGGCGTGGTGTATTGGTACATTTGCACAAATCATCCACATCTTTGGTTTCTTGCGAATAATTGTGTGTACAGTTCTCACATTGACATCAAACTGTACATTTATTGTCTCTACAAACATATCATGTGTGAAAATCTTTATTTGGCCAATTAACTCTGATGTTCTGACTTCTTTACTCCTCCCACACCTCTCATCATCTCTCACAAACGCCCTGCCTTCATTGAATCTCTTATGCCACTCAAAAACTGAGGCTCGATTCATGCAAAATGGTTCAGAAGCAGTTTTTTCCAAGATTAAAACAGAATTTTATTGCATATCGTTATTCTAAAGTGTCCTCACATCCAGATTGTATTTTTGAAATTCACCAGCTGTGACAATCAGGCTTTAGTAGGGTCTATTCCAATTCCTGCTGTAACTCTTTATTTGAACTTAAAATCATAAAAATTGGTTAGTTATCTAATAAGATGTATAGCAATAACATACTGAATTTTCAAGAGTCTGCAACAATTTTAAATGCCTGTACAAAAAAAAAAGTCTGGAAACTTGTAGGTATATCTTATATAGAAATTCTTGCTTTACGATTTTTAGAGATTTTAACAGTAAATCGTAACCATTACAAGGCTTATTTTGATCTCAGTAGTATAGCAGTGAAACGATTTAAGACCAGACCAGTAAAGTCACAGATTTTCCCATTAACACAGGCTAGTTAACATCAGAACATCAGGCCCTTTGCTTATTGCACAACCATTATCTGCTATCTCACAGAGCATCTCCGTTTACACCCCATCATTTCTTCACAGCAGTCACAAATATAAAAACAACACAACGTGCCAGCCAAGGAAGGTGCACACCATTCCTCCTAACTACCCTGGTGCAAAGAAACTACAGCCAATATGTTTCCCAAACCATACTTGCACAATGTCACACTTTCCTGTACAGTTTTTACTAAACTCTATGATACCCAAACTTTTTGTACATTCACTTGTCCCATAAGCATTCTCTCACTTGGAACAGGAGGCAGCATTCGCCCTGATGCCACACCCAACATGCACCATTCTCATCCAGCGAAGGAAAGATCTTCCCTGACCGAGGCAATCCCACTCTTCTCTCCCGGAATTTGTCCCAGCAGCGCCATTCTGGCATGGGACCAAGGGTGACAACTGTTCCAACACTACACTCAACATATTCAATTCCCGTCCTGTGAAGGAGAAATCCTTCTCGACTGAAGCATTTTTAATTTTTTCCAAAACAGAATAACAACACCGTTAGTTTCTGTAAGACATTCTACTTGACAGTTTAAATGTTCAAAACTATTTACCATGCGATTGATTTCATTTTTTATGTAAATTCCCAGACTAAATGATATTTTTCTTTGACAGCCTAAATGTTTTAATGCCACTTCCAACCAATTTATCACCTCACACCCTATGAAAACTCTGAGGTCAAATGGCTTGCTCTTCGGCAGTTTAAACGCCTTAAAATTCCTTTCAAATAATTCACTATTTCACACCCTATGAAAACTCTCAGACCAAATGATTTTCTATTCAACAGTTTAAATGCCTTAACATCACTTCCAATAATATATTATTCACATTTCATGAAAGCTCTCAGGCCAACTGATTTTCTATTCGACAGTTGAAATGCTTCAACATCATTTCCAAACAATTCAGCATTTCATATCACATCTTATGACAATTCTCAGGCCAAATGATCCCCTATTCACAACAGGTGAGAATGCTACACAACAATTACACACGTTATCAGTCCTCATCTAAAAAAATTTTTTTTCAAAAAAATTAGTACATTTCAATACAAATATTAAAATAGACGAAACAGTTCCCTTTTTTATTTTATTTTTCTTCAATCAAATCACGGTTCTATCAATTTTCATTTGTTCTATCCTTCAAGATGTAAGGTTCAAATTCCATGGTACACATGCTTTAGTTTCTCTCCTGTCTTTCCCCATTGGTTTTTATTTCCTAGCACATCTGAGAGAGTGGTCCGTGGAACAGCCTGTCAATACCAAGTGCGCACAAGAGCCCGACATGCACATGACAACACCAACAGTTGCAACCCAGTCCGTTATCAGATTGCTACCCGGTTAACTACTTCTGGTCTACCTGGTTCATTGCTCTTAGGCTGACAGGAACCTTGCTTCCCCCAATCTCAGTTTTTTTCCCCTTTAATTTTAATAAAATTCTCCAACCAAAGGTCCCTTTATTTGACAGTCTAAATGTCTCACAACTAATCTCAGGCAAATCATTACTTCATCTTTAATTTATTCTTATGAGAGTTTCTATTCGTTACAAAATCAGAACGGCATCGATACCACCGGTTTCTATTTCTTTAAGGATCAGTATACTTCTCTCAATACTTGTTTGGTTTCCCTTTTCACAACCATTCTTCAGGTTATGAGCGTCTTTTTCTCTCTCTCACTAATTTGACCTTTCTATCTGATGTTGCATTATTCTCAGAGTTTTACCGTTCACCAATGGGTCACGGTGTCTGTCATGCAGTGCGGACCGGGCGGATAGATCATATATCTATTTTTGTATTCACACATGCCATTTTTTCATGGCATCCCACGCAGACAGTGTCTCGTTAAATCTACTGTCAAACTCCATGTATTATACGCAGTGCCTTCTGCACTTTTTCACACATCCTCGGCAGGGTTTGCATTACATTTGGGGCAATTCTCTTCGGCTTCCTCGCCGCATTTCCATTACATTTCTTCATGCCTTTATGGCCAGTACAGTAGTACACCTTGCACATTTCTCCATCTCTACTTTCATTGCTCATACACAGTGCACTCTGCACTTTTTCACACCCCTCCTGCAGGGATCACATCGTATACAACAAAATCACACATTTCATTTTTTTTTTTTCCATAAATCAATTCAATTTCAGAAATTACAAAAACGGTCGCATTTTTCCTTCAAAAACTGTCAACTGTCGCGCTCTTTCCCCGTATGTTTTTTTTTCTTTCTCTATTTTCTTTTTCTTTTTAAACTGTCAACTGTCGCTCTCCTTTGGTCTTATTTCTTTTCTTCACTCATCTCTACTTCCTGTTTTTTTCTTCTTTTTTCCAAACCTGTTCGCCATATCTATCTATCATATCTAACGCTCTCTTCATTCTGCTTATTACTTTTCTTTATTCATTTCTTCCTTCCTTTCTGTGTCCCTTCCAATCGCACGACCATTAATTTCTTTTAACGTTAAGCTGATTGATTCACATATATGATGTGTCGGTCAACAATAGACTGGTTCTAAAAACTATATAAAAAACGTCACGTTTCGTGTTTACCCTCGAACTACGAAAAACAATCGCACTTTATTTCACTCTGTCTTAAGGCTATTAACTTTCGCCGTCTCTTTTCTTTCTTATTTCTTTTCTTAATTATTTCTTTTCTTAATTATTTCTAGTTTCTATTTCTCTTCTTTTTTTTCAACAATCACACTGTCGCTAATTCCCCTTAACATTCAGCCTAACTCAAGGGTTGACTTTTCTAACCATTTCTCCCCTCACTGCATTCGGAGTGCATTCCTCTTTTCCATGTCTACTAAATCTGTTCACTGCTATGCCTTTTTAGGGTACTTGCCCTTTTGTCTTTTTCTCATTTCTGTATCTCTCTGCCACACACTCTCTCTCTTTCTCTCTCTCTCTCTCTCTCTCTCTCTCTCTCTCTCTCGCTCCCTTGTACAACGACAACATATGCGCGTACGTACAGAGACATATCAACCCGTTTCCTCTGTCTATATCCCCATATCTATTCCTGTGGATACAACTGTTTTTAGACTCATGATTCAGACAAATACACATTTACACATTTCCTTCAAGGGGTGGGGAAGAAAATCAACAATACAAATACAATACAACATATAACAAATATGTCTCAAAACGATACAACAAAACTTAAGCTATCCAGGTGACACTGAGACAGGCAAAAGGAGAAATGAACCGTCCTTACCTTCCGCCATCCTTCTTCGTCTTCGTTTCATGTTCGAGATTTTTGTTGTTATTTTTCTTTTTGAGTTCGTTTCTTTTTCAATCTTTGCTTTGCGTGCGTTTTATTTTTCATGATTATGATTATTTCTTTTTGTCCTTTTCGTCTTTTCTTTGCAAAGTCTAGCATACTTTGTGTCTAGTTTTCAGCATTTTCTTTTGTTTTTGTTTTGTTTTGTTGAAACAGCCCATATCTTCTCAGGGTTTTATTCTGGCTCAACGGCACCATTTATATATGCGTTCGTGGCAATTCGTTCGTAGACATCTCATAGAGATGTGATATCCTGGCTCACGGCACCATTTATAATGAGACCGATACTGCACCAACCACACCAGGTGTCCTTAACCTTGTCGGATTCCACCTGATATGACAGGTGTTCTTTCGATCGTACATTGTCCCGTCACAAGTTGGCCTGTTGATCGTCTTCACCCACTGTGTTTTCATGGTGGGGCGCTTTGTCTCTCGATCGAATCGTCTCCTACCCTGTGTAGGTAGTCTCCGGGTACATCAACCACTCCGCTGATCCTTGCGGCTTGCTGCAAAATGAAGAGTCCTCACCACAAGCAAACAGAACTCCGGTTTATAACAATAACAAACTATTTATTAATTTTATTACTTCATAACAGCTACTGTCTAAATTGAGGTGACTGACTATAGCAGTGAAACGATGTAAGACCAGACCAGTAAAGTCACAGATTTTCCCATTAACACAGGCTAGTTAACATCAGAACATCAGGCCCTGAGGGCTTCCAAATCGGGAGCGCTTGACCAGCGCAACCGTTCAGTTTGCTGGCTATGACTCTACTCTTTTTAGAATTCCTTTTTCTAAATCCAACCCCTTTTCCTCACCTCTCCTTCAGAGAGTGGTTACAAACACCCATTCTTTCTTCCTCTTAGAGCTTAGCCTTCGTCTTGTCCACTCAGCACCTCTCTCTCTCCCTTTTATCCTATTAATTTGTACTCCCTTTTTCTTTTCTTTCTTTTGAATTTCCTCCCTCTCTCTGTTCCCCTAATTTCTACTCCTCCTCTTCGAACTTATCTCTACCAAATTTTAACCCTCATTTTCACTGAGGTTTTTACTTATTATCAAATTAGGAGTGATTAGTCATTCCAGGTTGAACAATGCTTGGCGGCGACCCTTACCCTTGACCCCCATTCTAAGTTGTCAGCCTTAATCAGCTAAGGATTTCTGGATCTCTTCATACCTCTCAACAGAGGTTTTAAAAACAACCTTTCATATTAACAGATATATAACGACAATGAGATAAAAACAATTATTATTTGTTTTTTCTCTTTCTGACAAAATCCCATAGACGTTTCTGTTTTGTCGCAATCAGACATCAAAACCCTTCTTCTGCCCTTTCTTCCTCTATTTGAAAAACAAGACCATCTGGTGTCGCCCGGGGTCTTGCCATATGGACTTGTTGTAAATTGTTTTCTTTAGCTGGTTAAATCTAGTCTAATCTAATCTGATAATTTATAAAACTCACTATGTCTTATCTGTCTGTCTCCATTTTTTTCAAACTGCATCTCCCCCGAAACGAAAGGTCACAGAACAGTGTGAGACAGGTCAAATGACTGCAAATTTTGTGGATCGTTTTGTGGGGTCTTTAGCTGGTAAAAATAGCTACTAATTGGTCAAAATTGAAAGAAATTGGAAGTTGGCAGGCGTAAGTTGACTTGAAGTCTCTTACATGCATGCACACACACACACACACACACACACACACACACACACACACGCACACACACACACACACACACACACACACACACACACACACACACACATATATATATACATATATATATATATATGTGTGTTAACATTAGTTAATTTTTGCTATTTCTTATCCAACAGATAATAGATCAAACGGCATAAATTAAAATATATTTAAGCATATTTTATGACCGAGCAACACCAGACACTCCCTACTAGTAGTAACATAAAATAACAATAAAAAAAACAAAACAATTAATAAACCCTGAGTCCTGGTGGCATTTCTAAGTATCAGCACCTAAAGTTCAGTTTTACATGAATTAATCATAAAGATGAATAATACATGCAAAATTTGCACTTCAGGAGCACCACTAAATTGCATCAAGTACCATTTTTTTTTAGTCATTGACATGATTTGACCGATGATTGAATTCCTGCCTCCTATCCAATTAACAAATAGTTTAACTATTATGCCTAACGAGTGGAGTCATTATTAAATATCTTGGCTAAAATTCGCATGAAGACAAAGGTTAATGAGATGAATCAATTTTCAGTATAGTGATAAAGAATATTATGAGACGATTGAAAAAGACGAATGGAGTGAACAAAGTTTGCATACACAATATGATATTATTATAACAGATATTGTTGACACGGGATTTGAAGACGAACATGTTATAACCTGCAGGGCAACCGTCCTGTGATAACGTGTTTTATAGATGGGGAAGTTCTTGAAAAGAAACTTTGTTTATAGAAATTTCGCTTGGTGAAGAAAGGAAGTTCTTTTATAGTTGTCGTAAGAAGATGTAACCTTACAAGTAGAAACCACAGATTGAAGCTCAGTCGGGCACATACCATTAAAATAACTAAAGAGTTTTTTAGATTGGAAGAGGGAGAGAGAGAGAGAGAGAGAGAGAGAGAGAGAGAGAGAGAGAGAGAATCAACAAGATCTGGACTACTAATGCTCATCAAAGTGCTGTCATAATCAGTTGCATCATCTGTATAAATGTTAACAAATGATTTCCAAAGAAAATTGCTGTCTTTTATTAGTCATTTAAGGTTGAGAAACTTAGACAATGCAGTTTTATTACAGAGTAAGATTTTGTGTAAGAAAAAAAACTGACCTTTAAAAAATTGTGATTTGGTGGCACCCGTAAAGTGAAGACTAACCATATTATAGAACTTACAGAGCTGAGTATCTTCTTGAAGAGTGGAATAAAGCCAAAAAATATACGAAACTTTCTTTTGTCCCAGCCAAACAACATTCACTTGACTTGGCGGACCCCGTTCGTCTTGAAGTACGATGCTGATGACATGCTGAACAGTCAAATCCCATTGGCTAAGTCAAATAGTTCAAATTTCTACTGATATTCGTTCTGATAGCATCCAAAGAATTTTTTTTTATTTTTTTTATATGTGATAAGTATTTTATTGTTGCTTTCTTGTCTTTCAGCCACTTGATCTAGTATAGTTTTATTTTATGCATTTGGAAAAGGCGGGAGAGTGATCCGTCACTGTGAAATGCATGCAACTGATAACTGACAGGACATTGTCTAGCAAAACCTACTGTCCAAATTTGACTGGAGGTTTGTACTGACAGTAAAAGCATCTTTCTCAAGTGTGAAGTCAACAAAAAAAAAAAAAAAAGAACGAATAAGAAAGTAGAGTTGTCTCCCTTTCTGGCTGTCATGTTTTGTCAGATTGTATTCGTTTGTATATTTTTCTTATTCAATATTATCTTAGGTTTAGTTTTCTACAAAGGAATCACATTTTGTTTTTGTTAACATTTAACAATTCGTTTCTTTTTTTATCATCTTTCATGATGAAATTATTTAAAGTAATTCATATATTAACTAACTGTACATACCCAGTGTTACCTGGGAGTTTAAAAAAAAATTTTGTCTCTTTTTTTTTTAGCAAATTGTTAAACAATACCGTGATATTTAAGTGTGACTCAGAAAATTTTATTTTCTATTTTTTTTTACAAAGGAATCAACACTTATCAAGGCCCAGATGCCACTGGGGGATAAGGGTGTAAGAGTGTACAGTAGTCAAAGGGACAATATCATAGTAGTCGTTAGTAGTAGAAATTTGATAAATTTGATTACTTAAGGGGATGGCTCATCAAGAAATTGTTTACGTTGACCTTGAAGACGACCATATTGTAGTCAGCTGGAAAGCAGGCAAACGGAAGAGAGTTCCACAGGTGTGTAGTTCTAAGAAAAAAGCTCTGTTCGTGGAATCCACGTTTAGGTCTAGGCACAGATAAAGAGTGGGGGAAACTATTGGCAGTGAATGTTTGAAGAGGGGGGTGCCATAGATTGGAGCTCAGATGAGCACTTGCTATGAAAATAATGATAAAGCAGAGACAGGCTCGCAATGTCTGTTCTGTGCGAAAAAAAGTTTATATCTCCCACTAGGCTACAAAGTCTATTTTGAACTTTTCCAAGGCAGAATAAGGTCTTTCTAGCAGCTCCTGCCCAGATGTGGCAACAATGCTCCATCCTTGGACGTATCTGGGTCTTATATAGGTAGAGAATTGCATCATCAGTGAGATATCTACTGGATCGATAGAAGGATCCCATTATTTTTCCAGTGGTCTTGGCAATGGATTTGATGTGCATGTTCCATTTCTGATCAGGAGTAAAGGTCGTCCAGAAGCTTGTCAAAACATGGAGCCTCCTTAAGACGAGAGTCATTCATTTCAATTGATGCCAGATAGGGATCAGAGCGTTGATGATGTAAAGATAGAAGCTTGGTTTTAGATGCATTAAAAGTAACCAGCCACTTTTTCCCCATTGGAAGGTATGATACTACCTAACCAAACGGAGATGAGGGCACTACTTGATATCATAGCTACAAATATTTGAGTGTTGTGGAAGGAGACACCATCAAAGCAACAGAAATGAAAGAGAAAATTGGAAAGGAATACTTCTTGAAATGAAACTATATAGTAGAAATTTAATTAAAGGTATAAATACATGGGCAGTATCACTAGTAAGATAATCTGGACCGTTTATAGAGGATGCTCAGTGGTATCATTATCATTACAAAAAAGAAGTAGCAATAATGAATCTTCTTGAAATATTTCACGTTTAATGCCAACTTGCCCCATCTCCTCTCTGTTTGCTGTCAGCACCGTTTTCCATTGAGTCATACTCGTCTCCAAAAGCCCTACCATATTCTCAGCAACCTTCATCATCAATAGTGTTTCATATATCCATGAATGAGGAACCATGTCATAAGCCTTTCTGTAATCGATCCATGCTATGCTCAGATTCCTCTTCTTCTTTTTCTTTGCATCCTGCATTAATGCTTTATCAATTAGTAGTTGCTTTTTGGTACCTCTCGAGCTTTTCTGACATCCCTTCTGCTTGTCAAGAAAAACACCGTTACTCTCAAGATGTTCATAAATTTTCTCCACAAAGATTCCAGTCAACAGTTTCCACATCAGTGGCAGACATGTAATTGGTCTATAATTATTGGCACCTGTTCCCTGTTTGCAGGATCTTTCCTAATCAGTGTTGTTCTTCCCTTCACAAGCCAATCAGGGACATCTCCCGACTCTACAACCCTTTTCAGGGCAGCAGCTATAGGTGGATAAAGCATGGAAACTGTTTAAACCAGAAGCACATCACTCCATCTGGACGAGGTGCCTTCCAGTTTGTCATCCTTCGTATGCCAGCTTTAACGTCATCGATGGTTATCTCAACGTTCTTCATCTGCTGCATTTCTGATTGCCTTTCTCTGACCTCTCCCAACCAGCTAGCCTTCTTATTATATCGCCCTTCGACAAACCAAATCCCACTTCAGAACGTCCTGGTATCTTTTGCATTTGGAGTGTTGTTATTAACCGCCTGTTTACTACCATTTAATTCTTGATACAGCTGAGACTGATTGTTCTGGAAAAGGTTGTTCTGCCGAAACGCAACACTTTTTCCAACAAAGTTCCGAATTTTCATACCATCAGTGTGGATCTTCTCTTTCAACATTGTTAGAACGGTCATCGTTTCCTTTTCCAGCAATCTATACCTCCTTTCAAGCTCGTCCTTAGCTTTCTGTCCTAGTTTAACTCCTTTTCTTATTTCTTTGATTCTACCAATGTCTTTCCGCCACTGTTTAATACTTTCTTCAAGCCGCCTCTGCCAATGTGGCCTTCTATCCTTCATTTCTCTCTTTTTCTTCTGTATTAAGCCAAGATGATTCGCAATAACGTATGACGCTGCATACAGAAGTTCCGTAATCGATATGTTCTTTCTTATGATGTTGTGAATTACTCCTTGAATTATTTTTACCTCGCTTTTCACCTTCCGCCTATCACTACTCTTCATACTTAGAATCTCTATAATCTCGTCTCTAAGTAGAACCTCTCTTAACTTCTGAAGTACTTTTTTTTCTACAGAAGTCAAATTTCGAACTTCATCAGCACTTCTCCATACATCCGCTCCTTTCACTGGTTCCATTGTCTCAGAGTCAATGATGCCATCTACCTTAGACCCTTCAAATTCCTTCTCATCACTTCCCCTAACCATAGGATTCCATTCCTCCTCAGTTGCCCGCTTCCCATCATCGCTTACATTTCCCTTCTGCACTTCCACTCTCTCAGTGCTTTCATCAGAGCGAGTTTCATCAATTTTACTTTCGTTATTCATTTCATTCCTAACCATCCGTTCGATCTCTTCTCTTGTAATCACTAAAAGTAGGTTGTTATTTTTAATTTGTTTTAACTGGGATACCAAACTCGCGACACTTTAGCTCCTCCTCCTCTTGATTCCAATTCTTCCTTTACTTTTCGGATTTGGTACTTCATTTACAAAGCATTCCCACAGTACTCTTCTTTCCTCATCCGTCCATGGTTTTTTGACATTTCCTGTTCCAAGTCCCTTCGTGTCTTGGGATCCTCTCTGGCAATTCTCACTCCCCCTATATTCAGCCACATCCTCAGAATTTCGACCAATTGTATGATGACGACAGGACCCATTCTGCTACCCAGTGGGACACCTACCGGACGTGAGATCATCGCAAGATGTTCCAGTCTTATTCACATCATTATTTTCAATATTTTGATTTGACATTCTCCCATAAATGGGGTTAGTGAATTTTAGGTTACACCACCACAGATAGTTTTATCACGATATCATCTCTAGGAGGGTTCCTCACCAAGGTTAATAATAATAATAATAATAATAATAATAATAATAATAATAATAATAATAATAATAATAATATCACATACACAAAAAAAAAAAAAAAATGCAGTGGCACCAGCATTCTGTCAAAGGAAATGGTCATGTAATAATAAATGGTGAAGAAGGACTAAAAGCCCGAGGAGGTATGGCACCGTCCAGACAGATATCTGCTGGAAAGGCATAGATACTTCTGAAACCACAATGGGGTTTATTGCCACTCAAGTTCTAGAGAAAATCAAGGTTATCAATAAGAAATCAATCTTGAACAGCTGTTGCGAGAACTCAAAGTAAGTACAATAGTTATCAAAATAAACAGAAAATGCTTGAAATATTGGAGATTGTTGTTAGTAAAGAACTTAGTGTTACCAGTGAGTGATGATTTGTAATAATTCATTGGAGAACTCCTAGTGAGTAAATAATTATGATAACACTGATAATCATTGTCATTGACAAATAAGATGTCATGACGAGTCCTCGTGATCATTATGTGAAAAAGAAATAGTTTAAAAAATGAACAATTTTTCTAAATTCAGAATTCACCAGACTCTGAGACAAGAAGATAAAATTAATACCAGTTGTGATCAGAGCTCTTCAATCAATCCTGAAGGAGGTTGATAATTGCTTGAAGGCGATCGTGTTGTACACTGTCTATGTTTCATGTGATCAGCCATTTTCTTTGCACCTCTGGGTGTCTGTTTAGGATATAATAATAACCACAAAATGCCTATACTTCCAGACTTTTTATTATTCTTCTCAACAAAAATAATTGTGCTTTGTCCATGTTTTTGTTTATTTATTTATATATATATATATATATATATATATATATATATATATATATATATAACTACTTCGTTTAGTCACATAAATTAATATACAAAAGTATAAATTTATGCGTAAACTTTAAGTATTTACTTCAGCAGTGCTCAGTGCATATGTAGAGCTAGGTAGTAAGTTATAAAATATATATAGCGATTAAGCTACACAGAATAATCCGCATTTCATCCACGCTAGGATTCCTCAGTCTTATGCATAAGCCTGAGGAATCATATATATATATATATATATATATATATATATATATATATATATATATATATATATATGTACTTAGTCTTGGGAAGGTTATATATGTAATTAGTCCTGGGAAGGTGACTTTTTCAAGTTTTACAATTCCACTACACCCCAATATATTAAAAATGTGAGAACAACAAAAAATATCTTAATTCTTCTTTATCCAACCCACAAATAGTCCCGAATATCTTATTAGTGATAATGCCAAGTGTTTAGTCTTTTTTACTAGATTTCTACAATATACTTTTGTTTCTATTAGTTTTCTTGTTCTTTTCATGTTTTATTTTCCAATCTGCTTCCAGAACTCACAAATATTCATAGATGTCATTTTTGTCTAGTGTCCTCACTTCCTTTAGTTTGGGCAGTTCCATATCCTCCATTGTCTCTAGTTTTTCCCTTTTTATCTTTAGCAGTGCGCACTTTTCCATTCTGGATTCTATTTTGATGTCCTGTCTGAAAATTCTGGCTGTGTATATGAACTTTTCCAATAGCATCACGATTATGGTAAAAAGCAATGCTGATCAAGAATCTTTTCGTGAGATACCTCTGTATTCTTATATTTGCCACGTATTGTTCTTCAGGCCTAAGTCATTTGCAATTGTATTCTGAGTATTACCCGCACTGAAGATTGATCCTCCAACCTCCAGAATAGTATCACTTACAACTGAATTTTGTTAATAGCTTTTCCATTACGTCACGGATGCTTGTGAATTGGCTGAAGGAAGAAGAGGATGCAATCCCTGTGGATGAAATAAAAATTCTATTCCTTACAGATTCCAAAGTTAGACAGAAAAAATTCCCGAGTTTGATAAGAGTCACCTGAAGAAAATCGGAGGTTTCATCGGCCGAAATATTGTGAAAATAACACTAAAGATGAGGACTGTAATCTGAATGATCCAAATAATACGAATTATCATTCTTTTTTATATGTTTTTATATATATTTATAGTGTTTGAGATACTTTGTTTTAGTATTTTAGTTTGTTTTGTTTCTCAAGTTTTTGCTAATACAACATCAAGCGAGTTCATATTTCTTCATCGCAACGTCTTGTCTCCCAAAATTGGAGAATCCTACAAGATGTTTGTTTCCAAAGATTGCTTGGAAAAGCTTTACACCTTCACAATTTAAACAAAAAACGCTTACAAGGAAACCAAAAAAGAAGATATTTTTCTGCCAGAAAAGAAGTCATCACGACTAAATTTGGAATTGAAAGACCAAAAACCAAACCTAAAAGGAAAGAATTGAAGACTTGCCAAATAGTTTTGTCCCTGCATTACAACCTTACGTCTCCAAGACTTAGAATTAGTTGATGGCTGAACCTGTCAACAAAAGGTCAGTCTAAGTTAAGTATCAAATGTTCAGATATGTCACATATAAAAGGGGTTGTCCACCCGATGTCAAAGACTTTCTGCAATAATTCCATAAGTATTAATTAGAAAGGCATTGTCATGTTTGGTAAGAATTTAATCCCAACCCATCTTTTCCCAACCAATCAAAAGAAAGATAAAATGAAGCTTCCTTTTGTGTCTCTAATCGATATTTCTTATAAACACTGTTCGTTTTTGTACCTACATAGAAAGTGGAGAAAGGAAAAGGATATTCTTAGAAACTAGATTGCCATACCTACGAGGGGCGTGCAATAAATAATGCCCCTGACACACTTCCCGTTGTCTCATCTAGCTGAAATTTTGCATGTGCAATGATTTATATCTCTACGGATTATGTGGCAAATTACAGCTCTGAACTAATTGTGGTTTTTGTTTTATAGGTGTTTGAACTGAGTCAGGTGGGAAATGGAGACTGTTGAATGTCGAGCAGTGATCCGGTTTTTGTATTTGAAAGGACGCACACCACAGGAGACTTTTGATGAAATGAAAGAAACTTATGGTGATAATGCCTCATCATATGAACTTGTAAAACGCTGGCATCGTGAATTTAAACATGGCCGGACGTCTGTGGAAACAGCTCCCAGACCTGGTCGCCCCTCTTCTGCCATTGATGAGGCATCTGTCCGTCAAGTTGAGGCTGCCATTTTGGAAGATCGGCGCATTACTATTCGCCAAATAGCCCAAGATGTCAATATTAGTACAGGATCTGTGGAAACTATCATTCATGACCATTTGCATATGCATAAGGTGTCTGCCAGATGGATTCCCAGGTTGCTCACACCATTCCATAAGCAAGAACACATTGAATGCTCGAGGATGAATTTGGAGATGTGCCAAGAAGATGAGTCAAAGTTTTTCAAAAGACTGATTACACAGGATGAAACCTGGGTCCATCACTATGATCCAGAGACCAAAGCCCAGTCAATGCAGTGGAAGCACTTGGACTCATCACCTCCAAAGAAGGCAAGGGTTCAGCCCTCCGCTGGCAAAGTCATGCTCACAGTCTTCTGGGACCAGGACGGAGTATTCATGACAGATTTCCTGACAAAGGTTACCACAATTACAGGAGCCTATTATGCTTCACTTTTGAGGAAATTAAGGGAAGCTATCAAAATAAAGAGGCAGAGCAAGATCAGCAAAGGTACCCTCCTCCTGCAGGACAACGCTCAGGTTCACAACTCACATGTCGGCAGATCAGAAGCCCGGGCGCATGGTTATGAATTCCTTCCCCATCCTCCCTACTTTCCAACCTCTGACTTTCACCTCTTCCCAGCTATGAAGTTTTTGAAAGGAAAGCGTTTCCCAGATGATGCAGCCTTGATTTCTGAAGTTATGTTGTGGTTGGATGACCAACCTGGGGTGTTCTACAAAAACGATCTCCAGAGCTGCATCAAACCATGGGAGAAATGCATAACTCTGGGTGGTTCCTATGTAGAGAAAGACTAATAACTGTTCCAAGTTTCGTTGCTGTACTGTTATGGGAAGTGGGTCAGGGGCATTACTTATTGCACACCCCTCGTATTTATTTTCCAACAGATTAGACACAAGGTCGATTTTAATGTAGGGAAAACACAGCAACCCAATGTGCACTCTAGATTGGAACAAATATTAAAATTGCTTTAGTCTAGAAGGATTTCCTCTTCATCAAACTAAGACAGAAGGACACACCGATTCTTATTATATCACCAAAGTTTAGAAACGTTGAGGTTAACCAGTACCAAATAGGTGACCATTTGGGAATATCAGGCACCTAATGCTGGAGGGTGTTAAAATTTTTGGCAACTCCTGCATCCCACCTGTCACCCAGCTGCCTCGACCATGTCCTGCCGCTGGATCGAGCTAGTTAGGAGGAGAGATTGAGGCTGGCTATGCACAAACAAGCTTTAGTTTAAAACAAGCTCACAGTTCATGTCATCCACCATCCATATTATGATCAGATGGACTTCGTTGTTCCGACAGACAAACTCTAAAATGCAAAAGATGCAGTATTAGGAATATTGCAGGAATACATCAGAAGTGTTAAGCAATATTTATATTCTATAATTAAAATATATTTTTTGTTAAAAATTAATTAATTAAAAAAATTCGTTAATAGAATTTTAAACTGACAATATTTCGAATAAATAACGTCAGAAAATGCTAAAATAAAGGTTTTTGTTCATATAATGTTCCCAAGTGTATTACTTCTTTCGAATTATTTCGATATTATCCTTTTAAAAAACATTCTATTATTTTCACCTTTGCTCCCAGTCTTATTTTATTCAGTATCTATTACTCTCGCTTCTATCTCTCTGTCTATCTCGCTTTCTTTTTTCCCCTCTTTCACTCTCTATTTTCCTGTTAGCTATAACGATTGTCTTCACAGCCTGTTGGGAAATTAATGAGAGTTGCAACGTATGTATGAAGCATGATAGTGATTCTAAACGACATTCCCTGACACCAACAACCATATTTGTTCCTGAATCGTGCAAGACAAAGAAAACTTTATTGGAGATTTTATAATCATCAAAAACATTGTGCAATTCTTCACTTATTCTTGCACCTGTATTTGTACCAGGGAATGAATAACTAAGTTCAGCTCTGCACTGTTCAAAGTAATTTGAAAGCCAATGGCTGGTCAAACTCAGAATAGGAGTTGTAGCTGTCTGCAGTCAAATAAATGCTGCTAATTTCATCAAGAGACGATTGAATTTTTGTTTTTACTTTTTTAAAAATATATCTGAAATTATCTTTTTCGATAGAATATTGTAATTTGGACAAAAGTTTGCAATAAGCCTATTAAATCCAATGTCAGATGTTAGAGAATATGGTTGAATATCAACATCATTTCTCCTATCAAATAATGGATCTTTTGTAACCTAGGGTCATTAATATCCCAAATTTTCTTCTTGGATAATATTGAGTCAATGGTGGAGACTCATGATTGCTGTCACGTGCTCTTGTCGATCCTTAAACAATCATTGTGTTTCCTCTTCTTATTTGCAACTTTTGTTTCTTTCGAATGAACTTTTCTAAAATAGTTTGGCATATTAGTTGCTGCAAAAGATTTTGTTGAAATACCAGCATTGACATAACTTGCAGGCAGATGTATTTTATTCTCGGGATCAACATAAAAATACTTCCAGCAGAAACTGGTTGCCATAATCATTGATGGTTGTTGTCGATATGTAATTATTTTTTTTTTTGCATATTTAAATTACTTATGTGTGATATCTGATTAGTAGGGTTATGTCAACATAATATTCTTTTCATTGTTTTGACTCTCGAGTATATATCCGCCACAGTTAGGCACAGTTAATCAACCGAGAACCACATCACTCTATATAAAAGCATATAAGATATCAACAGATACACACTCGAGAGGAACTCGAGAGTCAAAACAATGGAAAGAGTACGCTGTTGTCCTAGCCTTACTAATTAGCAATTGATAATCTATTTAGTAATTGATAATCGACCGATTACCAAAGGCCGATTACATAAGGCCGATTACCAAAGGCCGATTAATCTGTAATTGGTAATCGGACAATTTACTTATCGGTGCATCCCTAATATATATATATATATATATATATATATATATATATATATATATATATATATATATATATATATATATATATATATATATAAAATGGGTTAAGAAATTCCAACGAGAGAAAGATGTATATTTAAATAAGGGGGTCCATCTATGAATTCTGACGATGCTAGTTGGATATTTCCTCTCTTTGAGGATCTTCCTCTACCTGAAACAATATGTAAACTCATTCTGGACTCAGTAATAAATTTCATATATATATATATATATATATATATATATATATATATATATATATATATATATATATATATTCTAGTAGGACCTGTGGACCAACATCTAGAACAAATACGGTGAAACGCCCTCCCTAAAAATAAAAAATGTATTTGATTATGTAGTGTATTATCGTATGTGAGTCACGTAAATGGATAAACAGCTAAAAAAATATTAACACGGAATGAAAGCATCTGGCTTCTACTGTCGTCTGGTTGCGCGATCCACTGGCTTTTAGTCGTCACAAGCTGCCTCTGCAACAATCGTTCTTTGTTGAGTATGGCATCCATTGGATTGCTCCAAAATGAAATTGCCTGTCTTTGTGGAATAGTGACATTTCTAGGTAGTTACTGTCAGCCGATGGCACTAGCGGGCACTATCAATTATTGCTATATTGAGGCAGTTACTTGTGAGCACTGGTTGCCTTAACACTGTTTGCCACTGTCGTCAAATGTCTAATAATGGCGGCCATGAGAGACATAGTGTTCTCTGGGTTGGTATAGATGTTATATAGCAACATGTATTCAGTATGTATGCATAATGCGGACCGTGCTCTATTTTAGATATTATGTTCAAGTAGAATCATAATGTATACGATGTATATATTGTTTTATAAATGTTAAGTTGCCCCCCATGTTAAGGATGGGACAATAAATAATAACGTTATCATTTCAGCACGTTCCCGAATCTGCATAAATACCCATTTGTTAAATACTAAGAGTCTAAAGGCGATCCGGCATTTTAACTGATTCTATTCAATAAAATATGTCTATTTACACAAAATTTGTAAAAGGATATGTCCTCTAAAAAAACTAATAATCACATTCGTAAGATCGAAATATTTCTTAGAATGTTAATGAACGTGAAAACTTACACAAGCAAGTGATGTCATTAAGCAATGTGTAAACCGTGCCTATAATACGTATTCATGTACGTAATCTGTTTTGACCATTTTTAATGATGTTGTAATGTTTAAAGGAAAAATTGAAAGGAATATTGAGGCATTTAAGCTGGCGAATCGACAGTGATATTTACGAAAAACTTATCAATCAATAGAGTGCTTTACGTAAGAAATTGTTTAGAAGTTTTATGTAGAAGACGAAGATAAAAAAGAAAACGAAAACAAAAGAAGAAAAAAAACAAGAAGAAAAAGTAAAAGAAGGAAAAAAGGAAAAGAAACAGAATAAATTGAAGAAATAGAAGAAAAAGAAAGAGAATAGGAAGACAAAAAAGAATGGAGATAAAGATACGTAGTTGTCTGCAGCATCACCTGCCAACTGTTTGGATGCCACGTGTAGCTTTTTTATTTGATACTTTTTAATGCAATATCTTTTTCAAATTTGTCAATTCCTTAAGTTATGTTCAATGTTGTTTGAGAAAGTTAAGAATTGCATTTTTGGAAATGTCATTGCTAATATGATGTCATCTTGAACATGTTTCTTTCTTTTATTTATTTGAATTCTTTATGAAATGTAATGAAAATTGTTGTGAAGCTTCTAGAGATTTGAAGTTGAAGTATTATGTGGAGTCGCTTCTAAAATGGATAATATTGTATCAAGTCTTGGAGCTAAAAGAAGTTAAAACATAGATGAAAAAACACATTTCCTCAAAACAGGTAAATAGACAAGACAGAATTGAATAAAATGGACAAAATTACGACAAACAGAAGAAAAATAACAAAAAAGACGTCTCACACAGGCAAATGGAGCAAATTGAAAATAATTTAAAATAAAAGAATAAAAAAATACTAAGACTTTTCTAAACTTTATTTTTCTCAATTGAAATTTCACTCTTTTTATTCAGTTGATTTAAAATAGAAATAAAAAAAATAAGTAAACAAAATGAATGCAAGAGAAAAAAAGATGGTTGAAGCGAAAAAGGATGTTATTGGCAAGTTAAAAGAATGTTATTATGTTTGACATCGAACCCAGCCTAATATACGGAAGGGTTCAACAGATGGCAGATTTTTATTAAATGTCTTCTACCCCTTGGGTGGTTCTTCTGCGATCTTGAAGAATCTGTAGCTTTCAATAATGTCAATGCTTCAATGCCGGATGTCTGATTCTTTCTTGTACTCTAGCTTGAAGGAAAGAATTGCTAAGCAAAGCACTAGTAACCTTTAAGGACTCGCATATACATACATACATACATACATACATACATACATACATACATACATACATACATACATACATACATATACATACCCATATACATATTATTATTATTATTATTATTATTATTATTATTATTATTATTATTATTATTATTACGTTGGCGCAAGAGTAATGTCTTTTTTACGTTCAACTATATGTATATAAAAACGACATTATTTTTGCATCAACCTATTATTATTCTTATTTCACACACATATATATATATTTTTACACAGGCATCACGACATTATCACAGCCAAGAGGCCACTCGAGGATAAGGGTTAAAGAGTGTACAGTAGAAATTGGACAATATAGTAATCATTAGTAATGGAAATTCGGTAATTTTTTAAAACTTATATGGAACGGCTCATCAAGAACTTATTTACATTAGACTTGAAGACAACCATCCTTATTATTTCATGTATTTGCATAACATTTTTATGCATTGATTTTCATTATTTACTTCAATGGTGCTCAACATGTAAGTAAAGCTAGATAATAAGTTATGAAAATATACCAATTAGGCTACACAGAATTTTCCGAATTTCATCCTAGTGAGAATTTGTCAGGTTATTACATATATAAGTATAATTTTTTTTATGTATAGGTGCATTACTTATCAAGACCCAAGGTCATTCGAGGATAAGGGTTAATGAGTTTGTCAGGTAGACAGTGCGACCGTGAAGATCGGTAACGATGGTTGTATATGAACAGAATTTGATTATTTTAAGCAGACGGCTGAACATGATTTTTTTTAGCATTGAACTTGAAAACGATCATGTCGTAATCAACTGGGAAGCAGGTCTGTGCTATTGTGTCCCAAAGGCAAGTACTTCTGGGAAAAAAACTTAGCTTATGAAAATTCCGTTTATTTTTTGATACATAGTGGACGAAAAAGAAATGATTTACAGTGGCTGTAGTTAAACGAGGTGGAACCATAGGTTGGAGCTCAATAGAGAACGTACCATGAAAATAACAATAGAATAGAAAAAAAACTAGCAACATGTTTTTTTTTTGCAGGAAAGAAGCTGCAGGGAAGAGAAGAGAATATCCCTCTTAGATTTTGTAAGTCGGATTTGTATTCTACCATAACAGGAAAAGATGCTCCAAGCAGAAACTCCCCAAATGGAACAAAAAAAAAAAAAAAAAAGAAAGAAAAGAAAGAAAAAAATGTGGCAACAGTACTCCATCGTAAGACGTTTTTAGTTCTTATACAAGTAGAGGATAGTGGTAGGATGTGAGATACCTTCTGGAGCAGTAGAATGATCCAACCATATTTCCAGCGATCTTAGCAACGGATTTCTATGTAATTTTTTCATTCCAAGCCTGGAGTAAAGGTTAGTTCTATAAGCTTACCAAGGAGAAAGCCATTCATTTCAATTAGGGTAAAGTGATGATCTGAGCATAGGTGGTGAAATGAGAGAGACTTGGTTTTTAGACATATTAAAAGTAATCCGCCTCATTTTTCCAGGTCCAAAGAGAAAGAATCAGAAAGATCTCAATCATTAATGCTCTTCGAAGTGTTGCCATAGATAGTTGCGTCATCTGCATAAATGTTGACGAATGATGTTAAAATGCAATTTGGGAAATCATTGATGGAAATTAGGAAGAGGATTGGACCCAAAATGGATCCATGAGGCACACTAGCATTGACATCATCTGCTTCAGATTTCTGTCTATCAACGGTTACTTTTATAAACATATGAGAAAGAATGGATTTGATGATTGAGAGAACATTTCTAGATATTCCATAACTAATAAGCTTGTAGAAAAAGAATATTATGATAAATTCTATTAAAGGTCTTTGATATGTCAACAGCTATTGCTCTAAACGTAAAGCCCCATCAATTGAGGTCCTGTGTAATATTATGTTCAGCACCATAAGCATTTTCATCTTTCATGAAAATTCGGATGCCTTCGATTTTAGTGAAATTTTAACAGTAGATATAATGCATCAATTAATAAATATTTAACAAATTTCAGTTTCTTTGGGGAATGTAAAAAGAGTTTTTCAAGGCATGATATAGGCATAACCTTCGATTTTGAAGATTAAAATATTTGATATTTGCTTTGAATTTAATCCATGGTCATTAGAAACTAATTAAACAAAATTCCCCGAATTAAATTTTCTTAAGATCTCTTAAGCATCTTAGATTGTAGATTGTTTTTTCCTAGAATGCTACAAAACCTTGTTCCAATTGTGATCAAAATCCATTACATGATTTTCATGTAAGGGATTTTTATCAAAATTGGAGCCAGGTTTTGTAGCATTATGCTATATTGATTTTAATCTTCATTAAAACACACACACATACGCACGCACACACACGTATATTTTTTTATTTTCAGAAAGTTTAGATGAGATAAGTCACCGGTACTGTCGATTTTAAACCTGATAATAGGGAACCGTTTAATGTAATTTTGGACAAAGCATTACCTTTTGCATCAACATATAAAAAGATAAGTGGCCTAGATATAGAAACAATTATGCAAGCAAGGCAAACCCTCCTGAGTTTTGAAAGTAAAACATGGGTTAAAAACTTAAATCCTGAAAACCCATTTGATGTTGCAATGGGTAGTATGACAGTGCAGAAGTCTGTGATTTAGTTGGCCTTTTCTTACTGAGCACCCTGAAAAACAAATTCCAAGGCCATTCTTTTGGTTTGTAGAGAGCTAATGGATTATGCCTATTGCGGGACTATAATGTATGCACATTAGACAGACTTAGGAAAGATTAAGTTAAGTTTTTAAGGAGCTAGATTTTAAGATAACAATAATGACTAATTTATATGAAGTAGACTTCTTAGATATAACACTAGATCTTGAGAAAAAATATATAAACATTTCCATAAACCAAACGAAAAACTTAAATACATAAATAAAGGTTAATGCCACCCACTCGGAGTGTTAAAAAAATGGAAGCTTATGTTAGCAAAACGATATCAAGACTTTCTTCAACAGGCAGCAACATATTATAACGAAGGATTCCATAAAAGTGGTTTTAATAAGAACATAAAATTCCAATATATTCATAATCAACAAGAAAATACATAGGAGACAGAATATAATTTGGTTCTTACCCCCGTTCTTGCTTGATACTAAAACTAGAGTAGAGCATTTTTTTTCCTTAGCCTTCTGGATAAACATTTCCCATAAAAACATAGACTACGCAAAATTTTTAATAGGAACACTCAAAGTTAGTTACTCGATAGCATCAACGATTAAGCCCATAACCTCGAGAGAAGCAAAGAAGATAGTAAACGCAGATTGTTTTTGCAGATCCAAAAATGGGAGATAATTGTACAGCTGAATCACTTGTATAAGAAGCTACCGTCATTAACCAATCAAAAACGTACCTGAAACATACATTGAAATGACGCAAGGTTCGTTTAAACGAAGATTTTATTCACATACTAGCAGGGGGTACCCGGCGTTGCCCGGGTGTTTGGAGGTGAGTGTGGTTTTAGGTAAATCAAAGCAAAAGAATAATAAGACATCGTTGCCCGGGGTTTTATTAAAAAAAAAGTGTTGGTAGGTAAGTAGGAAGCCTTGAGGCGCAGTTGGAAAATAATAAAGTGTGAAAAAAAAAACAAAAAAAAAACGTGCGACGTTAACCGTTCGCCGACCAAGAAATAGTAACTGAAAGATGTTTGAATTGACAGGTGCCCGCAATAAAGTTAACTCCGTTAATTCTATTTGACCTTATTAATGAGGTCAAATAGAAGTAACGGAGTTAACTGCGGGGCAGGTTTTTTTGGTAGGGGGGTTGTTTACTCAACTTTTTGGTTTGTTTACTCAACTTTGGCTGGTTTTGTTTTCCCCCAAGATGTTGGGGGAGAAACCAGCTCCCCATCAAAAGGGGATTGTTCAAATTGTATAGCAATCCTCTTATATAAGGAGTTTTCCTAGCATTAAGGCTGATTGTTACGTTCCCAGCGCGATTGCCGAGAACAATGTCTTAGCTTTGAATTAGTTTCGCTTTTTATACGAAAAACCCGAATCAACACTTGAGAAGCCAAAATAGCAATAATTTTGTAAAGGTCACTGTAAATAAATCTAGATGCGACGCGCGTTCCCAAATCCTAGATATTATTATCTAGAGGGTATATAAACACTTCTAAGCGATAGTAACGACCCTGAGACCGTCGGCGAAAAAAGCCTTTTTTGGACATACAAAAATGCGCGCGCCGCATTGCCTTTTATATGTATATAGACTCGCGGGGGTACCCGGCGTTGCCCGGGTATTTGTAGGTGTGTGTGTTTGGGGGGGGGGTAAATCAGAACAAAAAGGAAACTTAACGATAGCGATTTAAAAAAAAAAGAATGGGGAGTTGGTGGCATGTGGGCTCAAACCAAGAGCCCTGGGGCCTATAAACTGAGCCTGAACACCTGCGCCACGGCAACAATGTTAACGTAAGAGTGATTAAAGTGAGTCAAGTCAAGGAGGTTTGATTGACAGGTGGACGCTTAATGAGGTCATCGCGGGAGCGTTACAATGACGGAACAGTTTTTTGACATTTGTTTATTTTGTTTCACTGCGGGATTGTTTTTTCATTTACTGCAGGGCAGTTTGGGTTTCCCCAAGATGATGGGAGGGTGGGACCAGCTCCCCATTGGAAGGGGATTGTCCAAATTGAATAGCAATTGTTTGATATAAGGGAAAACCGCATTGATCAAAGCTGATTGCTTTTGGACGTTCCGGCGATCGCGCTGGGAACGATGCAACAACCTTTGCTTTTATTCTACGAAAAAGCGAATCTACACATGCCGATAGAAAAATGTTGAATGTTTAGCTTTTCAAAGTCGGGCAAATTAAATACACACGGGACCCTCGTTCATAACTCGTAGATATTATGATTTCGACGTGATATAAAAAAAAATCGTAATATTATGATTTCGACGTGATATAAAAAAAAAAATCATAATATTATGATTTCGACGTGATATAAAAAGTTTTAAAAATGAGCGACGGCATCGAGGAGCCGCCGGAAAAAATCCTTTTGCGGACATACACAAAAAGCGAACATACATACATACACACATTTTCACTTTTATATATATAGACTAGCGGGGGGTACCCGGCGTTTCCCGAGTGTTTGTAGGTGTGTGTGTTTTTTGGTAAATGAAAAGAAAAATCGTTGGCCAGGTGTCCCGGGTGTTTGTTTAAAAAAAAACGAAGCCTTGACGCGCAGTTGGAAAATAATAAAGTGTGAAAAAAAAACAGGTGCCCGTTTTTAACGAGTTAATGACGTCAACTTTTAGTGCGGGACAGTGTTTTATTTACCGCGAGTCTGTTCGCTTCTTTTTTTTATACGAAAAAGCTTAATGCACATGCGGCGATCGAAAATTGTTGAATATTTATCTTTTCAAAGTCGGGCAAATTAAATAGACAGGCGACCCCGGGTGTTAACTCGTAGATATTATCATTTAGGCGCGATATAAACAAATTTAAATTGTGAGGCAACCGATCGGTTCTCGGAAAAAAGTCTTTCTTGGACCACACACACACACACACACACACACACACACACCCACACACACACACACACACACCCACACACCCACACACACACACACACACACACACACGAAAACATTTTCGCTTTTATATTTATAGATGATCTTTTGAGTGAAAACAAGGATTAAAACGGCCTTAGCAACCTCAAAAGAAAAGAAGGCACCTTTTAATTAATTACAATGTGCAAACGAGATCACTGACTGGTTCAAAACTGCAATCGAAGCGCATGTTCCCATGCGGAAATTTTATAGTAAGCCCCACTCTCCCCAATGGTTTACGTCGACTTGTGCAACTGCCATTACTCAAAAGCAGCATGCATACCGTAGGTTTAACCGACATAAGTCCAGTTCAAACAGACTGAAGTATATAGAAGCTAGAAATAACGTTAAGAAAGAAATAGCGACAGCTAAGAGAGAATTTACGGAAACCACTAAAAAGCGCATCGAAGCACAAAAACTAGGAACTCGAGACTTCTGGAAAATCTACAACAGTGTAGTAAATAATGGGCAATCAGCAATTACAATTACACTTTTACCATTAAGTGGGGGAAAATTGAGCATAAACCTTCATACTCTCCTGAATTGAAACAATGCCCACTTTGCAATGCTGAGAAATACCAGATTCTACGGTTAATTTATGATCCAGGAAAAAGCTGTTTAAATATGAGCAGCAATTGTCTGAAAGGTTGTATACACAGAAGGAGAGCACTCCTTATAAACTGGGATGAAAAGAAAAAGACAAAACCTGATTTCAAATTTATAAATATTGAATAGCTTATAAAAAAATGAGGAATATAATTTCAAGGTTTCTATTAGTATAGTGTACCATTTTTTCTTATGCTTCTGGATAAGCATTTCCTACAAAAACATAGACTAATAGAAAGTTATAATTTCCTAATTTTAATTTTAATTTGGATTTAAAATTTAAACTTTTCAAATTTTTAATTTTGATTTTAAATTAAATTTTAATTTTTTAAATTTAAATTTAAAATTTAAATTTGTTTAATCTAATGGATTAGCTTAGAAATTTTCGGGGAGTATATTCTAAATTTATATAAGACTAGCGAGGGGTACCCGGCGTTGCCCGGATGTTTGGAGGTGTGTGTGGTTTTGGGTAAATCAAAACTCCGGGGGGGGGGGTTAAAATAAAAACATCTTTTGGTAGGTAAGTATGAGGATCGAACCGGAACTATTGAGGCAAAATTGTAAATTAAAGTGCGAAAAAAAAAAAAAACATGCGATGTTAAACAATGCACCACGGCGACATACCAACGGAAACGCGTTTGAATTTATTTAATTACTTAGATTTGGCAGGTGCACGTTTTAATGACTTAATGAGGTCAACTGTTGACTGCGGAGCAGCATTTCATTTACTGCGGAACGCGGGGGTAGGGGGAAACCGGAAAAATGCCGCCAGAATTAATTATAGGAAAAGGCTTAATCCACATGCGGCGAGCGAAAATTGTTGAATATTTATCTTCCCGAAGTCGAGCAAATTAAATAGACAGGCGAGCTCCGTTGACAACTCTGAGATATTATAACTTACATGTGATATAAAAAGTTTTAAAAAGTTGTTAGGCGAGCGACCGCTTCTCTGAAAAAAGCCTTTTGTAGACATACAGAGAAGCGAACACACATACATACATACATACATACATACATATATTTTCGCTTTTATATTTATAGATAGGTTTCTTCGGACTATTTAAAAGATTTACACTCGATCTATATTAGAGTAGGCGATTCCGGGAGAATATAAGCATGTGTTATATAGTACATATAGAAGAAGAATAAAGTTAAAGACAGTATTATATAAATAAAAATAATTCGAATCAGGCTGGAAAATATCGGACCTTTACAAAGTTGTCTTCTTCAGATTAGTTTGCGAATTCGAATTCGTCAATATAAAAACAATTCCGTTTAAGACCGGAAAAAAAAAATTAAATTGATGAAGTAATAAACCGATGTTTTTTGTAGGTGACGCAATAAATAGTTCACATATATAAAAGATATTAATAGCAGAACCATTTAAGAATATTTGAGTTCTTCCTTTTCTTTTTCTTTCTCTTTCTTTTTCTTTTCCTTTTTTGTTTCCTTTGGCGTTCAAAATATTAAACGGAAAATTTTTAAATTTAATAATTTGACATTTAAGGTTTAAATAAAAACGAAATTTGCACGAGATATTGTAATGTATGTGCATGTTTCCATTTCCGGTTATAAATAGACGAGATAGCTCGGCTGAAGAGAACTTGATATGGGGACCTAAAACGGTTCCCTATTGTCAGGTTTGAAACCGACCGTACCGATGAGATCTCCTCGAAACTTTCTGAAAATGAAAATATACATATTACGCTTTTATTTTGATATTTTTTTCTTATAATAGAGCACTCTGCTGGAATTTTTTCCCCAAAATAGCAAGTTTATTTGAACGAAATTTACACTCTTTCTCTGAAGAGATATTAGTTGACAAATATTTATTGACGAAAAATCAAATTACCCATATGCAAAAGTATTTAACACATATACTAATATTTAGTTGTATATCCTTTGTTTTCCCTTACAGCCTTCAAATGCTTTCCATAACTGCCTACAAGTTTCTTACAAGCACTTGCTGGTAGAGACAGCCATTCTTCTTCGCAAACTTTCTTCAATTCCTTGATATTCTTGGGATCTCTTGTATGCACTCTTAACTTCAAAGTTTTCTACAAATTTTCATTGAGATTTAGGTCAGGTGTAGAAAACTAATTACATTATCCTTAAACCACTTCATAGTCATTTTAGCCTTGTGCTTGGGATCATTGTCTTGCTGGGAGATAAAAATCACGGCCCAATCCTAAATCTGCGGCACTCTTGAACAGATGCATTGACAAAATCTTTGTGTATTTTTCTGCATTCATTTTTCCCTTCTATGTTTGGAATTCCTTCAATCCATTTGCAGAAAAGCAGCCCTAAATCATCACACTTCCACCTCCAAATTTTACAGTGGGAATGGTATTAGACAATTTTAATTCTGTGCCCTTTTTCTCCATACACGGGTGTGCATCTTTCTTCCGAAAAACTCACTTTTAGTTTCATTTAACGAAATAACTTTGTTGTAGAAGTCACCTGATTCACATTGGTATTTATAAACAAATTTCAAACGATCTTTCACATATCTAGAACTCAACAATAGAGGCTTTCTCGGTGATCTAGAATACAAGCCATTCAACGATCTCTTGATTGTGTTCTTTCTTCAATACCTGCTTTCTATAAATCCTTCTGAATTTCTGAACGATGCAGAAATGGCTCTTTTTCACATTACGTGCGATGTAATGAGAAGTAACATCATTACATTTGCGTGGCCGACAATTTCTTAAGTGATTTTTAGTATTACCACCCATTGTTTTCCAATTTCTCACGACAGACCTAACTGTATTTATCACCAAATTTAATTCTGAAGCTATTTTCCAGTATCCCTTTCCATCTTTATGCTGCTATGATTTCCTGGTGCATATCATTAGTCAATTCCTTTGTTTTAACCATTTTAAAACAGTAATGAAAGTGGCAACCTGCACAGTGTCTGAGAGCTATTATCAACTGACCTATAAGGAGCCAAAACCCTAGGGTACCTACCGATTGGGTAAAATATAGTAGCAAGATTAAATGGCTGCTTAAGTATGAAATTTTGGATTGGTTGAAATATTGTAGCAACATTAAAATGACTGCTTAAGAATGAAATTTAACAGTGTGTTAAATACTTTTGCATACGAGTAATTTGATTTTTTTTGTAAATAAATATTTGTCAACTAAGTATATCTTTAGTCCCGTTTTATTTTTAAAGAGGTGATATCTGTTCAAAGATTGAGTGTAAATTTAATTCAAAGTAAGTTGATATTTCTTGAGAAATACGCACCCCCACCAAAAAAATACAATGTACCAAATACTTTTGCTACCCACTGTATATATATATATATATATACTTGTTTATTGTTATATAAACATGCTCACATCCCGCTGCTACAAATAGCCACTTGTTTCAATCAAACAACAGATATCATCAGGCAGCGACTTGACTATTCAAAAGTTCAATGAATAAGGTTATTCATTGAACTTTTGAATAGTCAAGTCGCTGCCTGATGATATCTGTTGTTTGATTGAAACAAGTGGCTATTTGTAGCAGCGGGATGTGAGCATGTTTATATAACAATAAACAAGTATTATCAGCTCTTTTTATTGAGCACTATCTAACAACCTCGTTGAATTCATTAGTCCATTACTTTTGAATATAAAAAAAAAACCCGAGTATATATATATATATATATATATATATATATATATATATATATATATATATGTGTGTGTGTGTGTGTGTGTGTGTGTGTGTGTGTGTGTGTGTGTGTGTGTGTGTGTGTGTGTGTGTGTGTGCGTGTATGTATGTATGTATGTATATACATATATATATATATATGATTAAATGCTAGCAGGTTTAAACTCTTTTCGAGTTCAAATTCCACCAGCATGGCATCGATTTTAAACGTGTGTTCATCTTTCAATGGCCTCAACCAATAGAAGTTTCTTCAGATTCCAATGCTTCCAAAATGAAAAAAAGATAAACTACTTTATTTACTTCTTTCTTCGCTAATTTTAATGTAAAAGGTAGAAGGAACTTGTTTAAACACTACCGATGATGCTTTTGGGGTTGAAGTTGGAAAATAAATTTGAAATCTACTCTTGTTACAAATACGAAACCATGTTAGGCATTGAGATGCAAACTAGATGAGAAAACTATTTTAAAAAAAATATTTTTTAAAGTATTTTTCATGAATGCTGCCATTGCTGACATGATTCTTAAAAATTGTGTGGTTGAGATGAACTCCATTTTCTTGTTCTTTTTGATATCAGTATAAATATCAGTGAAATTGAACTGAAATTCAATCAAACTTCTATAATACAAATAAAAACTCTACAACAGTTTCTTTTGATTATTTAAAGTAAGGCTACATTTTAAACATATGAGTTTTAAAACTAAATATAATCAGGCCATCACATGGTAGAGTGGGGTAAGTTTATTTGGATGGGAGTCAAGTAAAGATGAGCCACTTTTTTATGCCTATGATTCCGTCCCTTTTTTATTAAATTATTGAAGAAAACAAAACAATAACAAAAATAAAAAACAAACAAATACAACAACACTTCTTCGGTCCCTTTCTTTAATGCACTCAAATAATAAAGTAAGGATGTAACATTTTAACGTTAAACAAACAGTTTGCACATCATCGCTTACATATTTGCAAATGAGTGATTTAGTAACCAGATAAATTAAATAAAGTTTTTTTATACATACGTGCACGGTTACTAGTCTTCATACTCTAATAGTCGTTTGTCCATGTGTGGACTGTGATCACCTCGTCGTTGCTGATCTTCAGTTTGACTTAAGAAGAATCTACTCTTGCATGAAAACACAATGGAGGCTTGTTAAAGTTTTTCAAGTTTTTATTAGAAAGACAAAATTTACTCAAGGAGGAGAGCCCATGTAACTAATTACTTGTTTACCTATTTAGTTTTCTTAACTTAGTCTTAAGAGTGGTAATTGAGAGACGCAGACAGACAGACAGACATCGAGGTAACATTCACTTAGATTCTCTGTATATTATGAGACACATCTTATCTGCATCGCTTCTGACAAATGACTGGGTAGAAACTCTCCGTTTTCTCCATTCATGATAATCTTTCTATCGTCATATATATCCCTGCATTTCTAGTACATTTTGTCCAGGAAACTAAGTTTGGACCCATTCCCACCTCCTTAATCACGCCAGCTGCAGCTGGGTCTATTTTTGCTTGCCACCAAGTTATTTAAGATGTTTTTCTGGTGAAATTTTGATGAGAAAAATATGACCTGAAAATGCTGTTTCTCTAAAGGAGTTGCAACAGAAACATGTATTCACTTATGTAGCTAATAATGTTTGTATAAATAAATGCACTATATATATATGTATATATATATATATATATATATATATATATATATATATATATATATATATATATATATATATATATATATATATATATATATATATATATATATATACAATTTTTTGCTTTTCAAGGTTTGCCTTTCAAGTCAGCATCTCAATGATGGTCCATGCCAAATTTAGTACATTTTTGTTAAGTAGTTTTAAAGCCTAGAAGTCGTGTTCCTGCTGCTGCGATTCACCCTAAGCAGGGTACACCAACTTTCTCTGTAGAAAGGAGGAATTTTCTAGAGAATATAAAATTCACAAAATATCCCCAGTTGAATGTATATGTCATGGGAGATGACAACGTTAGATTTTTACTGCTGTTTGTTTTTGCATTTTTTTCTCACTGTCCTCCCACAAACAGTACTTCGTATTCACAGATGGTCACCCAACATTTAACTTTGGTGATCTAATAAGAATCACGGATTTAATATGATCATACATGATTAATGGAGAGACAGAAAATGCTGAATTCTTATAATATAAAATTCACAATAAAAACATAAAAACGAATTTAAATATAAAACTAAAACAAATAAAGTAAAATGAAAATATAAAAATGAGTTCAAATTGGATGAAAAAAAGGAAGAATGAAACAATTCAAAAGAAAAGTTTATAAAAGAACAAAACAATTATGAAAACAACTTCCCTTCTGATCATCAGTTTCTGTATAAACAAACACTAGTTCCCTCCCCAAATATCCTGACCACAATCCACTTCACTGCCTCTTTTCTGCAACTAGTTCCCATATTTCAACCGAGCATGAAAAACTTTATAACCAGGAAATCCTAATGACATCCAGAGTTGGAGAAAATTTCCATTGTCAGTTGGAGATGCTAATATTTAGCCAGTTGTAAAAATTCCCTTTCAGGACGACTGAGCGCATCGATTCCAAAGTTCACTATTTGATTCACATATTATCGGTTTTGTTTTCATATTTTATTTGCATTCGAGTTAAAATGAATGAGCAAGCCCCAACTTTCTTTCGAACTCCCCCCTTTCTATCTTTCATTTTTCTTGTGTTTCTCTTTGTGCACCATATATATATATATATATATATATATATATATATATATATATATATATATATATATATATATATATAGACAGACAGATAGATAGATAGATAGATAGATATACGTATGTATATAGCATCATTGCTTACACTTTGTTTAACTTCTTATATTTAATTTAACATTTCTAATCTCCCATTAAAACTATCTACCTAGCCTTCATCTTTCTTCAGCCATATACATTTTTCTTACTCTCTCTCTCCATCACACACACACACACACACACACACACACACACACACACACACACACACACACACACACACACACACACACACACTTTCTCTCTCTTTCCATATCTATCTATCTATCTATCTATCTATCTATCTATATATATATATATATATATATATATATATATATATATATATATATATATATATACACTAGCAAAAGTACCTGTCGTTGACTGGGTTCAAAAACAGCCTACAGAAAATGGACTCTGATTTATGAAAGTATGATACGTTATGAAAAGGAAGGGTTGTAAATTTGGGTTGAATTTGGAGGTATCAAAACCAAAGCAAAATATGATGAAAGTAAAAATAAAATAGATAAGCCCCATAATTTATTATACTATACCTGTTCACAATGAAACACTTATCACAATATTCTGTGGATCTATATTAAAAAACCTTGTTAAACTGTGTGACATATTTCTATTCTATGGAGGTCATGTGCGAACGAACACCCCATAATTTTATCATACCATATTTCTTCAAACAGAAACATAATTATCAAAGTATACTTATGCAGATAGATATGAAAAGTCTTTATTAAAGTTTGTGCCTATTTCCATTTTATGGAAGTGAGGTGCGAACGCAGACCCCACAATTTTATTATACCATCCTTATTTAAGTTAAAACATACTTATCAAAGTATTCTTATGTACATCTATATCAGAAACACTTGTAAACGTTTGTTTTTTAATTTTTACATCTTTTATGTCCATACTTTGTGGACCAGGCGCGAACGAAGACCCCACAATTTTAATGAACCACTGTTCTGCCAAATCAAACATACCCATTCCTGTGTCTCGATACATCTTCTATCATTATATGTAATCAATTTTTTAAAATAGTCAACCATATAGGAGCCTATTCGTGACCAGACACACACGCACACACACACACGCACACACAGACATTCAGCCTTATATATATATATATATATATATATATATATATATATATATATATATATACGAGCAAACAGTTAATAAAACATGTTAAAAAACACTGAGTTAAAAACATATTTAATCTGAAAAGGAAACACTAGATAAGTGTCATAATAAATATGATAAGTAGATATTTTATATATATATATATATATATATATATATATATATATATATATATATATATATATGGTAATTTATAAAATATATATGGCGACTAAGCTACACTGAATATTCTGCGTTTCATCCACTGTAGGATTCGTCAGGCTTATGCGCGAATTTTGTGGTTGCTTCTTGTTTTTATATATGTTGAGGATTTCTAGTTAGCCAATCAGCTTTCTAGTATCCACCGCGCCCCCTCCTATCAGCCAATGGGCATGCATTTTATCGAACAAAGGATCTGTTTTAGAACTAGGTTAGTGGTTTAAGGTAGATCTTTTCCCTCCTTTTTCTTTTTTTTTATATATATATATGAATATAATTATGTGTACACACACACATGCACACATATATACATATATATATATATATATATATATATATATATACATATATGTGTGATCGTTTATGTATATTCATGTTTATTTGATTTATTTATTTGTTTGTTTTCTATTGTTATTGTTAGTTTTAAAGCTATTTTGTATCGCTATCCTAGAGTGAGTTTTATTTTGTGAACACAGTTGTTTGCTATTTCTCGTCTACAGTTTAATAGATTTTGAGGTTCTTTAAAGTACAGGATAGCAAATTTTTCATGGAGGCATAATTTACATTGGTCGTCTAAGTGTCTGCACGTGGTAGCTTGTCTCATTATTTTCCATTCGACTACCTGCGAATGTCCGCTTTCTTTGAGTTCCCAGTATTTATTCGCTAGTGTTGTTTTTATACGGTGTTTTTTATTTTTGAAGGTACTTTTGTGGTCATAGTATCGGGTTTTAAAATCTAAGGAAGTCATGCCTATGTAATATTTCTTGTCATTCGGGTTTTCTTTCGCAAATATTGTTGCTTGATAAACTATACTTTTTGTTAGGCATTTATTTTGGACTGGGCAAATTGTGCGGTGTCTACAATTGTATTTATCTTGTTTGTTATTATTATTATTATTATTATTATTTATGGTATGGTTGTTCTTGTCCGGGGTTGGTTTATTATTATTATTATCATTATTATTATTATTATTTCTGCTAGTGTTGGTTTTATTTCTGTCATGGTGTCTACTTTTTTTTATTGTTTATTTTGTTGTTGTTTACATTGTTTTCATTTAGTATTTTGTTATTATGTGCCTTAATTATCATCTCTAAATTTTTGCAACAACTGTAAGATAACTTTAAGGTATTTTTATTGAAGATTTTGTGTAAGGGGTTGGTTGCGGGAAAGTGTTTTTGAATAAGATCTAGAAATTTCTTGCCAAGTTTTGTTTTTAACATTTGATTGTATGGGGCCGTATACCAAATTATAGTTCTTTTTCTTCTATTTTTACTTTTATTATAGTTGTTGGTGTTTTGTTGCTTATATTTGATATCGATATTTTTGTATCCACTATTTTTTAGGGCTGTTTCGTAGATATTGGTTGACCTGTTAAATGCATTTTCATCACTTGAGTTATTACTGAGTCTACTTACAATCGAGTTAGGAATGTGTTTTATAATTGATGGTGGGTGGTTGGACTTAGGGTTTACGTAAATTGGAGTAGCGTTATCTTGTAAGTATGGTTCATATGTGTTTTTATCTAAGTTTAACGTGACGTCCAGGAAGTTTGTTATTTTTATGTTAGCTGATACGTCCGCTTTTAGGCCTAATTTTTTCATTTCTTTGTGGATGATTTTCTTAAAGTTTTCTCCCTTGACTTTGTTGGAGTTTTTTTTATTATAGCTAGTCCGTCATCTCTATATAGGCCGGTATCCGTAGTATCGAATATGTTTGTGAGGGTATATAGAATGAATAATCCCACAATCCCAGATCTGCAGAGTCTCTGGCAACCATCGCCAAATCGAACGAATTTTTCATTTTAGTTTTTATCCATTGGTTATTGTTATTTATTAGAACTGATTTTCTACATTTTTTAATGATGTTGGTTTCTTCTGAGGATATATCAGTGTATGCCTCGGCAAATTCTAGGGCAATGTTAAAAAGTTCTTCGGATATCGAGGGATAAATGTCTATGATGTCAAACTATATGAACGTACATTTATCTTTGTTTTCTATATTTTTAAACCAGGTGATTGCTTCGGTAGTATTTGCCCACTGGTTTAGTTCTAGGTCCTGTTTGATTTGTTTGTTTACTCTAGAAAGTATAGTTTTGCTAATTCTACCTATTTCTGGTTTAGTTGGGTTTATCAGGCGGGTGCTGGGATTATTATTAAAGTCCCATTTGTGGTCTTTAAGCAGAATGTATGCCTCTCTAGGTTTCAATTTGCCAACTTTATCGCTAATTTTTAGTTTATCGGTAATTTGTTTACTTTCAGTATTTATTATATCTATGTAGCCGCATTCGTTTGTGTCTAGTTTTTTGTAATGTTTTCTGTGATTAGTTTGTTATATTCTTGCTTATCTATTTTGTAAAAGTTTCTGGTTTTATCTGCTTTTACAAAGATTTTATTAGAGTTGTTTATGTTTCTAACGATTTTGTGTAGTTTCCGTTGGAAATTGTTAGGTTGATTGTGGAATTCTAGGTTTTTAATTACGTTTAAAAGGTCATTTTCAAAGTTTATTAAAAGGTCTACTGTTTTCGCATTTTTAAGGGTTTTAAAACCATAGGATTCTTTTTTGTTTACGTTTTCATTTTTAAGGAAGAAATTTGCTCGCCATCGCATTCGGCGTATTAGTTCATCTGTTTTTTTGGATTAATTTAATAATATAGCTATGCTTGCTGGGTGTGGGGATGTTTTTTAGCGATGTTTCGAAATTAACTCTTTCCATATCTATTTTTAATGTGGTGAAATAAATTCTTTTGAGAGTGCTCGACTGTTTTAGGAGCTAAGTATAACTACTTCATTTACTCACATAAATTTAATATACGAAAGTATAGATTTATGCGTAAACTTTAAGTATTTACTTCAAAAGTGCTCAATACGTAGGTAGAGCTAGTTAGTAATTTATAAAATATATATGGCGACTAAGCTACACTGAATATTCTGCGTTTCATCCACTGTAGGATTCGTCAGGGGGCTCGGTGGATACTAGAAAGCTGATTGGCTAACTAGAAATCCTCAACATATATAAAAACAAGAAGCAACCACAAAATTCACGCATAAGCCTGACGAATCCTACAGTGGATGAAACGCAGAATATTCAGTGTAGCTTAGTCGCCATATATATTTTATAAATTACTAACTAGCTCTACCTACGTATTGAGCACTTTTGAAGTAAATACTTAAAGTTTACGCATAAATCTATACTTTCGTATATTAAATTGATGTGAGTAAATGAAGTAGTTATATATATATATATATATATATATATATATATATATATATATATATATATATATATATATATACGAGCAAACAGTTAATAAAACATGTTAAAAAACACTGAGTTAAAAACATATTTAATCTGAAAAGGAAACACTAGATAAGTGTTATAATAAATATGATAAGTAGATATTTTATATATATATATATATATATATATATATATATATATATATATATATATATATATATATATATATTTCTCTCCATCCCAAATCATAGGACTTCTTGTTACAGGGTTGAACAATAAAGAAAACAACACTACAGCTTTATTTTAAAATTTTATTTTGAAAATATCAATTTGGGTAACTTGAATATTTAGTAGAGCTGACATCTCAATCACCACCGTGATACGGGTTCAGAATTGGGAGCATACCTTTTCCATAAGCACTGGCGGGAGCTCGGTGAATACTCGGTGGATGGCAGCAATCAGGCTTGTTGGTATTGTAGGAGTAGTCCTGTGGGTTCAGGTCGGAAGAGGAGAGGGAGCCAGTGATATAAGGATAGTCGTAGCGGTCCTTCTGAAGCCAAACCTTGGTCTCTTTAAACTTGTGGGTTGGTGCCGAGCTTTGCTGACACACCCAGTGTCTACCAGCGGCCACCTGATTACACCAGGGGATCACCACACTCTTCAGCACGTCTAGGTACACTTTGGTGTTGACTTTCAAGCCGACTTCGAAGATGTGAGGTGGCATGATGTGACCCTCAATTGAAACCACACCAAAGACCATAACCATGGCTTAAAACTTCGTTGGGCTTTGCCCCCAAGCGTTTAACCGTCTGGATTTGCATTTGAGGGTACTGGCAATGGTCCTGTTGTCATAACTTGAATCGGTAGAGAGATACATCCTTCCAGAAATTATCTCCTTCTTTATAAGGAGGATCTGGTTTATTATTAATTATGTAAGGCGCACATACCAGGGAATGCTGACAGCTCTATTCTCAGCTATTTTGCATTTGGCCAGAGTGCCTCATCTAGGGAGCTTTTCTTTGGGGGATTATAACATGTACGCATAAAAAGTATGTCTGTCATTTTTTGTCTAATTTGTAATTTTAACTATTGTGAGCAATCAAACAGGAGACACAAATGAAATGACATGCAGTAATAGTAGTACTAGAGAGTATTCAAATTTGAAAGAGGGCGATCTATAGCAAATGCAATTTGCATGGTTTTCCATAGGGCTCACCTTTTTTTTTTTAATTTTTTTTTTTATTCAATTTTCACCCCAAACAAGGCACAGTGCCACTTTGAAGCAGGGGGCTACTATCAGGGACTTAATTAGCGGGGTCATTATGAAGGGTAGAAAGATGTTTGTTAACATTACACTTGAACTTCTGCATATCATTGCAGTTGGGAAAGCAGAATCCCAGAAAGGAGTTCCAAAGACCCAGAGTTCTGGGGAAGAAACTATTGGAGTAAAAGGCTTTCTTGCACCTAGGGATCTCTACTGTAAAGGGATGAGACTTAGTAGCTTGTCGGGTTTGTCGGGGGTAGTTACGTCGGGGAGGTACAAGTGTTTGCAGTTCGTCAGAGCATTCACCATTAAAGTATTTGTAGAACAGGCAGAGGGATGCAACATCTTGTCGATGCGACAGAGGCTGAAGCCTAGATGACAGTTCAGGACCTATTAGGTTGGCGACTCTCTTTTGAACCCTGTCCAGGAGCGAGAGACAAGAAGCAGATGCACCAGCCCAGATGTGACAACAGTACTCCATACATGGGCGAATGATTGCCTTATAGAGGTATAGGATACTGTCACGCGTAAGTAGTTTTCTAGCATGGTAGAGGGAGCCAACCTTCCTTGCAGCAGCCTTGGCAATGCTCTCAATGTATCTATTCCAGTTCATATTCCCTGTAAACGTTAGGCCGAGGAGTTTAAAAGAAGTACTTTCAGGTAATGTGTTCTTGGCCATTGCTATTGGTGGTAGAATCTAGAATCAGGATTTGCCTCTGCATCGTGTGGTGTTATGAACAAAAGGGTTTCAGAAAAAATCCAAGGAAAAGTATGCATGTTCCCTATGCTAACAGATATTGGAAAAAGGGACAAGTTGAGGGATTTGGACAATTCCTCTGGATAGTTTTGAAAGTTTGGGATAGATTTGGAGTTCTTTTTTTTTTGTAAGAAAGAGTTCCTGTAGAGGATCGATGGATAGTCCGTTTGGTTTATTTCATGGTATATTTGCTGAGATTTCAGGTTATTTCTCAAAGGATATTATTGCGTTGGGAATGTTATATCTTTGTTAAAGGAGTACAATATACAAGGCTGTTAGTGAGTGGAAAGAACAAGCAACATGTTAATACAAGGAAGAAAGAAATGTTTATTGCAACCAGAGAAAGACAGGTATTAGTAAAATATCATTAATGTCAAAAGCCAAATTCATTAGCAAATTGCTGTTTCAGTATATGTACAAAGTGTTTTTTTGTTTTAGAGGCAGTGAACTTTAAATTGATAACTCTATTTTCTTTAATTGCAGAGTTGGTAATTACCGGTTATTTTCAGTTCAACTTGGTTTGCCATTTTAACGTGTGATTTCAGCAGCATGGATCCACATGCAACACAGCATGCAATATAATCAATTTACTGAGACAAACATTTTCTGAACAAATAATTTCACAAAATGGACCTGTCAACTGGTCAACTCGTTCATGCACTTTAACTCCATTAGATTATTTTCTTTGGAGATATGTAAAGTCCCATATATATGCTAATAAACTAGACACAATAGACTATTTGGAAGACAGCATTTGATGCATTATTGCTGAAATACAGCCTAATTTAATGTGTAGAATTTGTAAAAATCGTATCTCTAGATTACACCATATACACACAAGTTGTAAGCCATATGCCCGAAATTGTATTTAAATTATAAACCCCCAAAATTAATCTTTGCAATAAATCACATATTTATAAAACAAAAATCTTTTTCTATGATTTATTTTAATTGAAATTCGTCGCTTCTAAAAAAAAAAAATGCACTATATAATCAGTCTATATCCTAAAAAGGAATGCAGACTATTCCATTACAAAAAGCAAGTAAATTCCCACTAAAGTATTCAAATTATCTCCCTTGTTGATTAACTTTCTATAGAAGGAGATAATTATTGTAGTAATGATGGGAGCTACCGGTAATTCAAGATGGCAACTAAATAAAACAAGGTCCTCTGACATAACAATTAACCAAATGATCCTTTCGCAGCTTAGAAAAGTTATAAAAACAAAATTGAAAGAATCTATAACACTCTTTAGACACAGGAATCCTACGAAGCAATAACTAGACCCTTATAACCAAGACTCCTTTCTTCAGACTGAATAAGAATAGAGAGGGGGTGAATATTGTGATGAATGTTTAAGTATTTTGAGAGCACTTATTGACTTAAAGCAGGCAAAACAAACAAAGAAGGGATTGAGTTAGTGTTGTCAACCATGTATCAACAAGCATTTTGGTTTATGATATTGCTTACAGTCATTAGTCAAGCAAGGCTTACTACTTACAACAAACTACAAGTATTTTTGAATGCTGTCTCAGCATAGGCGGATGTTAATTAGTACAATACTATAAAATGTAGAACTGACGTTTAATGAATACAGCAAAATTCTTTTGGCACTTCATATTCGTTAGCAATACGTTCTTGACAATCAGTTTGACAGATTGGGCTTCTGCAGCACCAGCTGCCCTGCTGTGTTTAGCTGAGATAATGTTCTGATCAGTCTTAGGATATCCACTCTCTCAGGCTTTACCTTCTCTTTATTGCTAACTATCTGAGGCGCTCGTACTGAGAAATACCGACAAGGTGGCTCAGATATTTTTTTTGCAAAGCCAGAGTGCACTAGCTCTTCTATGTATCATCACCTTCCCACCTTGAATTACATCTTCCTATGGTGTGAGGGAAGTAAATGCAACAATTCCATGACTTTTTGACGAGAAGCAAAGTGTAGCACCTGTTCTAATATCACACTTCATTTTTTCTATCCTCAGTCAGTGGAGGAGAAGTCCCTATAAACTTGTGAAGAGACAAATAAAGAGGAACTTTTGCAAAATTTATTATAATGGAGGTTTGCTTATTTCGTTTTAGTCTGTAACTGTCTAACTATAATGGAAGTGTCGATTGTGAAGTGCTTACCCATGCAGACTATGGGCTCAGCATACTTTATTCAAATTTTATTGGCTATTGCATGAATAAAATAAAATTGCATGTACTCTTTGAAGAACTTCACTATATGATTGAGAACAAAACTTTTGTCTAGGGGAAGAGGATCGTGTTAACACATGTGTTGATTAGCAGGTTATACTGAAGTACTCGCTCAGGATATATTCACAGCTTTATTATTTTATTTTGTATTTTTGCATGAACGATCCATCATCTTCTCACAGAGAGTCAGCTGGGAGAATCGCTATTTCAAATACTGATTTAAAGTGGGATTGAAGAAACGTAGCAGTTAAACCTAATATTTTTATATGGGGCAAGGTGGACAGAGTAGAAAACCGAGTTAATATCAGTGAGTTAGTATCCCCAATGATGCAGGCCTAAACAAAGCTGAGAGAGGATGAGAACTAAATACCAAGGTTTGTAGACAACACGAAAAAAAAAAAAAAATGGAACCTTGGCATTCCAGTCCCCATAGGAGTCACTATTCTCATGAAACAAAATATAAAAAGTACCTGACAAAAATATTCAGTGAATCAAGTTTAAAGAATTGCACGTTTCCTGATTGCACACATCTATAATTACACTGACAGGGATGAATTAGATGGAAAAATGGTTGGATCATTCTACTGCTCCAGTATTTCACTGCCGATGCATTTCTCTATCTGTATAAGAGCCAGGCACGGCCTAGAATAGAATACTGTTGCCCCATTTGAGCAGGAGTTGCTCAGCATGCTCTATCTTGCCTCGATAGAGTTCAAACTCGGCTTCAAAACGTAGTAAGTAATGCTCTTTTCTCTTCCCTGCAACCTCTTTCCCACATAAGAGACATTGCGAGCCTGTTTCTGCTCTATCATTATGCTCATCGCAAGTGCTTGTCTTAGGTCCAATCAATGGTTTCTCCATTGCCAAACTGTCACAAAAACACTTCACTAGCTACAACCACTGTCAACAATTTTCCCCACTCTCTATCTGTGCCTAATTCTAAACACAGATTCAATAAATAAAGCTTCCTTCCTAGAACTGTCCGGATGTGAAACACTGTTCCATTGTCCTGCTTTCCGGCCAATTAAAATATCATAGCTTTCAAGGTTAATGTAAACAAATTCTTGTTGAACCATCACATTAAATAATACAAATTCTTCCCAATCTACACCATTAACAATTACTAAACTTGATAATTGATGACTCGCTAGTAAAAAAAGCAATTCTAAGTGGAGTCAGTCTTCCCAATGATGCTGGCCTAAACAGAGCTGAGAGGGCGAAGAGAATTAAATACAAAACGTTACGACATGAACAGAAACTGGGATATTGGGAAGATTTCAATCATTCTAGTACTGGCCACTAAACAAGATTTACTAGGTTGGGACGAGTCTGGTAAAAAAAGTTTCAATTTATGAAAAAACAAAACAAAAACAAAAAACACGAATGTGAAACTCACTACATTAGTAATTGACTGTCAAATTAATGTGCCAATCATTGCCCCACGAGGCTGACCACTAATAAAGTGGTTTTATTCCATTGCTATCAACCGATTCCTGCTTTGTAATGTACCCATCCCGTCTCACTGGTGAAAGAAAAATGTCTGATAGTAGCTGCAATTGCCAAAGTCACAATTCAATAAAACGAAACCCATCGATTGTCAAAAACTCTCGTCAATTCAACAAATGCTTCTACTGTTGATAATAAAAATGGCGGCCTTCTTTGCAAGCAACAAAATGATTTACGTCGGCTGTTGACCTTGTCGTTTTAGTTTGATTGCAAGCAAAAAGAAACTTTACAGTGAAAGTGACAACCGTTGAAATGAAATTAGGAGTAGGAAAGGCATTTAATTAGAATTACAAATTTACTGATAGTTCCTACAGAGATGTTAATAAATAAATGATGTAATTATGATTTCTGTAAAAGATGAGGAGCTTGTTAATTTTGATCAACCACTCAACAATATATATATATATATATATATATATATATATATATATATATATGTATATATATATATATATATATATACTTATGTAAGGTTAGTGACAGGGAATATATATATATATATATATATATATATATATATATATATATATATATATATAATCTAAGGAGATGCAGTGTCTACCTGATATAAGCAATGGTAAACTTCAATCTAATATAAATATCAATAATTTATATATAGATATTTTAATCCCAACCAAATAAAAAAGCTCAATACACAAATAATAGATAATAAATTGTTTTTTGGAACATTCAGTCAAACAATAAATTTGATTGTAAATATCAATTTTAGTTTTAATTTCTGCACAATTTTCACCATTATCGCTCATCTCATATATCACCGGCCACCCGACACTCTTTAACCAATCATTGATTGGCGTCTGGGCTTTGATACGTGAGAACTCGCTATTATATATATATATATATATATATATATATATATATATATATAAGCCTGAAGAGTCCTAGAGTGGATGAAACGCGGAATATTCAGTGCAGCTTAATCGCCATATATATTTTATAACTAACTATATATATATATATATATATATATATATATATATATATATATATATATATTAGATTGGTGCAAAAATATTCTCGTTTTTGGACGTTCAACTGTATATATATATATATATATATATATATATATATATATATATATATATATATATATGCATATAATTATGTAATCAAAGAGTAAATCTTTAACAAGATAAGAAAAGTTGAACATTATTACGAGAAGCAAACAATAATATTATTAATATTTATATATATATATATATATATATATATATATATATATATATATACTTTTTATTTGTTTTTACATAAGCATTAATATGTAGCTACATATGTTTCGATCAGCTAGTTACTAGTAACTAGAGATATACCTTATACAAACGCGAAGTCCATAATACAGTACAGACTTAGATTTTATATAAACTATATTGCCTGACAAGGTCGCTTTTGTATAAGCTATATCGCCTGAGGAGGTTTCTTGTTACTAGTAACTAGCATGCTCATGAATGTGTAGCGACATATTAATGTTTATGTAAAAACAAATAAAAAGTATATCTTGCCCAACTTCGGTATTGAGCACTCTTAGATTATCTTTGTTAAAACTTCATTGGTTACTTTGCCTCTAGAAAATATTAACCTGAAATATATATATATATATATATATATATATATATATATATATATATATATATATATATATATATATATATATCACTAGGCAAATCTAGCTTTCCTGACTGCTGGAAAACTGCTTCTGTGGTACCAGTTTACAAGAATTCCAGCGAAAGAACTGGCCCATTTAATTATCGTCCATCTGGCCCCCTTCCTCTTTTCGCCAAAATATTTGAGTCCATAATTAATCAAGCTCTAGTCCATCACTTTACAGTTGCTAAACTTCTGACTGACCAACAATATGGATTTAGGCAAGCCCGTTCTACAGCAGATATTATAACTATAATCTTTGAACCTATGTACCATACACTGGACAAAGCAGGGGAAGTTGGGCAGTAGCTTGGGATATATGTAAGGCTTTTGACAGGATATGGCACAATGGTCTTCTCAGGAAAATCATACCATATGGTATCACTGGACGAATACTTAACATAATTAAATCTTTCTTAAATAAGAGAAAAATCCAGATTGTTATCGACTGTCGTACATCTAAACAATATGATATAAATGCTGGTGTACCTCAGAGATCGATCCTTGGACTTTTATTATTCCTAATATTCATAAATGACCTCCTGATAAAATTGTTTTTGAGATGGATATATTTGCTGATGACACTATGCTGCTGCGAAGAAGCTGGGCTCCCTCTACAATACTAGAAAGTTACTTACGTCTGAAAGCATCCTGTACCCATACAAGGCCACCATTCGCTCATGTATGTCACATTTGGATTGGTGCATCTGCTACTAGTCCCTCACTCCTGAACAGGGTTCAAAAAGAATCACCAACCCGATAGGTCCTGAACTGTCATCAAAAGCTTCAACCTCTGCTCTATTGACGAAATGTTGCAGTCCTCTGTCTGTTCTACAAGTGTTTTAATGGTGGATGCTTCGACGAACTACAAGCACTCGTATGCCCTTGACGTAAATACCCCCAACAAACCCGACAAGAAGCAAAGTCTCACCCCTACACTGTAGAGATCCCTAGATGTAAGAAAGCCTTCTACTTTAATAGTTTCTTCCCAGAACTGCTAGACTTTGGAACTCCCTTCCTGTTTCCCACTTCCTTAACTGTACTGACATGCATAAGTTCAAGTGAACAGACATCTTGTGCTGCTCAACTCCCTACATAGTATCCCTGCAACTCACGTCCCTGATAGTAGCCCCTACATCGAAGTGGTACTGTCGCTGCTTGTTTGGGGAGAAAATGTAATATATATATATATATATATATATATATATATGTGTGTGTGTGTGTGTGTGTGTGTGTGTGTGTGTGTGTTTTCGCCTTCAAGTCAAAATAATAGAAACATTGTTTAATTCTTAATCAAAGTTTTGCTTATTAGTGATTACAAGCACCGAACACTCATAATTATTATTAAAAAAAGTACTCGAAGAAGAGACTCAGTAAAAAATACGCAACCATCTTTAATCTACAATTTTTCTACAAGTAGACATAATATGAAAGGTAGACATAATATGAAGGATAACCTCTATTTGCAGTTGTATGTTTTCAATCACTTGATGAAGATACTCTTATTTTTCAGGGAGTATCCCTTGAAGATATCATCATTTTCTTACGTCTTAGTACTGCCTTGGCTCACCTTCATGTTTCGTTTTTCTGATATTCCAGAAATGGATCGACTGTACTCAAGAATGATCTCAAACCCCTTTTCATTAGCTACACTGAGATACAGGGGAGAGCGATACAAGATTTCCTCACTCACCCTTCACCACCACCTCATAATCCTGAGTGTTTTGTAAGAAGACATCAAATACCATTTTTGGAGTCTTTGATATGACTCGATCAAGGATTGAACTCAAGTTTTCCATTAGTGAACACACTAACCATTATGCGAAAATTGACCATAGTCACCATAGTCAGTCGAATTTGTTTCAACTTCACTTTGTAATCACATATTTATTTTCTTTGCTCCATATGATGTTCCTTCCGTCTTTTTGATAGAAAAAAAATGCTGGTCTCATTGTAAAGGGTTCTATAAGAAATTACGTCGCGCAACGACGTCTTAACTAATATAGTCACGTCGCTCATCATGAGTCATCTGAAACTCTAAAACATGTGCCCCACATCGATGTTGATGGATCAAAGCTAAGCAATAAGTCGCTTAAAAGATTGAGAAGATCAGTTGATGATGACCTGATCCTAGTGGGTGACACAATTCAAATGACATCAGACAGAAGAAATTGGAAGTCATTCACGAAATGTTTCGATAGCGCACGAAACACAAAGACGAGAAATGAAAATAATATAATAATAAAGTTAGTCAGAAGTTTGAGATGTTTATATAACGAATAGATTTTAATCATTATTAGAGTGATTGATGGTGTTTCTTGATTATTATCTTTTTAATAATAATGAAATGAAGTTTTTGCAAGAAGAAAAGAAGAATTGAGAAGAAAAGTGGATAAAGTGAGATGTGTGTGTGTGTGTGTGTGCGTGATTCTCAAAAAGGAATGGGACCACATTATTGATCTTACCCCCATTCTCAATCACTGATTCTGCCAGTAGTTGATATTGAAACCCTATTCTTTATCTCTGTCTTAAAAAATTGAAGGATAAAGACGCAGCAACAGTTTTTTGTGTCCTTGTCCTTCTTTCAGTGTTCCGACCAATGTTTTTTTTAGCTGACAACAATTCTCCAAGACATTACACTCTTTAAAAACATTTCTTTTTTATTATCGAAATTTCTTTATCTATTTTTTCCTTTATTTGCATACCATAATTAAATATTATTTTTGCTGATATCGCTCCATCCTCCTCCTGCTGCTTCGACCCACAAACTTTCAATGTCTTTGTCGGCCATCTTGATTTGCATTATTATCTTTTTTCCTTTTTGTTTGGACATAGTTGTGTGTCTTTTTTTAATTTATTTATTTCGTGATAGTCGCCTGACTATGTCGCTATGTAAGAGTCAAACAAGTGAGACAAAAATAAAATTGAAAATAGAAAGGAAAATATACATAAAAAAGGGAGAAGACAGAGGAGAGAGTCGTGGTATTTACTGTCCTGGGAACACAAACGCTGAGTCATCACCAGAGAGCTATTAAAGAAGACCATCTTTGTGCCAAAGTGTTTGAGAGTGAGAAGGATAAATTGAACGGGCAAACAAAATCATGATCCGGAGTCTAAGATCTGAGGAAAGATCTTTATTATTATTTTTTTAATTTTATTTTTTTTAAATCAATGAAAGATGAAGGTTCGTCTGTTTAAGCCTGACTGACCAATACACAAAATATAAAGAAATTGCGGCCATTGCATAAATAATACGATTTGAAGAGATCTAATTATATTTTTTATTTAATCTTTTCTAGTTTTTCCTCATTCATCTTTCTTCTTTCTTTTAACTCGTCCACAACTCGCCCCCAATTATTTCCATCTTTTTTTCTTTATCGATTTTCAATCTTTCACATTTCATTCAAATTTGTTATGCTAATTTGTTTTTCGTTTTCTTTCACAGTTTTTCTTTAATTCCCACTTTCAATCATTTATTTTTTATTTATTCTTCTCTAATGCTTACCCTTCTCTTTCTCTCTCTCTTACTCTCTTTCTCTCGCTTTTAATAGATTCGATTTTTTTCTCTAACACCCACACTTTTCTCCACCTCATTTTTTTTATTTCTTTTCTTTTTCTTCCTTGCAAATACTCAAGAATTCATTTCTCTCATATTTATAGTTTATCTCCCCCGCTCTCTCTCTCTCTCTCTCTCTCTCTCTCTCTCTCTCTCTCTCTCTCTCTCTCTTATACTGAGACTTTTCTCTCACAGGCTGATTTCAGTTATTCGTTTCTACCCCCCCTTCTTCATGGTTGCAGTTATCTGTCGTTCGTTCTCCCTCTTTCTCTACCATTATTTCAGTTACCCCTTTTTTGTTTCTCTCTAATCAGTTCAGCTTTCCCCTCTGTCTTTAGCATGATTTCAGTTACCATCCTCACTCTGTTTTTCTCTTATGAGTTCAGCCTCCCCTCACCTTTTGTCTTCCTCTAGTATGATTTCAGTTCCTCTTTCCCTCTCTATTATATATTTTTCGGACACTTTAGTATTCGACTTTCCGAGTACACTAGAGTGTCGAAATTCCTTCAATAGAATAGCATAAACATATAAAGACAATACCTGTAATAAAAATGAAAGAAAATCGATTAGGTAAGAAAAAATATTTAATTTTCATCATTGCTTACAAAACACTCGATATTATTTTTCGGACATCATTAAAAAACTGTAAATAGTCTGTAATATCACCTTTCTTCTCAATAACTTTATCAATCTCTCTTCATAATGATCAAACATATGCACAATAACATCTCTACGTGTTTCTATTAGTTGTTTGTTGGCATCTAGTATTCGTTCCCATAGTTGAGTCTCTTTCGTTATTTCAGGTCCATCATAGACAAGTTGCACAAACATTTCTCAAACATTTTCCATTAAATTTACATCTGGGCTTTTTGCAGGACATTCCAAAGTAGTCATATTCACTTTAGCCATCCATTCTTTCATGAGTTTTGACACATGGATGCTGCAATTGTCTTGCTGTAGAACTAAATCATTCCCCATCTCTCTTCTTATCCTTGGTAGGGCTTTCTCGTCCAGCAACTGTTTGTAGCTTTCGCTGTTTTGTCATCCTTTCAGCCACTCCAACCATATATTTCCATTAGCAAAGATTATACCCCAAACCATAAATCCTCCTCCTCCTTCAATCTGTCGTTTGTTCGGTACAACAGGCTCACCCCTTGACCAAGTACACCATCCATCGGGCCCATAAAACTTGAAACGCTTCTCATATAACCATTCTTAAATTCAACATGCTTTGTTAACCACCTTTTGGCACTTTCCAGTCTTGCTCCTTTGTGTTTCTTTGTTAGTGTAATTTTTTCTTAGCCTTTGTATACTTCAAACCACTCCTATACAGCATTCTTTGTACTGTTCGGATGTTTACATCCAATTCACATTTCTCCTTCACTTTTCTTGCTGTAACTTTTTCTCCAGATGTCAAGAGCCGTATCATAGTCCATTTCATTCTCCTTTCAGTCCTTTTGCCAATTGATCTTTTCCGTCCTCTCTTCTTTTTCCACTCGGAGTTTGTCTTCAGCATGTATTCGACCGTTGATTTCAACAGCTTCAAATCCGTCTATCTTTTTTGCTTTAAACGAAAATGTGCTTTGGCCCTGTAAAATTGCAGAAGAAAAGTAACCCATGAAAAGGATTCCATGTTTCGAAACATTTTTGGAGACCATGTTTTTTTTTTGAGGACATAAAAAAACAGTTGGCAAACATATAATGGACAATCTGGATTGTGGTTCACTTGTGGTTCATATATCAGAGAAAAAATTAATTAAAGAAAAATCCTGAACAAATGATTAATGAGTTCAATCTCCAAGTAATGATAACTTAAAAATCTGCCTGGAGACAATTTCTGCATGATATTCAATTAGTTGAACACTAGCCTGGGTGCCCGGCGTTGTCCGGGTGTTTGGAGGTGTGTGTTGAGAAAAAACGTAGGACGGCAGGCTCGAACCCGTACTGGGAAGGGGGAAAAACGTAAAAAAAAAAAAACCCCAAAAAAAACCGTGACGTCTTTACTATTGCTCCTATCGCCAAACCGGAAGTTTAAAAAAAAAAATTTTTTTTTATTACATTTTCACCCCAAACAAGGCACATTGCCAATTTGATGTAGGGGGCTACTATCAGGGACATAAGCATTAGGGGTACTATGTAGGGAGTTGGGCTGCAAGATGTCGGTTCACGTTACACTTGAATTTCTGCATGTCAGTAGAGTTGGGGAAGCAGGGACCCGGAAGGGAATTCCAAAGTCTAGTGGTTCTGGGGAAGAAATTACTGGAGTAGAAAGCTCTCTTACGTCTAGGGATCTCTACTGTGAAGGGGTGGGATTTTGTTGCTTGTCAGGTTTGTTGGCGTCGGGGTATTTACGTCAAGGGGGTACAAGTGCTTGCAGTTCATCAGAGCATTCACCGTTAAAGTACTTGTAGAACAGGCAGAGGGATACAACATTTCATCGATGGAACAGAGGCTGAAGCTTAGATGACAGTTCAGGACCTATCAGATTAGCAACTCTCTTTTGAACCTTGTCTGGGAGCGAGAGACTAGTGGCAGATGCACCAGCCCAAATATAACAACAATACTCCATACATGGGCGAATGGTGTCCTTATAGAGGTACAGGATACTTTCAGACGTTAGTAGCTTTCGAGCACAGTAGAGAGAACCCATCTTCCTCACAGCGGTCCTGGCAATACTCTCAATGTAATTGTTCCAACTTATGTTTCCTGTGAACGTTAGGCTGAGGAGTTTAAAAGATGTATTTTCACATAAAGAGTCATTGGCCATTGCTATTGGTGGTAGAGAAGGTTTCTTGTAATTATTGAAGGAAACAAGTTTAGTCTTGGCAGCATTGAATGTGACCATCCATTTTTGTCCCCATTCCACTACAGGTCTGAGGTCATCCTCTAGTGTTTCTGCTATTTCTTTAGATATGAGTTCATTTGTTTTCTTGTCGTGTCTGTTATAGAGCATGGTGTTGTCAGCATATATACCCATGTCACAGACAATTTTATCAAGGAGGTCATTTATGAATATTAGGAATAATAAAGGTCCAAGGATCGACCTCTGAGGTACACCAACATTTATATCATATTGTTTAGATGTACAACCATCGAGAACAGCCTAGATTCTTCTCTTATTTAAGAAGGATTTAATTATGTTAAGTAATCGTCCAGTGATACCGTATGATATGATTTTCCCGAGAAGACCTTCATGCAATACCCTGTCAAAAGCCTTAGATATATCCAGAGCTACCACTCTTCCCTCCCCCGCTTTGTCCAGTGAATGGTACATACGTTCTGAGATTACAGTTAGGATGTCTGCTGTGGAACGGCTTGCCTAAATCCATAAAATCTATAATAAATGTGAGTTAACAACGTTTGTCTCTTGAAGGCATGTTTTTTTTTTTGTTTTTTTTTTATAAAACACTCCAATAACACAAAATATACTTGTTTAAATAATTTCTTTCAAATCATTTATGTTGGTAATGATAACCTGTTTTTCTTTCCTTTCTCTTTCTGGAAATATTTTGAATAAACTATGAAATCTTTTCCTTTTATTTCCTGTCTTTAGTATTAAAAAAAGGAAAACTTATTCTTGAAAATGAATTTATCCAATGAAGAACAACAGCAACAGTATGAAACTTGCATTTTAATTCTATGAAACACATCCACGCTCTTGGTGAATCCTCAATACTTCCTACATTTTTGAATCTTTAAAGACAACAAAATATTTAAGGGCTAGAGTTAACGTATGTCATCAAAGCCTTAGCTGATTGGATGAGTGTAATGTATTTTTCTCTCTCACACGGCAAGAAGATGTGACGCTAGGATCAGAGAGTGGGATTGAAGAGCCATCGCTTCACAGGAAGAGCACTCTGGCCTACCAAAAACTTCTTTGGTATCTTTTCAGCATTCCTTAGTAGGAGTGTCTCAAGCGATTAGCAATAAACGAACCCCTATTTAAAGGGAGAAAATGTATGAATTTTTATAGCTGTACAGAGTGATCAATACATTTTAATACCTCTATCAAAATGCAACAACAACAACAACAACAACAACAACAACAACAACAACAACAACAACAACAACAGCAGCAGAAGAAGAGGAACAGTTTACGTCCCAAGATGGAGTACTCTTGCTACATCTGGGAAGGAGCTGCTAAAAGTACCCTTTCCTGTCTTGACAGGATTCAAAACCGACTTTGAAATCTAGTAGGCGATCTCTCTTCTCCACTCTACATTCTCTTTCTCACAGAAGAGATGAAGCGAGTCTATCTCTATGTGCTCTACTGAGCTTCTATCTCTGCTCCTACCTGTAGAACATTCACAGCAAACACTCGTCTGGTTACAACTGCTGACATACTGTGCATAAAAGTAAACGTAAATTCCATAAGCAAAGTTTATTTCCTAGAACTGTCCATCTGTGGAACACAATACTGCGGGGCTGCTTCCCAACTGACTATAACTACCCAAGTGCCACCATTACCTATAATTACGGTGTTGTCTCATATGCCAACTGACATTCATTAAGTCTTACTCTAAAATGGCCTTTGGGCTTTGATAAGCAGTGATTTCGCACTTAGTAAAAAATTAGAAAAACAAATAATAGACTTAGTTTATTCACGTTCATTGAGACTGTCACACATCGAGGAGGTCTGTATGTCCACCGCTTTTTTGTGGTACAAGATGACGTGGCACCATAATCAGTGCAATATTTTACAAACGTCTGCTTCTTTGATTATTGTTCATCTGCTATTATTTTTTTTTATAGGACTTTCGGACCACTCGGTTTAACAGCAATAGGTATTACTATATAGACACATATTAATAAAAATGAAAATGGTAAAATGTGATCTTAAGTATCAGTTTTCAGTATTTACCTAAATACTCCTCAATATGTGAGTAGAGCTAGGTAGTAAATTATGAAAAGATATGGCGATTAAACTATGCAGACTCTTCCGTGTTTTATTCCTATAGCCTGACGATTTTCTATGGGATGAAACGTGGAAGATTCTGTGTAGCTTAATTGCCATAAATTGTTATCGCTTATGATATATATAGAAAATGTTATGTTCATTCAAACATGTCTGCTTAGTTTACATTATTATTTCGTTTCCTTTTATTCAATTTTCTTTCTTCAAATTCCTTAATTCAGCCTTTCTTCTTCTGTTGCCTCCGCCATTTTCCGTTCAGTTTTCTCTCCCGCCACAGCATTTCCACAATTCGCTCTCCTTCTTATCATCATGGCGAAATCTGTCCTCAAAAGCGAAATCTATTTCTTTATTTGTATCTGTCTCTTCATTGATTTCACAAAATTTGATAATGAGTTTTCAAAAAGTCAATTTTAATTTTCCTTGTAAGAACTAATCAAAACGCTTTAATTTTCTTGTCTTTTTTGCTTTCCTTTCTTTTTCTGGAAACATTTTGAATAAACTATGAAATTTAATCAGATATTATAGATTATTCAAATTATTATGAACTCGGTGTCATTAGGAAGCTCTTTTCCTTTTATTTCCTGTCTTTGGTATTTAAAAAAAGAAAATTCATTCTTAATCTTGAATTTATCCAATGAAGAACACCAGCAGTAGCAGCAGCCGCACATGCATTTGAAAGGTAGCAAAAAATGGCGGTTATTCACAGTTAACTCCCTTGCGAAACTTATATTTTAATTCGATGCAACATATACACTCTTTGCTATATTTAAGAGATATTAAAAAAATGCCTCGGCATCCTCATCGGCATTCTCTGGTTTCTGGTGTCTCAAGCAATTAGCAATAAACTAACCCCTACATAAAGAGAGAAGGTAAAGCCTGGCAAAGTGAATCTCCTAGAACTGCACAGGACAGCAGTACACCACAGTCAACAGGGAAAAAGCCATTTCATAATTGATCTAGACTGTGATAATCCCTTGGAAAATGGTAAAATAGATTGAATGTGATAAATGTGGGTGTATAAGGAGGTTGCCCCTGGGGATGTGGAAGGCAGGGGTAATATTAGTTATAATAGTAATAATAACAGGACAGGGGTTGCCAAAGTTAACAATTGAACGTAGGTTGGTATTAGAATGTGAGTTGGAATATGCGTCTGAAATTTGGGTGTTACTATAATAGATGATGAGGTAAGAGTTAATTTAAAGCATAAACGTTTGTTGAATGAATGAATTGTTGAATAGAAAATATAAACACTTGTGAAAAGCACAATCGGAGAATCAAAAACGTCAATGAAGATTGTCACAGAATATTTCTTTTCAGCCTAATGTAGTGTGGTGACAGTCTCACCACAGATATTAGCTCCATGACACATACTTATAAGAAGCAACGCCATCTCTAACCATTTAAGGAACTTTAAAGATATTGGCTTGATGACACAAAATGATAAGAAGCATAATCATATCTAACGATTTAAGAAACTTTACAAAAATCGATATCTAGAAGTTTCTACACTAGCAAAGAATGTTACAAGTGGTTTAACAAGTAATTTAGTTCTTGGCCAATCAAGACTTTTGCATTAAATTAGTTCGAAAATCAAAAGAAATTATGAGCATAAAACAACTGATAATACTAACAAAGCTTATATATATATATATATATATATATATATATATATATATATATATATATATATATATATATATATATATATAAAATAAAATATTTTCTTTTATTAATATTATTGGAATTTTTCCCCTTTTCCTTGTATATATTTGTAAATTATTCCATGGATTTCGGCCTTTTGGATTATTTTGGGCCATCTTCTAATTACGTGATTTCCTTGGATTTTACTTGTGCAAATAGAAATTCAATTAACTTTCTTGGAGTTATACTTTTGGATTTTACCGTCATTGGATTATTTACCTTTCACCAGACTATCCATTCACGTGTAATCACCTTTTTCTTCACTATATTCCCTCTGCTTCACTTTTGGTTATCAAGTAAGATCTTTGACTTACTTTCAGTTTTATCAAATACTTTTGTATGCAAAATCCGATCCTACATTTTGCTAATTCCTACCCTCTGATGAGAAGGAAAGTATTTCGTCGAAACACCGTGGATTAAGAACTATTCACTTATCAAGTGTTTCCTTTTCAGATTAAATATGTTTTTACTCTTTTTCAAAGTGTTCTTTAACATGTTATATTAACTGTTTGCTCTTATATATATATATATATATATATATATATATATATATATATATATATATATATATATATACTGACATGTATGTATATGCATACATACATGCATACATACATAAATACATACATATATATGTGTGTGTATGTGTGTACGAATGTGTATAATAATATAAAAAAACAATTCTATATATAGTTTAAATTTATTTTTATGTAAATCAAGCAAAATGAAACTGAATGTTCAGTATTTAAAACTTTAAATTGTTGTTCCATGCGTAAAATAATCTTTTGCTGGTAGTACGATATGAATCAATGTATGATATAACTGATTTACATTTTCCAGTATTGATTTTAATACAAAGTAGTACATTTTTATAATAAAGTTGAATGGCTAGCGAAATGCAATTGTGTTTCAATCACAGATCTAAAGAAAACTAAGTCTTATGTTTTTTATAAAAGGCTTTGCCCTTCTGTTTATCAGTCCGTAAGTATAAAACTTAAGTTTTGTTTTGATAAATTTTCAGTGCTGATGTAGGAGTACAAAATTTAATTGTTGGTGATAAATTTGGTTGGCTTAATACGGTGGAAAAACTCCATTTGCAATGTCATTTACGACTTGCAACAACTCAAACAAGTTTTCGACCTTTATTGTCTATTGAAGACAAAAACTGTGACAACGTAAGACACACACACACACACACACACACACACACACACACACACACACACACACACACACACACACACACACACACACATATCTTGAAAAGCCCTACTAGTTAGCCGAATATAACCAAGTTTATTGCAGATGACGCTTCTAAGGTTCCAACAGCCTTTAAAAATACCCTACGAATTAACTAAAAAAACACATTTTAAAATTCTCCAGATAAGCATGCCTCCGTGTACCAAGAAATAACAATCAATTAATAATTGTTTAAATATCGCCCCTTAGGCAAACTACAACATTAAGAACTTAATCTCCATCATAAACACGCAGACAGAAGCTAACAATGAAAAATTTTATTATCATATACACAAAGTTAGATTTGGCGGCAGTGAAGTGGCCACCAGTGCAAACCGACGGTTCACTATATCATGTACGAGTTCCATCGGTTCCATATCAAAATTTGTATTTTGGAATTTTGCCAACCTTTACATGGTCCCTTTTGTGAGTACTTGATCATATCGAGGAATTCAACTCTAGCTCAAATGAATCAAGCAAGTCAAAATCACTTTCTGATTCATCCAAATTGTGTTTATAGGCAAAATTAGATTAAAATCGAAACATAAAACAATTATTCTGCGATTGACAAACATCAAATTAATCTTGATTTTTCAGGCTGGCTTCATGGCGTGCCTCTGGCTAAGCATCTTTGGACAACAATAGCATCTTAGTGTATAGCCAACAACAACAACACCGACATTTAATATAAACTGGATATAAATGCTATGTTTTAGCGAAGGAAAGGAAGAAAATGAAGCATATATATTTATAAATATTAAAACAAGCTCCTTCAGTCTTTGACAGACTAGGGATACCCATAAAGAGATGCCTGCGCATGAAATTTTTTTGTGGCAGGAGATGTACAATCTCCAACCACACCTCTTTTTATTCGACATTATTAAGTACCAGTGGAAAGTGAAGTGTATGTATGGGATGACTGAAAGCAAATACCGAGATATAGCGCCTAGAATTCTCAAATGGTTACCCATCTGGTACTAACCAAGCTCAACATTGCTTAACTTCGGTGATCTGCTGAGAACTGGTGTGTCCGCGTGATTATGCTGTATATATATATATATATGTATTTACTATAAAAATTATTAAATACATACAGACCCTAGTATTTCATCATTTTAGGAATCATCATTGCATTCGAACCCGGCAATGAAGCCATCTCTGACTCCATCAGCATCAGATTCAGACCCGGCAACGAAGCCATCTCTGACTCCATCAGCAAGGACCAAATCCATTCGGCCACCGACAGCTGCAAGAAATATTGTTGAAATTTAAGCATTTATTTTAAAATGTTTTTAACGTCTCTCAGTGATCTAACAGTGATCTAATCATTATATGATGATCTGCGCATGCGAGCTAAATTGACCGACTTTATTTCAATTGATATATATATATATATATATATATATATATATATATATATATGTATATATATATACATCATGCATTCATAATAAAATGGAGATAAATGAAACATTAAGAGACGAAAAGGATCAACAATTAGATTGTGCTGTCTAAAGCATATAGTCTTGTAAATAAAAAAAACAATGGAGAATAACAAAATCTTATAACAACACATTTTTATACAAGAGATAAGAATATAAAGTTATTTACAATCATGAAAATGTCCATAGTAAAAACACGTGTTTGGTAGCGAAAGTTCGGTAAATATTCATAAGTTAAAGTGTTCACAGTGTGTATATGTGTGTGTAAGTAATCTACATATGTGGGTATTTGGTAGTATGGCATTGTATGTGTGTGTGTGTTTGTTTACCTTGCTCGTGTTAGTGTGTGTGAGTGGGTGGTAATTCTTTTCTGCTTGCCTAACTCTTGCTAGTGTGTAGAAATGTGTACAAGATGGAAAAGTGTGTACGTGAGTCCTTTCCGCCTCTCTCAACCCAAAGGCAAAAGGGCAGAGATGAGCAGACATTATTGGGCTTTTCCATGCAGATGTGGCTGGTGAAGTTGGGAGAAAACTGATTTTATCGATCAGGTCTTATAAGACTTTCTAAAGTAACGCTGGCCTTTTAGTTTCACATAAAAGTGTTACTTTTTTAGTTTTAGAACAATTTTCATTAATCGAAAATAATTTAGTTCACACGTTCCTCTTAAACTTTCCTTGCTTTGAAGAGTGAGAAGGAAAACTAATAATGAAGTGAAGAAAGAAAGACTGTAGCAATTATAGTCATTTGCTTTATAGTGTTCGTAAGAATCACTTTACGATTAAGTCGTCACAACTTAATCAATACAGTTTCACACTAATACTAATAGAAAGCTTTGAATACACAATTAGATACGGTTATATATTGTAGCACGATTGTACATGGAATGTTAGATTACGTAGTGTGAAAGATTCACTGTGGTCAGGAAGGAGAAAAGCAGTGTAATTTTTTTCTTAATAGAAATCATTCCAGACAAAGCATCAATACATTTGATCTAAAAAGCTAGAATGAACCTGAGAAAGTTATTGCAAAGACAGAAGATACCTATTGACCATAGTCTTGAAAAAATCAAGGCTTTAGGTAGCAGAAAAGCAGTCAACGAGAAGAGAGTTCTATACTCTTGCAATTCTTAGAATGAAAGTACTGGAATACGAAGGCGAATTATAAAAAATTTCAAAACAACCAATTTCTAAAGACCAATATACTAATGAGTCAAACGAACTAGAACAAAGGAAGTGTGTAATAGATCCGACGATTTTGAAGAACACATGCTATTATTTATAGAAAAGACTGAGACTAGCCACATCGCATTTGTGAGAGAGAGAGGTTGCAAGACGAAGAAAGAATGAGGCCAATGAA
>NC_136509.1:67629600-67687100 GCF_053919585.1 Euprymna scolopes
AATTATTAGTTATTATTATATAATGAAAACAATAAACTATCTAAAATGATTATTTATTGTTATATAATGAAAACAATAAACTATCTAAAATTATTTGATAGGAATAGCATAAAACTTAGTTATTGTTGCATGGTTAACATGCAACCAATAATAAATAGTTATAATAATAGTAGTACTAATGTTATTAATGTTACTAATGATATAAAGTTGAAACACTAAATCTCTCACAGACTGTTGTCCACAGTTACGGCAGTTACATGCTAAATGCGATCCATAACAGTAGGACAACACATGTAACAGGCCACCATTCGTCCATGTATGGAGTATTGTTGTCATATTTGGGCTGGTGTATCTGCTACTAGTCTCTCGCTCCTAGACAAGGTCCAAAAGAGAGTCTCCAACCTGATAGGTCCTGAACATTCATATAAGCCTCAGCCTCTGTCCCACCGACGAAATGCTGCATCCCTCTGCCTGTTCTACAAGTATTTTAATGGTGAATGCTCTGACGAACTGCAAGCACTTGTGCTCCCACGACATAAATACCCTCGACAGACCCGACAAGCAGCTAAATTCCACCCCTACACAGTAGAGATCCCTAGATGTAAGACAGCTTTCTACTCTAGTAGTTTCTTCCACAGAACTGCTAGACTTTGGAATTCCATTCCGGCTCCTTGCTTCCCCAACTGTACTGACATGCAGAAGTTCAAGTGTAATGTGAACCGACATCTTACTGCCCAACTCCCTACATAGTGCCCCAGTAGTTTATGTCCCTGATAGTAGCCCCCTACGCCAAACTGATAATGTGTCGGACGCCTCAAATATATTTAGACACTCACTGGTTGCTGGAATTATGCGTATAATAATCAGTTTTTTCTCTGAGATACACCAAACGTATAGTACACTAAGTCAAGTGGCAACATAATGTTTAAATCAATAGGTTTTCAGTTATACTAGACCAGTACTTTCGTTTTCTGTGACGTCTCCAAGTTTGGTTGTTGTTAGTGGGTTCTTCTCTCACAAAAGGTTCATCACTTGCCTGAAAACACTTGTTGCAAGAAATCCGGTTTGTTGATATGCCACTCTTCAGGGTTTCCATACCGAACGAATATCATCTTTATTTCAGCACAGTTTGTGACCACTTGTCCAGTATAGTTAAGACCTATGGACAATTTGTTATCCAGTCGACAAATCTCAGTATATAAAGGTTTCCTTTTTCGAATGGATACTTTGGCATATTGGTTTCCACTACTAGGGCAGCCTTCTCTGATCTGCTTTTCAACTGATATCTATGGAATTTATCGACATGATCAATCACCTGAATATACAGCTTCAGCCTGTAATAATTTCTCCCTGTCAACTTATAAGTTTATTCAATTCCCAGATGACCAATCTTTTCATGGCACTGCTATAATATCTCAGTTCGCTATCTGTGAGGCACAAACAGCTTTACACTCACCTGGCCATCCTTCCAGGAAAGATAACATAATATTCTCTCTTGTATTCTGAATCTGAAGATAGTTCCTGCTTCTACACTGGCTCTAAAAGCAGCAGTTTCACTGTTTGGTTCTTCTCGATGATATTGTCTCGATGGGATTCCTTAACAATTTCGTTCTCATCTGCACTATCAAAATTTACACGCTGATTCCTTTAATGGGAATTTATGACATTAATTTGGTATGTTTTGTTGTCAACGCCCAGCTTTAACTAAACTGACTGGTTTTTAATTGTTTTGGGATTCTGGACAATAGATCCGTGCAGGTGTTGTCATGGCAGAGGACTGGATATTATGAATTACGATCCCAAATTATAGTGTACCACCGAGAACCAGAAAGAGGAACAAGGGAAGTGGCAATATGCTACCCCACTAAAGGTGGCCTCTGTAAAAGCAAAACCAATTGAGTGTTGGACATATGATGGCAGAGGTCATTTCAGGTTTTTGCTTGCGATGATGTTGGCATTGTGTTGAGGCTAGTTACTTGAGAAGAAGATAGATACTCTATTTTACATTGATTTCCACAAAGTTTCAAAGGCCATTGCTGTATTTTTTTGTTTGTTCACTCAGCCTTCAGCAGATACTTGAATGGTTTATGGTCAGTCTTGATCATACTAACAGCACCACTCAGCTTTTTCACTGCGTACATAATCACAAATGCTTCCTTCTCTATCACTGGCCACCTTTACTGAGTTTCCGACAGCAGTTGTGACAAAAAAATACACTGGTACTTCTAGTATGTCCAGTACAGGTCCATTCTTTTCAAGTTTGGGTTAACAAAACTCTGATGCATTTATCAATGGCATCGGTATACAACACCATTGCTCAAATCAGGATAGGCCAGCAAGTGCGGTCAATTGCTCATTAAGAACATCAAAAGCCTTCCGACAATCCTCTGTCCACTTGACATATTTTTTGTTAATGACACTAACGGTTCTGCTAATCGGTTTAAGGCAGTCAAAAATGCCATTGATATTCGATTTTGCCGATAAAAGCCTCATTGTTTTAAGTTCCAACATGGCTTCAACTTTTTCTATGTCCGGTAGAATCCCATTTTTGTCTATTATAAACCCCAAGTATTTTGTCTTATATTTAAAAAAAAACTGACACTTGGGCAACTCCAGCTTCAATCGATGATTCTTTAATCTATCGAACACTTTCTACAAATGCATGAAGCGTTCCTCTGTCTTTCTCGAAAACACGAGTATATCATCCAAATAGGCCATCGCAAAATCCTCGAAACCTCTTAACACTATCGATATTAGCTGAGTGAACATTGCCAGGCTCGTTTGACAGTGCAAATAGCCTCACCCTGAAATTGAAAGCTATCTTCTCTTTGTTTTTCTTTTCCAATGCCATCAACCAATATGCAGACATCAAATCTAAGGTAAAAAAAAAAGTGGATTTCCCCAAGATAGCCAAAATGCCGCCAATCAGAGTTGGTGGCACCACCAACGCCTTAGTGACGGCTTTCAATCAACTAAAATCTACAAAAAAACGATGTTTCCCATCCTTCTTTTTGACAATCACTATTGGAAAACTCAAGGAAGAGCCAGACTTCTCTATCACAACATATCTTCCAACATATCGTTGTCTCTTCCACTAATTTTCTTTTGTGTATCAGCGTTCTATACCACCTTAATGTAATGGGTGGATAATTGCCCATATTGATCCCATCTCGACCGTCTTAGTTTGTCTACATTCTTTGTCAGTCAAAGCTATTATGTCTCGGTTGGCTTCTAACAATCACTTTGTCTCAATCCTATATATTTTTTTTGGGGGGGGGGATAAAATGTATTTGCCCTTCAGTTGTTCGAATCTGGACTTTCTTTGTTCTTTTACTGCCCCTTCTACCTGCATATTAGTTGTCAGTCTTATTGGGAGGGCATAGCCTAACTCTTGTCCTTTCGAAGCCATCGACACAGGAATTGTCTCTGACCTTTGAACTACTATCTCGCTCAGAGTCACCCTCTCTTCACCATTTGCGTATCTCTCCTACCTAAAACAGCTGCCTTTTGAGCTTCTTTTCTGTATCTATTTTACCTGCACAGGACATAGCTGCCCTTGGGGGAGCTCCACTCCTGTGCCTGCTACCATGGATAGTGTTTCACACCCACTCCCTCTATGGTTAAGGTAGCTGGGTAAAAACTCAGCTTGACTCCTTTTGCTCTGAGCCAATTTTCTCTCGAATTTAGTTTGCGCTATACACTATTTAATATCTCCTTTCATATCTGCTATCTGTAATTCACTTCCATCAGACTGATCATTATATTTAACTGATCATTATATTTAACGCTTCATATTCACCGCTGATACACCTCGACATCACCTAGCAATAATATTTACACCCTATTATCAATCAGAGCATTCACCTGCTTCCCACTAATCTACTACAGGTAAGTTCCCTCTCTTCCATAAGCAGAACACCTGGGCTCTTCTTCTCTTCCTTCTCGACTTTTTAAGTCCTGTATCTGGCTATTGACGACATAAGGACGGATATTGGTTTTCTTGTTATTATAATTCCCACGACAGTGTGTATGGGGTGGCTTTTAGTTGAGAATAAACAGTACCGCTTGGAAGGGCACTGTCTTTTGAGAGGACACTTTTTTTCTCTCAAGTAACTAGCCTCACCATAATGCCAACATCGTCGCAAGCAAAGAAAGCAAGAAATGGCCTCTGCCGTCATATTTCCAACATTCAATTGGTTTTGCTTTTACTGAGGTCACCTTTAGTGGGGTAGCATATTACTATTTCCCTTGTTCCTCTTTCTGGTTCTCGGTGGTACACTATAATTTGGGATCTTAATTCCTAATATCCGGCCGCCTGCGACCCTATTCTACTTAACTTCGTGTTCAAATCGAAAACATTTATTGCAATTTGGTCCAACCGAGCAAGGTGAGTGCCCATATCTTGTAGGCCACTCCTTGGCTTGATGCTCCTCGTACTTGCAGATCAATTTGTATCTTTTGAGGTTGGGCTTGTAGAATGCATGTACAATTTTTTTTTCAACTCATTGCATGAGCATTAAAATTTTGCCTTTTTCGCTTAGCAGTGATAAATGATTCACAAGACTTTGCCAGCAGGGTTATTCAACTTCGCCACAAAGGTAATTGTAGAAACTGCCCAATTATGAATAACTGTTTTACAACTAAAGGCATACATAAAGTAACGATGAATAATAATATAGAAAATGAACAAACAGATATGTAGGCACCACGGAAAACAATTTCAAGCACAGGTAGAATAATTACATTAGGATATTTAAGAGTGAAAATACAGAAATAACATCACACTGTCTATGAAAAGGGCTTTTAAAGTATTAACTTAAATATAGCTTTTGTTTTGAATATAAACAGTAGAAACTGTAAATTATCCTATAAATAATTACGATTTATAAAAAAATAAACAAATATTTTTTAAACTTAAAGATTTTCTTGTTTTTTGTTTTGTTTTGCATTTTGCTTTTAAATATTTTTTAAACGTAAAGATTTAAAGATTTTCTTGTTTTTTGTTTTGTTTTGCATTTTGCTTTTAAATATTTTTTAAACTTAAAGATTTAAAGATTTTCTTGTTTTTTGTTTTGTTTTGCATTTTGCTTTTAAATATTTTTTAAACGTAAAGATTTAAAGATTTTCTTGTTTTTTGTTTTGTTTTGCATTTTGCTTTTAAATATTTTTTAAACTTAAAGATTTAAAGATTTTCTTGTTTTTTGTTTTGTTTTGCATTTTGCTTTTAAATATTTTTTAAACGTAAAGATTTAAAGATTTTCTTGTTTTTTGTTTTGTTTTGCATTTTGCTTTTAAATATTTTTTAAACGTAAAGATTTAAAGATTTTCTTGTTTTTTGTTTTGTTTTGCATTTTGCTTTTAAATATTTTTTAAACGTAAAGATTTAAAGATTTTCTTGTTTTTTGTTTTGTTTTGCATTTTGCTTTTAAATATTTTTTAAACGTAAAGATTTAAAGATTTTCTTGTTTTTTGTTTTGTTTTGCATTTTGCTTTTAAATATTTTTTAAACTTAAAGATTTAAAGATTTTCTTGTTTTTTGTTTTGTTTTGCATTTTGCTTTTAAATATTTTTTAAACGTAAAGATTTAAAGATTTTCTTGTTTTTTGTTTTGTTTTGCATTTTGCTTTTAAATATTTTTTAAACGTAAAGATTTAAAGATTTTCTTGTTTTTTGTTTTGTTTTGCATTTTGCTTTTAAATATTTTTTAAACTTAAAGATTTAAAGATTTTCTTGTTTTTTGTTTTGTTTTGCATTTTGCTTTTAAATATTTTTTAAACGTAAAGATTTAAAGATTTTCTTGTTTTTTGTTTTGTTTTGCATTTTGCTTTTAAATATTTTTTAAACTTAAAGATTTAAAGATTTTCTTGTTTTTTGTTTTGTTTTGCATTTTGCTTTTAAATATTTTTTAAACGTAAAGATTTAAAGATTTTCTTGTTTTTTGTTTTGTTTTGCATTTTGCTTTTAAATATTTTTTAAACGTAAAGATTTAAAGATTTTCTTGTTTTTTGTTTTGTTTTGCATTTTGCTTTTAAATATTTTTTAAACGTAAAGATTTAAAGATTTTCTTGTTTTTTGTTTTGTTTTGCATTTTGCTTTTAAATATTTTTTAAACGTAAAGATTTAAAGATTTTCTTGTTTTTTGTTTTGTTTTGCATTTTGCTTTTAAATATTTTTTAAACTTAAAGATTTAAAGATTTTCTTGTTTTTTGTTTTGTTTTGCATTTTGCTTTTAAATATTTTTTAAACGTAAAGATTTAAAGATTTTCTTGTTTTTTGTTTTGTTTTGCATTTTGCTTTTAAATATTTTTTAAACGTAAAGATTTAAAGATTTTCTTGTTTTTTGTTTTGTTTTGCATTTTGCTTTTAAATATTTTTTAAACTTAAAGATTTAAAGATTTTCTTGTTTTTTGTTTTGTTTTGCATTTTGCTTTTAAATATTTTTTAAACGTAAAGATTTAAAGATTTTCTTGTTTTTTGTTTTGTTTTGCATTTTGCTTTTAAATATTTTTTAAACTTAAAGATTTAAAGATTTTCTTGTTTTTTGTTTTGTTTTGCATTTTGCTTTTAAATATTTTTTAAACGTAAAGATTTAAAGATTTTCTTGTTTTTTGTTTTGTTTTGCATTTTGCTTTTAAATATTTTTTAAACTTAAAGATTTAAAGATTTTCTTGTTTTTTGTTTTGTTTTGCATTTTGCTTTTAAATATTTTTTAAACGTAAAGATTTAAAGATTTTCTTGTTTTTTGTTTTGTTTTGCATTTTGCTTTTAAATATTTTTTAAACTTAAAGATTTAAAGATTTTCTTGTTTTTTGTTTTGTTTTGCATTTTGCTTTTAAATATTTTTTAAACTTAAAGATTTAAAGATTTTCTTGTTTTTTGTTTTGTTTTGCATTTTGCTTTTAAATATTTTTTAAACTTAAAGATTTAAAGATTTTCTTGTTTTTTGTTTTGTTTTGCATTTTGCTTTTAAATATTTTTTAAACGTAAAGATTTAAAGATTTTCTTGTTTTTTGTTTTGTTTTGCATTTTGCTTTTAAATATTTTTTAAACTTAAAGATTTAAAGATTTTCTTGTTTTTTGTTTTGTTTTGCATTTTGCTTTTAAATATTTTTTAAACGTAAAGATTTAAAGATTTTCTTGTTTTTTGTTTTGTTTTGCATTTTGCTTTTAAATATTTTTTAAACGTAAAGATTTAAAGATTTTCTTGTTTTTTGTTTTGTTTTGCATTTTGCTTTTAAATATTTTTTAAACTTAAAGATTTAAAGATTTTCTTGTTTTTTGTTTTGTTTTGCATTTTGCTTTTAAATATTTTTTAAACGTAAAGATTTAAAGATTTTCTTGTTTTTTGTTTTGTTTTGCATTTTGCTTTTAAATATTTTCACTAAGCCTAAAAAATTGTTCATTTTTTACAAAGATTTTAATGACAAAAACAAAACCAAAAAAACAACAACAACAACAAAACAAAAAACAGCATGCCAATCCCTCTGAATTAAAATCGATTGCTTCTTGTTCTTGATATAAGAATTTCAGCAAACTATTGCAAATACGATTGTAATTTCATTTTTTTTTTGTGTTAAAGCCATTTAAATTTTCTTTTCATGTTTAAGAACACCATCAGTTAATTTTTAACAATTATCTTTTGAAATTTTTCCAAAAGATACACTCTTAATGGCTGAATATTCTGACTAAATCTGTTTTATTGTTTAAGGACCGAAATTGCTTGAATCAATAGCAACCAGTGGTCGTGCTTGGTTGTTTGTCGTCACAGGTTTCTCAAATGTCGTGCTTGAATTGTATGAGTAAAGGATCAGTTTTCATGCTTTAATTTGTCATGTATAAATCCACTAATAGCAATACATATTATTTCTTTGATAATTGGTTTATAAACAGATTTCTTCTATGTTTTCATTTGTGTTTGAAAAATAAATGAACATAAAAAATAAATGAAGATAAAAAATAAATGAAAATAAACAATAAATGAAGATAAAAATGAATGGAAATAAAAAATAAATGAAAATAAAAATAAATGAGGATAAAAATAAATGAAAATAAAAAATGAATGGAAATAAAAAATAAATGAAAATAAAAAATAAATGAAGATAAAAATAAATGAAGATAAAAATACATGAAAATAAAACATAAATGGAAATAAAAAATAAAGGAAAATAAAAATAAATGAAGATAAAATAAATGGAAATACAAAATAAATGAACATAAAAATAAATGGAAATAAAAAATAAAGGAAAATAAAAAATAAATGAAGATAAAAATAAATGAAGATAAAAATACATGAAAATAAAAAAAAATAGAAATAAAAAATAAAGGAAAATACAAAATAAATGAAAATAAAAACAAATGAAGATAAAAATACATGAAAATAAAAAATAAATGGAAATAAAAAATAAAGGAAAATAAAAAATAAATGAAAATAAAAATAAATGAAGATAAAAATACATGAAAATAAAAAATTAAGGAAAATAAAAAATAAAGGAAAATAAAAAATAAATGAAGATAAAAATAAATGGAAATAAAAATAAATGAAAATAAAAATAAACGAAGATAAAAAATAAATGGAAATAAAAAATAAATGGAAATAAAACATAAATGAAGATAACAATAAATGAAAATAAAAAAAATGAAAATAAAAAATAAATGAAAATAAAAAATAAATGAAGATAAAAATAAATGAAAATGAAAAAAATGGAAATAAAAATAAATGAAGATAAAAATAAATGGAAATAAAAAATATATGAAAATAAAAATATAATGAATATAAAAAATAAATGAAGATAAAAATAAATGAAGATAAAAATAAATGAAAATAAAAAATAAATGAAAATAAAAAATAAATGAAGATAAAAATAAATGGAAATAAAAAAAAATGAAAATAAAAGTAAATGAAAAAAAAATAAATGAAAATAAAAAATACATGAAAATAAAAAATAAATGAACATGAAAATAGATGGAAATAAAAAAATAAATGAAAACAAAAAATAAATTAAAATAAAAAATACATGAAAATAAAAAATAAATGAAAATATAAAATTAAATAAAGATAAAAAGAAATGAAGATAAAATAAATGAAAATATAAATAAATGAAAATAAAAAATAAATGAAAATAAAAATACATGAAAATAAAAAATAAATGAAAATAAAAAATAAACGAAAATAAAAATAAATGGAAATAAAAAAATAAATGAAAATAAAAAAAACATGAAAATAAAAAATATATGGAAATAAAAATTACGTGGAAATAAAAAATGAATGAACATAAAAAATAAATGGAAATAAAAAATAAATAAAAATAAAAAATACATGGAAATAAAAAAATACATGAAAATAAAAAATAAATGAAAATAAAAATAAATGAAAATAAAAGTAAATGGAAATAAAACATAAATGAAAAAAAAAAAAAATGAATATAAAAAATAAATGAAAATAAAAAATAAATGAAAATAAAAATAAATGAAAAAAAAATTAATGGAAATAAAAAATAAATGGAAATAAAACATAAATGCAAATAAATAATAAATGAAAATAAAAAATACATGAAAATAAAAATAAATGGAAATAAAAAATACATGGAAATAAAAAATAAATGAAAATAAAAAATATATGGAAATAAAAATAAATTAAAATAAAAAAATAAATGAAAATAAAAAATAAATGAATATAAAAAAATAAATGGAAATAAAAAATACATGGACATAAAAAATAAATGAAAATAAAAAATAAATGAAAATAAAAAAAAAATTAAAAAAAACAAACCATGAAAATAAAAACAAATTACAATAAAAATAAATAGAAATAAAAAATAAATGAAAATAAAAAATAAATGAAAATAAAAATAAATGAAAATAAAAAATACATGAAAATAAAAAATAACTGAACATAAAAAATAAATGGAAATAAAAAATACATGAAAAAAACAAAAATGAAAATAAAAATAAATGAAAATAAAAAAATGGAAATTAAAAATAAATGAACATAAAAAAATATAAAAATAAATGTAAAAAAAAATGAAAATAAAAAATCAATGAATATAAGAAATACATGAAAATAAAAAATAAATGAAAATAAAAAATACATGGACATAAAAAATAAATGAAACAAAATAAATGGAAATGAAAAATAAATGATAATAAAAAATAAATGAAAATAAAAATAAATGGAAATAAAAAATAAATGAAAATAAAAAATAAATGAAAATAAAAATAAATGAAAATAAAAATAAATGGAAAAAAAAATAAATGAAAATAAAAATAAATGAAAACAAAAATAAATGAAAATAAAAATAAATGAAAATAAAAAATAAATAAAAATAAAAATAAATGAAAATAAAAAATAAATGGAAATAAAACATACATGAAAATAAAACAAAATGAAAATAAAAATAAATGGAAATAAAAAATAAATAGAAATAAAAAATAAATAGAAATAAAAAATACATGACAATAAAAATAAATTGAAATAAAAAAATGAAAATAAAAAATAAATGAAAAAAAAAATAAATGAAGATAAAAATAAATAAAAAAAATAAATGGAAATAAAAAATAAATGGAAATAAAAAATAAATGGAAATAAAAAATACATGAAAATAAAAAAATAAATGAAAACAAAAAATAAATGGAAATAAGAAATAAATGGAAATAAAAAAATACAGGAAAATAAAAAATAAATGGAAATTAAAAATAAATGAAAATAAAAATAAATAAAAATAAAAATAAATGAAAATAAAAAACCAATGGAAATAAAAAATAAGTAGAAATAAAAAATAAATGAAAATAAAAAATAAATGCTAATAAAAAATAAATGGAAATAAAAAATACATGAAAATAAAAAATAAATGAAAATAAAAAATAAATGAAGATAAAAATAAATGAAAATAAAAAAAAATAGAAATAAAAAATAAATGAAAATAAAAAATAAATGCAAATAAAAAATAAATGGAAATAAAAAATACATGAAAATAAAAAATACATGAAAATAAAAAATAAATGAAGATTAAAATAAATGAAAATAAAAAATAAATAGAAATAAAAATAAATGAAAAAAAAAATAAATGAAAATAAAAAATAAATGGAAATAAAAAATACATGAAAAAAAAAAAAAAAAAAAAAAAAAAAAATGGAAATAAAAAATAACTGAAAATAAAAAATAAATGAAAAAAATAAATAAATTGAAATAAAAAATACAAGAAAATAAAAAATCAACGAAATTAAAAAATAAATGATAATAAAAAATTAATAGAAATAAAAAATACATGAAGATAAAAAAAATGAACATAAAAAATAATTGAAAATAAAAAATAAATAGAAATAAAAAATAAATGAAAATAACAAATAAATGAAAATAAAAAATAAATGCAAATAAAAAATACATGAAAATAAGCGATAAATGAAAATAAAAATAAATGGAAATAAAACATAAATGGAAATAAAAATAAATGAAAATCAAAAATAAATGAAAATAAAAAATACGTGAAAATAAAAAAACAATAAAAATAAAAAAATAAAGGAAAATAAAAAATACATTAAAATACAAAATAAATGAAAATAAAAAATAAATGGAAATAAAAATAAATGGAAATAAAAAATAAATTAAAATAACAATAAATGAAGATAAAAATAAATAAATAAAAATAATTGGAAATAAAAATTAAATAAAAATAAAAAATTAATGAAAATTAAAAATAAATGAAAATACAAAATAAATGAAGATAATAATGAATGGAAATAAAAAATAAAGGAAAATGAAAATAAATGAAGATAAAAAAAATGAAAATAAAAAATAAATGAAAATAAATAAATAAATGAAAACAAACAATAAACGAAGATAAAAATAAATGGAAATAAAAAATAAATGAAAATAAAATAAATGAAAATAAAAATAAATGGAAATAAAAAATAAATTGAAATAAAAAAAATGGAAATAAAAGTAAATGGAAATAAAAAATACATGAAAATAAAAAATAAATGAAAACAAAAAATAAATGAAGATAAACAATAAATGAAAATAAAATTAAATGATAATAAAAATAAATGAAAATAAAAAATAAATGAAAATAAAAAATAAAGGAAGATAAAAATAAATGAAGATAAAAATAAATGGAAATAAAAAATAAATGAAAATAAAAAATACATGAAAATAAAAAATAAATGAAAATAAAAAATAAATGGAAATAAACAATACATGAAAAAAAAATAAATGAAAATAAAAAATAAAGTAAAATGAAAACATGGAAATAAAAAATAAATGAAAATAAAAATAAATGAAAATAAAAAATAAATGAAAAAAAAATAAAAAAATGAAAATAAAAAATAAATGAATATAAGAAATACATAAAAATAAAAAATAAATGAAAATAAAAAATACATGGACATAAAAAATAAATGAAAATAAAAATAAATGGAAATGAAAAATAAATGATAATAAAAAATAAATGAAAATAAAAATAAATGAAAATAAAAATAAATGAAAATAAAAATAAATGAAAATAAAAAATAAATGAAAATAAAAAATAAATGGAAATAAAAAATAAATGAAAATAAAAATAAATGGAAATGAAAAATAAATGAAAATAATAATAAAAGAAACTAAAAAATAAATGAAAATAAAAAATACATGAAAGTAAAAAATAAATGAAAATAAAAATAAATGCAAAATAAAATAAACAGAAATAAAAAATAAATAGAAATAAAAAATACATGAAAATAAAAAATAAATTGAAATAAAAAATGAAAATAAAAATAAATGAAAATAAAAATAAATGAAGATAAAAATAAAAAAAAATGAAAATAAAAAATAAATTAATATAAGAAATACATGAAAATAAAAAATAAATGAAAATAAAAAATACATGGAAATAAAAAATAAATGGAAATAAAAAATTAATGGAAATAGAAAATACATGGAAATAAAAAATAAATGAAAATGAAAAATAAATGGAAATAAAAAAATACATGAAAATGAAAAATAAATGAAAATAAAAAAATGGAAATAAAAAATAAATAGAAATAAAAAATAAATGGAAATAAAAAATACATGAAAATAAAAAATAAAAATAAAATAAAAAATAAATGAAAATAAAAATAAATAAAAATAAAAATAAATGAAAATAAAAAATAAATCGAAATAAAAATAAATAGAAATAAAAAATAAATAAAAATAAAAAATACATGCAAATAAAAAATAAATGGAAATAAAAAATACATGAAAATAAAAAATAAATGAAGATAAAAAATAAATGAAGATAAAAATAAATAGAAATAAAAAATAAATTAAAAAAATAAATGAAAATAAAAAATAAATGAAAATAAAAAATAAATGAAAACAAAAAATAAATGGAAATAAAACATACATGAAAATAAAAAATAAATGGAAATAAAAAATACATCAAAATAAAAAAATAAATGGAAATAAAAAATAAATGGAAATAAAACATAAATGGAAATAAAAATAAATGAAAATCAAAAATAAATGAAAATAAAACATACGTGAAAATAAAAAAAACAATAAAAATAAAAAAATAAAGGAAAATAAAAAATACATTAAAATACAAAATAAATGAAAATAAAAAATAAATTGAAATAAAAATACAAGAAAATAAAAAATAAACGAAAATAAAAAATAAATGAAAATAAAAAATAAATAGAAATAAAAAATAAAGGAAAATAAAAAATAAATGAAAATAAAAAATAAACAGAAATAAAAAAAAAATGAAAATAAAAATAATAAAAGCAAAAAATAAATATAATTAAAAAATACATTAAGATTAAAAATAAATGAAAATAAAAAATAAATGAAAATAAATAATAAATAGAAATAAAAAAAATAAATGAACATAAAAAATAAATGAAAATAAAAAATAAATTAAAATAAAAAATACATGAAAATAAAAAATAAATGAAAATAAAAAATAAATTAAAATAAAAATAAATAGAAATAAAAAGAAATTAAAATAAACATAAATGAAAATAAAAAATAAATAAAAATAAAAAATACATGCAAATAAAAAATAAATGGAAATAAAAAATACATGAAAATAAAAAATAAATGAAGATAAAAAATAAATGAAGATAAAAATAAATACAAATAAAAAATAAATTACAAAAAATAAATGAAAATAAAAAATAAATGAAAATAAAAAATAAATGAAAACAAAAAATAAATGGAAATAAAACATACATGAAAATAAAAAATAAATGGAAATAAAAAATACATCAAAATAAAAAAATAAATGGAAATAAAAAATAAATGGAAATAAAACATAAATGGAAATAAAAAATAAATGAAAATTAAAAATAAATGAAAATAAAAAATACGTGAAAAAAAAAAAAATGAAAATAAAAAAATAAAGGAAAATAAAAAATACATTAAAATACAAAATAAATGAAAATAAAAAATAAATTGAAATAAAAAATACAAGAAAATAAAAAATAAACGAAAATAAAAAATAAATGAAAATAAAAAATAAATAGAAATAAAAAATAAAGGAAAATAAAAAATAAATGAAAATAAAAAATAAACAGAAATAAAAAATAAATGAAAATAAAAATAATAAAAGCAAAAAATAAATAGAATTAAAAAATACATTAAGATTAAAAATAAATGAAAATAAAAAATAAATGAAAATAAATAATAAATAGAAATAAAAAAATAAATGAACATAAAAAATAAATGAAAATAAAAAATAAATTAAAATAAAAAATACATGAAAATAAAAAATAAATGAAAATAAAAAATAAATTAAAATAAAAATAAATAGAAATAAAAAGAAATTAAAATAAACATAAATGAAAATAAAAAATAAATGAAAATAAAAAATACATGAAAATAAAAAATAAATGGAAATAAAACATAAATGAAAATAAAAAATAAATGAAAAAAAATAAATGAAAATAAAAAATAAATGAAAATTAAAAATACATGGAAATAAAAAATAAATGAAAATAAAAATACATGAAAATAAAAAATAAATGAAAATAAAAAATACATGGGAATAAAAAAAATAAACGAAAATAAATGGAAATAAAACATAAATTAAAATAAGAAATAAATGAAAATAAAAAATAAATGAAAATAAAAAATAAATAGAAATAAAAAATAAATGAAAAAAAAATAAATGAAAATAAAAAATAAATGGAAATAAAAAATAAATAGAAATAAAAAATAAATGAAAATAAAAAATAAATGAAAATAAAAATAAATGGAAATAAAAAATACATGAAAATAAAAAATAAATGAAGATAAAAAATAAATGAAAATAAAAAATAAATAGAAATAAAAATAAATGAAAATGAAAAGTGAATGAAAATAAAAAATACATGGAAATAAAAAATAAATGAAAATAAAAAATACATGAAAATAAAAAAAATGAAAATAAAATATAAATGGAAATAAAAAATAAATGAAAATAAAAAATACATGGAAATTAAAATAAATGAAAATAAAAAATACATGAAAATAAAAAATACATGAAAATAAAAAATAAATAAAAACAAAAAATAAAGGAAAATAAAAAATAAATGAAAATAAAAATAAATGGAAATAAAAATAAATGAAAATAAAAAATAAATGAAAATAAAACATAAATGAAAATAAAAATAAATGAAAATAAAAATAAATGGAAATAAAAAATAAATTTAAATAAAAAATAAATTAAAATAAAAAAATAAATGAAAACAAAAAATAAATGGAAATAAAAAATACATGAAAATAAAAAATAAATGAAAATAAAAAATAAATGAAAATAAAAATAAATGAAAATAAAAAATACATGAAAATAAAAAATAAATGAAAATAAAAAATAAATAAAAACAAAAAATAAAGGAAAATTAAAAATAAATGAAAATAAAAATAAATGGAAATAAAAATAAATGAAAATAAAAAATAAATGAAAATAAAAATAATTGGAAATAGAAATACATGGAGATGGGATATTTCTTTTGTTTCTGGAATTAGATTGTAAAGATGTAAAGAGGTTTTTTTCTTGAGATAAAATTAAAACCAGAACAAATTTCTTGAGTGGGTTGTTTAGAATGAAAAATCGGAAGAAATCGCTGGTTAGAAAGTAGATTAGTTGATAAGTGACAGGAATTTATTTAAGAATAACGACAGTTTGAGGAAAAGAAGGAAGAAGAATTAATGAAATGAGAAGAAGAAGAAGAAGAAGAAGAAGAAGAAATGTGTGAAATAAAAAAGGAGGAAATGGAATAATAAAAAGGAAAAAGACAAGAAAAAAATTGAATTTCGATAGAATGAGATTCAGCGAGAGATAGACTAAGAGCAAAATGAGAAAAAGAGAAAAGAGATAATCAAAGAGAGAAAATATGAGAAAACAAGAAATATTCAGAGATATAGAGAGAGCAAAAGATAAATAGTGGAAGAGCAAATCACAGAGAGAGAGAGAGAGAGAGAGAGAGAGAGAGAGAGAGAGAGAGAGAGAGAGAGAGAGAGAGAGAGAGAGAGAGAGAGACATACATACATACATACATACATACAGACAGACAGACAGACAGACAGATAGTGACGGCGAGAGAGTAAAACACATCAGAGAGGCAAAAGGGAGAGAGAAAAAAAAAAAAAAAACGAATGAAATTTGGAAAAGGGATATCCACAATAAATATAAGATAAATGCGAAAGAGAAAATGGAAGAAAAAATTTTTTTTTTTTTCAAAATGACAAAAGACGCAAAACAAGCAAAGGGTGAGGAAAGAAAAGAATGAGAAAACATTTTCGTCGTGGGGTGGGGGTGAAGGTCATTACAAAAAAAAAACAGTAGAAAAACAAATGGAAAAGTTATATCTTAAAAATAATAAAACAGTTTAAAGAAAAATAGAGGAATAAGAAAGAATTAATAATTCCAACAAATCTGTTTCTTTGGGGAGAAACAAAATTAATAGAACAAAATCAAAGAATACGAAATCATTTCTTAAAAAAACGAGACGGTTAACCAACAACAAAAACGAATATGGAAATCCTAATCATCTTGAGGCTCTGCCGGTCATAAACGATCGCCAATTCCTTTCTTTTTTTTTGCCACGAATTTCGTTTTTTTTCTTCTACTGTGCTTTCTTAAAATAAAAAAAAAACAATTGTTGGTATAAACTATTAGAATCGACAAAAGAATCTAGATTGACGATCATCAAAGAAAGAAGGAAACTTTATGAAGAAAATGAATTGCTTTAAACAGAAAATATCATTCAATGTAAAAACCAAATATTTTTGTAGCTTTATATTTATAAAAAAATAAAACAAACAAAAAAAAAACATTTGGATCGAAGTCAACGTTCACTTTTAAAACGACCTAAAAAAGCTATTTTTGTATTTGCTAGGCTGTTTTTTTTGTATTCTTGTCCTCTTTTACCTTTTTTATGAAACATATAGCCCCACCCCTCTCTCTCTCTTTCACACACACACACACACACACACACACACACACACACACACACACACACACACACACACACACACACACACACATGTATATGGTAGCTTCCTTCAGTCTTGACAAACTATGGATACCGGGAAATTTTTGTGGCAAGAATTGCACAATCTTCAACTACACCTCTCCTGAGTCGGCATTGTTAAGTGGAGGTTCAAGATGACTGGAAACAATGCCGAGATAAGCGGAGAGCACGTAAAGCGCATAGAATTCCCAAATGGTCACCCATCTGGTATTAGCCAGACTCAACGTTGATTAACTTCAGTCATCTGAAGAAAACCGGCGTGTCAACGTGATTATACCATATATATATATATATATATATATATATATATATATATATATATATATATATATATATATATATATATATATATATATATATATATATATATATACGAGTTAGAAAAGCATTTCATCCTAGGCATGGAAATTGTTAAACAAAATGTTTTTACTATAGGCTTTAAAAATAAAGGTACAAGATTCAATTTGAAATTTATTTATCTTCAAAGTGTATTTTTATACATTTTACAAAGTAAGGTATAAAAATTTAATACCAAAATTTTCTGACCAGCAGTAATTATCACTTCTTATGCTGATGATTACGTACGAATGAAACACTAGTGTCGGTGGGAATAAAATACATATATATATATATATATATATATATATATATATATATATATATATATATATATATATATATATATATGACAATAATTACAAAGTTTGACGATTTTAGACCTCTCTCCCGCTAAAAAATTATCAAATATTATTTTTATTCATGATTAGCAGGAATGGGGGGTGGTCGCTCGGCGTTGCCCAGTCGTAAAATCTGTTTAAATATGATATTTTAATTTAATTTATTAAAAGAAAAAATTGAGAGTCGGGTGCCATCAGCCAGAATGGAAACCGAGAGCAAAATTTTTTAGTAATAAATGGAGATAGACAGACAAATTGAGTTTTTTTCGATCGTGAAATAATAAATAGAAGAAATGGAGGGGGTTAGTAAGTGCACTTTAATTAGAAAAATAAAAGATAAAAACACGGAACGCGATTGTTGGTCAGTTTAAAAAGTTAAAAATAAACGTTTTTATACTTATCGTATTAAGATAGGATAGGAAATACTTATCGTGCTATTAAAAGAAAACGACAGGTGACCGACGCAAATTCGCAAAAAGATAAGACTGTAAACGAGTACGTTATCCACAGGACTACGATGACACAGATGTTATGACTCTGCTAATGTAGCTTTTTAAAACGAAAGAACAAAACGACCGTTCGCGCATGTGCGGTTTGCAAACAACGTCGAAAGCAAGGTTTTCATCTGACCCCTTCAAACAAAATTGCATTTCTACACGAAATAATTGACGATTTTTTTCCAAATTTGCGATATTATGTGTCAGAGAGATCGCCCTTTCTAATGATACCACGTTCGTGCCTGTTTGATGCAGATGACAAAAGTTTTTAGCAGACATACGAATACAAACACACACACATACACACAAACGGACGCCTCTCATTAATATAATAGAAGAATATGTTTTAGTAATGTGTATCAAAATTAATACAATTTATTAATACGAATGTTTTAATTTTAGTGACTTTGCTTGAAAATTTTAAAACACATATGAGGAATGCGATTCTATTTTTCAGATATATTCTTCTTTCTCAATTTGTTTGTAAAATTTTTACAACTGAAAGTTGTACATTAAAAACTTTAAAAGAAATAAGAGTTTCCCATTATATTGAGAATGGTACTTTCTCCTTTAACTGAAGAATTTATAATTGACTTCGAACTGTTCGTTCATGAATTAAAGGCTTCCAAACTACAATAAATTAATAAAACTAATAAAGAAATCCTGAGAAGACATATTTTTATAACTTTTGAGATCATTACTATGTATTGATAACAATTAATAGCGAATTGGCTCTATAATAATAAATAAAAAAAATCGGCATGAATTAAAATCTATTTATATGTATTTTGCGACCGGGCAACACCAAGCGACCTGCTAGTATATATATATATATATATATATATATATATATATATATATATATATATATATATATATATGCGCACACACACGCACACACACACACACACACACACACACACACATATATTAAACACTTATCGTGTACATTCCTACCGAAACAAATACGTTTAAGCTCTAAAACCACAGTACCATGTTTGACATCAACAACTCTTGAGACGCTGAGTCTGTCAAGGAGGATCAACATTACTTTACAATCAATCATATGGAATACTCTTGTTATATATGGCTTATGAATCTCCGGTAATCTTTTGGTATGGTTTAAAAACATATATGTACAGTGTGGAACGATAAAGTTGTCGCCCTGAAGAAAACAACACTACGGCTTTATTTTAAATCTTTTATTGGAAAAAAAATCAATTCAGGTAAATTGATTTGATGTAGTCGAGCTGACATCTATTCAATGTAGGCAAACAGTATTGAGCACTTTCTTCAGGCTTTTATTAATTACCACTCCTACTATATATATATATATATATATATATATATATATATATATATATATATATATATATATTTAGTAGGAGTGGTAATCAATAAAAGCCTGAAGAAAGTGCTCAATACTGTTGTAGAGCAAATATGCGTTTTATTTTTTATTACCGTTTTTTCTGTTTAGTTACATTATTGTTTCAGCTACTCGACCGTTTTTTGGCCGTCTTGTAGCCTCCTCAGACCTTACAGAAATGTTCGTTTATGGAAGAATGAAAGAACGATGTCAGAAGACCGTTGGTGTACCCTGATAGCTATATATGCTCCGACTATGACAAACTCTCAGGAAACTATTGATATATTCTACGATCAGTTCGACAGTACACTTGCATTCGTACCAAAACCGGATACGATCATACTCATGGGAGACTTTAACATGCCAGAGTAAGACAGGATTATATCACCTGGCCCAGAGCACTAGGGAAGTATGGATGCGGGAAAGTCAACTCAAATGGGGAGCTCCCTCTTTCACTTTGCACTGAGCATCAGCTTTGCATCACCAACACCTTCTTTAAACACAAGCCTGTTCACAGGAACTCCTGGATGCCCCCTAGAAATAAACATTGGCACCTCATTGACTTCGTCATTACTCGTCAACATGACCTCCCAGATATCCTGGACACGAGAGCAATGGGGGGGGAACAAACTGCAACACTGACCATATTATGATCGGGACACAAGCGAGATTAAAACTGAAACGCAAAATAAAGATAAAGAACCCCCCCCCCCCAAGAAGCTGGATGTCAACGGCTTGAAACGGCAAAATGTAAGAGAAGAGCTGGTGAATGCTCTCAATGAGAGACTTGCTGAACCAACCTGATATGTAAACTCAGATTGGCTGTTCTTCAAAGAAACTGTTTATGAAACATCCAAAGAGTGCCTCGGGCAGGTCGGGACATGCCATGAGGACTGGTTCGATGAGAACTGCGAAGAAATCAAGCAACTCATCAACCAGAGAAACGCTGCAAGAAATTCAATGTTGTTCAGGAACACTAGATCCATCAAAGCAAAGTACACTAAGGTAAACAGCAAGCTCCAAATGTGAACCATCCCGATCAACTACTTGCAAGCGACAATTCCACTCTCCTCACTGACAAATGCGGGCTTCTAAAACGATGGACTGAGCAATTGAAAACATTGCTAAACGAGACGCCAGACATTGACGAACGAGCAATAATCAACCTGGAGACGTTCCCGACACAGCACTGGATGGACAGATGCCCTGACTCAGATGAAATTTCCAAAGCAGTGCTGATGTTACAGGATGGCAAATCAGCTGGGTCTGACGGCATATACCCTGAGATCATCAAGCGAGGAGGACAAAAACTATTTAGCACTCTCTTCACAATCATACAGAGTGCCTGAACTACTGCAACTCTCCCTCAAGATTGGAAAGACGCACAGCTAGTGACCATATTCAAAAAGGGAGATCACAGGCTGTGATATCACTGCTCTCAGTCCTTGGGAAAGTGTTCATTCGTGTTCTCCTGAACACGCTTACAGTGCACGCTGAAACCTTGCTACCTGAGGTACAATGTGGATTCCGTGCAAACAGAGGCACAGCGGATATGATCTTCTCACTCAAACAGATCCAGGAAAAGTGTGTGGAGCAAAATATGGAGCTGTACATGATCTTTGTGGATTTTACGAAGGCTTTCGACATTGGGAAGTCTTGCTGAAGTTTGGCTTTCTTGCACACTTCATTAGCCTTGTCAGAGCCCTTCATTCAGGCATGAAAACCACAGTTAAGCTGAAGGGCGAGCTCCCCGATCCGTTCGATGTGCAGAATGGTGTCAGACAGGGATGCATCCTAGCTCCAACCCTCTTCTCACTCTACCTGTCAGTTGTGCTTCGGCATGCCTTTAGAAATTTCGATAAGGGTGTTTTTATACGATCTAGGTCGGGAGCAGACCTTTTCAATGTCCATGCATACAAATCCGCAAATATAACAACAAAGATACTCGTACGGGAGCTCATGTTTGCTGATGACACCACCTTTGTAGCGCATAGTCACGAGGATGCTCAGGACATAATAACTAGCTTCGCAGGATCAGTCAAGGCCTTCGGATTAAAGATTAACATCAAGAAAACCGAAATGATGTACCAACAATCCCCTGGATCACCAGCAACAAGCCAGCCAATTAAGATTCAAGACCAGGAGCTTAGCAATGTCAGTAAATTCAAATATCTAGGGACCACGGTCATGAACAACAACAAAATGGACGAGGAGATTTCTACAAGAATGGCTAACGCCTCCATATCCTATGGAAAACTCAAACAGAAGGTCTGGCAAAATAAAGACCTAACTTTCAGAACTAAATACTTGGTGTACCGCGCTATCATCCTTTCGTCACTCTTATACGGTGCAGAAACTTGGCCAGTGTATAAACTGGTAGCCCACAAGCTCAACACCTATATGATGAGACACCTCCGGCAGATTTTAAATGTCACATGGTATGACTTTGTCAGCAACAGGGAGATCCTATCACAAGCCAACCTCCCAAGCAAGTATGACCTGCTCATCCGGAAAAACCTGAGATGGGCTGGGCACGTAAACAGAATGGAGAACTCCCGACTACCAAAACAGATACTGTTTTCACAACTGGAGGGTGGGGTACGATGCATAGGCAGACCTAAGCTCAGGTTTCGTGATACCTTCAAACGAAATCTAAAGGACAGGTTGATGCCTACTGGAAGTTGGCAGACCTTCAGTCTCGACCGTGACAAGCGGAGAATGATGGTTCACAGGAAGTGGTCTTCGGACACGAAGGACAGCACATGATATATATATATATATATATATATATATATATATATATATATATATATATATATATATATATATATATATATGCAGTACTGTTCACAGCTCATTAATACGGCTAGACAAGCAACTACCTCAAGCCAGGATCGAAACCCGACCTCCCATATGACAGTTGCAGCTTCTAACCGTTGTGCTATTCGGCTGCTGCAATGTCGGCAGTAAATTAACAATGGTTTGACATTAAGCATGAATTGAAAGGACATTCCCATTATAAAAAATAGGTGGGGGAAGATGTTGCAATATTTTTGATATCTAATTGGGGTAGGTATTTATTTGCTTCCCCACGTAAGCAAAATATGACACAAGGTCGTTTTTTATGTGAGGTAAAGTGGGAGGGAATGGTTTATATAGGGTTGCCCCTACATAGACCAACAACCTATTGCCATAAGGGCAATGGTAACAAAGTGCAGCATCCGCGGGAACATATACTACACTTTGATCTTGATTAATCTAATGGAGGTAGTTATTTATTTGCTGCCCACCACAGTAAAATGTGGCACAAGGCTGAAGAAGGGGCACTCTCGCCTCAACAAAAATTGTCTGGGAAACCCCGTCGGCATTCCCCGGTAGGGGCGCCTCAGGCGACAAGCAATTAACTTGCCTCACTGGAAAGCCTGGTGGCAAGGCCTGGAAGGGTGGACCTCCTAGGTAGTACCCAAGCGATGTACCTTCGTCCGACAGGTGCTGCGCCGGTTTCCAGCCCCTCACCTGTCGGGCTGAGTGTCAAGAACGGATCCTTGACGAGTACGACTACCCTGCAGGCGAAGCCGCTTGGAGTCACATCCCATTATCCAAGATGAATAATGGGGTAATCTAATGGGGTATGACCCCTGAAAGTTGTGAGAATCTGTACTTATAAACGCTGCGGATAGGAACTGACGAATCAAATTAATTCATGTTCTGCTATCAACCAATCAAAAACCAGAATTGCTCCATAAAAATTAAATATTTTAACGTCCCAACACAATATATATATATATATATATATATATATATATATATATATATATATATATATATATATATATACAATATATATATATATATACAATATATATATATACATATATATATAGTAATTTATATTACTATGCAATATATATATATAAATATGCAATATATATATACAATATATATATACAATATATATATATATGTGTGTGTGTGTGTGTACGTGTGTGCTATTTTATGTAAGCTTCTATAGAAGTATTTTCAGTGGTGTAAGAAGCATAAAAATAACGTTATTTTTAACTTTTTATATTTTAGTTTGATATTTCGAGCGGTCACAAAATCTAATGAAATGATTTGTCACAAAATCTAATGAAATGATTAATTTCGCTACACCCATGCATGCGCACACGCACATCTCTCTCTCTCTCTCTCTCACACACACACACACACACACACACACACACACACACACACACACACACACACACACACACACACACACACACACACACTTTATTAATCGAAATAAGAACCATTAGAATCGACACATTTTTGTCAACGAGACACAAGTTTATTTATCTCATTAGCATAGAAATACGAAGTTATGGAAGCGATAACGTCATTGAAGGCTGATTAAGCATCATCTCGACTTTTGAAGCATCTTTCGCACAAGAAGTTGCCGAGATGCTTCAAAAACTGATAATCGGGAGGTGAGAGGTCCGGTGAATATGGCGGATGAGGCAGAGTCTTGTAGCCGAATTCTTTCAGCTTCTGTAGGGTCAGTTGAGCAACATGCTGACAAGCGTTGTCATGGAGGAAAATTAGTCCCTTCATATTGACCAATCTCGGGCACATACGTTGTCACCATTGTCACCATTGTGAAATTTCTTGAACCATTCGTTAGCGGTTCTTGGACCAAACGCATCATTGATATCATGAGCTGCATCTGCAGCTTTTCGGTCTACTTTGAACTGGAACAACAAAATCGTGCAGATTTGAATTTTGTCCAAAAATGTATAAAGAGATTGAGAATGGTAAAATTTTTCTTTTAGATAGAGCGAAAAACGCATTTCAAAATATATATATATATATATATATATATATATATATATATATATATATATATATATATATATCAATGAATTAATTCAGAAATCATATATAAAAGTAACATATGTGAGAAAACGATTTTGCTTTTGCACCAACCTTATATGATTACATTTGTGCTTATTTTTTGCATTAAATACCAATCCATATATATTCCCAACTTTGCATCGTATGAATACCATAATAATTCTGTTCGTTGCATCTTAACAAAAGTTCATACAAAATTTCAGCCAGATCTGTTCAGTAGTTTTCGAAAAAAGGTTGAACAGACAGACAGACAAACGAACAGACAACAAGAAATAGAATATAGATAAGTAGTAAAAATTGCACATATAAAACATGATGACGTTTAAGACCCCTAAAATTTATACTAAAAGGACGTGTGGCGTAACGGATATAAGTGCAATGTTAATCACTTCTAAGTGACACTCTTATGGAGGTGGAAGGTTCTCTCTTCAGTGGGGGCGATATTAAGAATATAATTACGATTTACTTAAAACTTCTCTCCGGTCATGGCTGACGGAACGAGTGCAAACTATCGTCGTATATAAAAGATGCGAAATTGCGTAAAGATTGTCGAGTTTGACAAACGTTGTGTCAAAACATCAAAGATGAGAACAGTAGTCCGAAGAATCTGATTCATACAAATTTAAGATTCGTTTGTCGTTTCAAAGAACTTTTGAGAGTTTTAACTTTAGTGAAAAAGTTTCATGCTTAAACATCTTTAAACAACTTTAAATGTAGAATTCAACTTAAAATTAAAGATGCAGTCAAAAAGTTTGTTTTTTTTTTCAAAAGAAAAAAAGTTATTTCTTCACAAACTCTAGTCGAAGAGTACTATTTAGTTTCCACATATATATCAATCTGCTTCCGTCATTTCCGAAAAGATTCCGTCTCAAAGAGTCAGCGCCGTCCATTCATGAAAAAGCAGAAGAAAGCCGAAACCATTCCTGCTGCCGTTTCCCTGTCAAGTGCTGCTAACCACACTGCGCTCGACATGTTACCTCATTAAATATTCATCAGCATCACAAGGATATCTTTTGCAAACAACACGTGCGGCGCTGATGATACTTCCAGACCTTTTGGAAATAAGAAAACAAAATTCTTTTTTTTTTTTAGATCTTAAGGCGGACGGATAACCCCACCACCCCTTCCCCGTCGAAGAAAAGCCGTGCTATTGAAATAACTGCCCTTTGACAAGGAGAACGAGAGATATCCTAAAATGCTTCAAGGTCTATCCATGAGCCGAGGAAAAAGATGCGTCGAGGGTAAACATTTTCAAAGACAAATTAACATGGGATCTCATCTCATTTAAACAACCCCATCGCACTGTAATATTCCCATTACTTACAGTTTTTTGTTATATATATATATATATATATATATATATATATATATATATATATGATTTTTAAAATATAATTATCCACTGACACGTGTTTCGTCGTCCAGGACTCATCAGAGTGGCTGAAGAAAACCAGTATAGCTACATTTCAAGATCCAAATATTAATTTTTTATACAAAACATCTTTAGCAGATTAAAATTTCGGTACATTTTCTACAGATCCGTTTTGATATGCAGAAGCAATCGGTTATTATTATGTCGATACAGATTCTTTTCGTGTATATACTCCTCAGAAAAAAATAGAAATTATATGCTTAGAAAGAAAAAATGCATGACAATATAATGTCAGAACTAAGTGCTCCGGCAGGTTTGTATATATTATTATGAACTAGGATGGTTGTTGGAATAGAACATGTATGAATATGAGCCAACATGACTGCCAGAGAAGTCCGTATTAATATAACGATAACCGATAGTTTTTGCATAATGAAACAGATCTGTCAAAAATGTACCGAAATTTTAACATGGTGGAAGGGCTGCTTTACATGACAATTAAATATTTGGATCTTGGAATGTAACTGTAATGTTATTCTTTTATATGTGCTCTGTTGTTGTATTTGATATACATTGAGCTTCTAAAAAAGGAATTCTAGGCACAAAGAGTAAAATATAATGGAAAAAAATACTTTCCCAAAAAAGAAGCACAGACACGCACAGCCAACACACACACACACACACACACACACACACACACACACACACACACACACACACACACACACACACACACACACACATATATATATATATATTTCTATACACAAAGAGTAAAATATAATTGAAAAAAACAATTTTACCAAAAAAGAAGCACACACACACACACATACACACACACACACACACACACACACATATATATATATATATATATATATATATATATGTGTGTGTGTGTGTGCGTGTATATATATATATATATATATATATATATATATATATATATATATATATATATATATATATATTATTCTATTCCTGGTTAACAATATTCAAAGAGAAAAGCGAATAGTGCTTAAGCAAGATATACTTTTATTTTCATTATTTATTACTATTTCTATTTTTATTTTTATTGTTCGCTTCTTTTACATACAAATATATAGGGTGGGCCAAAATAAGGGTCCTATCTTTAAATATAATCATATATATATATATATATATATATATATATATATATATATATATATATATATATATATATATAGGGCCTTATTTTGGCCCACCCTGTATAAACATATACACATGCTTAAATTTATTCTGTTGTTTTTCAATATATTTTTCTTTGCAATGCTCCCCCATATATATATATATATATATATATATATATATATATATATATATATATATATATATATATATATATATATATATATATATATATATATATATATATAGAGAGAGAGAGAGAGAGAGAGAGAGATATAGATATAGATATTAAAAATACATTTAAAATAAGTGTTAAGATTTCAACAGTATTTCTCGCGGTTAACGGTAGTCGAATGGATTAGGTCCTTACAAATGAAGCCAGAGATGTTGCCGGGTTCGAATTAAGCATGTCACACTGCACTAATGATTCCCGAAATTATGAAACAGTAGTGTCTGTAGGTATTCAACAAATATTATAGTAAATAATCTTATATATATATATAATTATTTTTTTACTATAATAATTAAATACCTACAGACACTAATGTTTCATCCTTTCGCTACAGTGTGTCACGATTAACACCAGTCGAACGATTCGAACCCCGCAACAGGAGACATCTCTGGCTTGATTAGCGAAGACCGTATCAATTCGTCTACCATTAACCGCGTGAAATAACATTGAATTTAAACATTTTAATTTTTAAATGTTCATTTACGTCAGTCAGACAGTGATCTAATCGTTATACTATGATCTATGCATAAGAGCTAAATTGACCGACTTTAATTCAACTGAAAGTGCTCAACGATAAGAAACGAATTTCTTAAAGGGGCTGACATTATTATTATTATTTTTACTATAATAATCAAATACCTACAGACACTAGTGTTTCATCCTTTCGGGAATCTTCAGTGCAGGGTGTCACGATTAACACGATTATTAATATATATATATATATATATATATATATATATATATATATATATATATATATATATATATATATATATATATAAGAGAAAGAAAATTAAAACTGTAAGTTGAAATTTACAATCAAATTCATTGTTCGACTGAATACTCTAAAAAACAATTTACAAAGTACTTTGTAAATTGTTTTTTGGAGTATTCAGTCGAACAAGTAATTTGATTGTAAATTCCAACTTACAGTTTTAATTTTCTTTCTCTTATAATAAACTCTACTCTCTATTGTGTATTGAGCTTTTTTATTTGGTTGGGATTAAAATATCTATATATAAATACTGGTATTTATATTAGATTGAAGTTTACCATTGCTTATATTAGGTAAACACTGTTTTTGTTTCATTATATATATATATATTATATATATATATATATATATATATATATATATATATATATATATATATATATATATATATATATATATATATATATATATATATATATAGTGTTCAGTGCCGGGAGAAGAAGTACACAGGGATCCTCATTATCAGCTCATACTAGGGGGTTCCACCTAGCAATATGTTAAAACCATGTTGTGTGTACATTAATGATTAGACCGTTTACAAATGGAAAAACTGCTCAACTATGAATGAAGGCTAGTATCTATGAAAAGTATGTAGGATTTTCTATAAAACGGAGGGGGGTTATTTTCGTCTCGTTTGAAAGAGTAAAAAAAAAAAAATAACAAAAAAAAAATGTTCTTACAACATATTCAAAACTTGGAACCGAAAGGAATGAATTGTCCCGTATTGATCTTTCACGGTTTCAAAACTGGTTCCCTAGATGGGCCATACGTTTGGGTCATCAAAATGAATTAATCCCCCCCCCCCCCTGGAAGCTATAGGTTGAACACAGGTCAACATGAATGTTTAAGTAGTCGCTATCATTGTAGAAGAACCAGTGAAAAACAGATTCATATTTGTCCGACCATCAGCCAGAAGCATTTCTGCAGGTATGGACACTTTGTGCGGCAGATGAATTGAAGAAAATGGTTTACTTTTTATTTTCAGTATTTGTTTATGTTTTGTTGCTTGGGATCATTCTGGGGTCGAATGAAAAGGAAAAAAAAATTATAAAATAGGTTGAAAAAAAGAAACAAAAACTGGCACAAAATAATAGTTTTATTTGTAAGCAAATAGGGTGTAATTGATTTTTAGTAAAAACCGCATAAAAAAATTCTCCCCCCAAAAATGTCATATATGTCATTGTTGATAAAATTCAGAATTTATTTGGCAGCCCAATTATATTATGCACAAACTTTAGTCTATGTTCACAAGCTTTCAGTAGTAGAGGTCCACCAGTTTTGGTTTTATCATCTTTTCTATGAAATGTGGGGATACTTTGATAATCGTATCATCAGTAAGAGGTGTGATTCTGAATCATAATCACCGAATCTTATCCCTATGCCCCTATGAAATCGTTAATAAAATCACCATCTTTTTGCAATCCATTCTTATTCCAAACTTCACTCTGTGCTTGACTTTTCCACCAAGTAAATCATGAAAGTGCAGTACAAACAGTGGAAATAATTTGGTGATCGTCTAATCTGTAGGAAATATGATGCTGAATTAGCTTCACATTCATCCATATTTTTATCTGCACTGTTATCTCGAATATGATATCTACGAAGGCTGTTACAAAATTAATGGCTCATATTTTGCTGATTTTTTAATGTTGCAAGTCTTCAATGAATTACAAGACCTTTTCATCCAGATTAAGGAACCAGGATTTACAATATTATGATTCGGCTCTCTCCTACTTGGATATAGCTGTTATAGTCTGCTTTTAACACTGTATTGAATAGTACCATCAAAACAGTTGATTGCTGTTAACGAATGGTAATCTATAATTTTCAAAATCTCAAATCAAAATGCAAACGATCGATGCATTTATTTATTTTTTTATCTAAAGACGGAATTAACGTTTACTTAGTATTTAACTTTAGTAAGTTTTAATAAATATCTTTATGGAGTACATCCTTATTTACCCTCTGTATATGCCAGAATCAATGATGCTGCAGAGTTGACAATATATATTTACATTTCAAAATTGTTGAATGATATAAGTAGCGCGAGTTGCTGACTGACTACCATGAAATAATAGGGTGACGTCATCAGTTAGATGACTTCCGTTTTCCTGTAAGCTTGGTCTTTGAGCTGAGCAATCTATTTGCGTAGGGTATCTGTCGACCAACTACTGGTATTTATGCTACTGACGGGTGTTTCCTCCCACCGGGTTACTAAAAAACCGAAAACGATTCAGTAAACTGTGGATTTATTCGTACTGTTGCCCTGTTGCTTATTTACTGACAGTTTTCTTTTTCTAGCGTAATTTCAAGAAGTCCCCCCCCACTCCCGAAATTTCGGGTGGAGAACAGGCAAGCCAACAAAATTGTCGTTGCTATCGACAGATGAGAATCGAGTCCGGTTAAGATATTGGACAAACGGCTCATATCCAACAAAGATTACTTTCTTGTTTCTTTTATAGTAATAAATCAACATTTATAAAGGCCAAAAGTGACTCAAGGATAAAGGTTTACAGAGAAACAGTTCCGTGTGCTCGATCGACAAAATGTTCTTGAAAAGAAACTCTGCCCATGGAAATTCTATGTGACACTCAGGCATATGGAGGAAGAAAAGAAAGTTTTTTTCTGTTGTGGTAGAAAATGAGTTCTTGTTGTGGAGGAACCAGAGATTAAAGCTCAGTCGAGAACCGTCTATGGAAATAATGATAAAGCTAAGAAACTAGCAACGTCTTCTGAATGGGGGATGTTATGGACAACAAAATCAGTTCATTACGGAGTCAAATTTATGAAAATCATTCACACACTAACACTGTTGGGAAAGGAAAAGTGCTACACTTTCAGTGATGGCTAAAACTCGTCTCCAATTAATCGTCTACAACAAATTGTTCACAACAGGGATTGTACTTCAACATTACATAACAAAAACTGATAAAACTCTTGAAAAGGATGCAAAAAAGAGTCTCTAACATAATAGATCCCACATTGTCTACTAATCTTCAATCTCTGTCATATCGCTACAGTATTCCATCCCTATACTCGTTTTACAAGTACTTCCACGGATTGTTCCCTCATGATCTTTATACACTTGAATCTCCTCAACAGAAATACCTCCGAACTATCCGACTAGATGAAAAGTCATTCACTGTATATGTCACTAGATCTAATGTTATCCTTGAATCTCCTCAACAGAAATACCTCCGAACTATCCGACTAGATGAAAAGTCATTCACTGTATATGTCACTAGATCTAAATGTTATCCTTTCCTCAGACCACTTGTCTTTGAACCTCTCTTTTCCCTGTTTCCCTGATTGTATGAAACTGTTCGTGCGTCGATGGGGCGAGGTGTCCGATGGTGGAATCTTCTCTGCTGCATCAACCACCAGACCGGATAGTACTGGACTCAGTTACGGGTTCAGTTATTTGTAATCCTGGGGCGCGCCGACGAAACAGTCTCACAATTCAAAAAAAAAAAAAAAAAAATTAGTAATTCAAGATAGGAATTGAAAAAAAATATATATATAGAAGTCGAAGTACGAAGGAGAAACAAACGACTCCAGGGAGTAGGTTATATGAAATGTATTAAATAAGCAACAGTTAAGTGATAAAAAGAAAAGGAATACATATCTATCTATATATAATCTATACAGTTCTGGAATACAAGTTTAGTAGATATCAATGATTGTTACATTCAATAGCCGCGTGGAGAAACTCTAAGTTAAAATCTTTCTTGGTTGTGTCCGTGGATTTTTCTTTTTCTTTTTTTTTTTTTCAACAGATCAAATTAACTATAGTCCTTGGTCAGAGTGAAGAAGAAAGAAAACAATTTTCCGTTGGAATAAGCAAGCAAATACTATACTTCTCTATTGGTTCGTTAATATTTAAGCGTTATAATTCAGTGATAGAATTCTGTAATCTTCTCGTCTTAAATGTACAAACTGTAACTTCGGTTTGAACTCGCAGACAGGACGATAACTTCAATTTATCATGGCAATTGGTGAGGTGGGGAGAGAGGGTGGCGATGTTCGACCCGGCAAGATCGAATTCCGACTCAGACTGCCCAAATTGGGTCCTGCATGTCCTTATATATCAGAGCATTGGGTGGTGCGGGGAAATCCCCAACTTTTCGTCGACCAATCACAACTCCCGGCGTCACCAACCAGACCGCTCCCATTGGACAATTCGAGCGACGGCAGAACACTGGCCACCTCCCACAACATAAAAAAAACAATCGGCCATTCCGGGCACTGGATAACCACGTCAGCACCGAAATCGACCTCGGGTTCAACACTCTGAACTCGGGTTCAATTAATATTTTGGATTCATTTCTCTTATCCTCAGTTTTATCAAAGGAAAGAAATATTTCCCTTTTTGCACTGGATATGACTGTATATGACATTTGTCACCATCGTTCGACTTGAAAACAAAATGTATGTTTTTGAAATTATCATTCTGTCCATTAGTCAGAAGCCATCAAGTCCATTCTAACTAGATCATTATTATTGTTTCGGCTTTAAAAAAAATAGAAAAGAGATGTTCGACTTGAAAATCAAATGCTTCCTCTTTCGCACTGGATATGACTGTATCGGAATTTGTCACCATCGTTCGACTTGAAAAACAACCAAATGTTTGCTTTGAAGTTGTCACACCGTCCACCACCCAGAGGCTATCAGGTCCATTTTGACTAGATCATTATTATTGTTTCGGCTTTAAAGAAAATAGGGGGGATACTATGGCAGAATTGAAGCCAGCAAGGTTCTCTGGTAGTGCCCGGCACAAGATATTAACATTTCTCTCTTAATTAAAAGTTAATGGTCACTGACGATTTCACGCTGCCTCTCTTTGGTGTTACAATTGTATTAACATGCAGAAAATTAAAGATAATGTAACCAAACTCTTGCTGCCCAACTTTCCACTTAGGTTACCTCCAATTAAAATCTGGCCTCTATCATAGTATTCCCTTATGTTTCAACAACAGTATATGTTGTTTTGGGTGAACAAAAAGATATAAGAAAATGGTATAAATGAAATGAAGTACAAGTGGGATACCTAAAACTATATCCGACGGTGAGGCCCCAGCTTGCGGGCCTTGGGGGAGTGTGGAGCCACCCTTTAATTGCCATTGCTCCCAGGTCCACTCTGACCCGGAGTGGTAGTACCTGTTAGGGTCCCAACTATGGGTTAAATAGAATCCAACTTAAAAAAACAAATATACTCCATTAAAAAATCGTTCCTCAAAATCACTAGAGTCGGCATTAAATAACCTGAAAAAGGTTGATATGCCGTAAAACAAAAACAACCAACCAACCAACCATCTACTATTATTGTTATTATTATAAATTAGCAGTACCCGCTAACCGGCATTGCCGGGTGGAAGCATGCCCCTCCCCGCCCCGAATAAATTAAATTATGGTTGTTGTTGTTATTGCTGCTGCTGCTACCGCCGCTGCTCAACCTTCAACCTCCTCATGTTACGAATGGCTGTCGGAATAGACATCCTCAAATCCTCATTGTAAGAACGGCTATCGGAATGGATACTCCCAACCTCCCCCTGGCAAGAAAAGGAGTAGATAAGTTGTTTGTAAGGAGCAGCAGAAAAAGCGGGTAGATAGAGATGTAAAAAAATAAAATAAAATAAAATGCAAAATAGTAGGCAAGTAGGCTCGAACCTGTAACGTGAAGAAGGAAAAGAAGGTGTCAAAAAAACAAAACAAAAAAACAAACAAACAAAAAACAAAAAACAAAATCACATCCACAGGAATAGGAATAAGGTTATTTATTTCAAGACGTTGACTTTTGAGATGGCTCGCTCGATTGATTGATTGATCAAGCGAGAAAGAGAGGAGAGTCGATACTTTGTGACGGATGAAATTCGTTGTGTTTTCAACGAAAGAAAATGACGAAAAACTTAATATAACTCTGGTAGCTTACCCTCCCACTAAAAATGTGGCTCATTAGTTTGGCTTGTATTTGATAAATAAAAACATTTAAAAAAAAAATCAGCCAAGTTTTTTTTGCTGTTACAAAGTTGATGACAGTAGTAATATAAAAAGTGTGCACGCGCGTGCAAGAGAGAGAGAGAGAGAGAGAGAGAGAGAGAGAGAGAGAGAGAGAGAGAGAGAGAGAGAGAGAGAGAGAGAATAAAAGACAAACTAATTGCAAAGGCAACTGCAGCCATTCTGTAAGTTTTAATGTTGGTTTTGTTTAAGACAAGAAGTAAACACGTAATGCTGGTCTCATGTGTGTATATGGTGTAACAATTTGGCGTAACGATTGTCTTGAAGACGCATGTTGTATTATACGTGTGCGTTCGTTTTTGTTAAAAGTTTAAAATCTGAAATAAGAGAATTGCAGCTGGCATCCAATGAGAAATAGTAGAATTTCCGTAGGGAGAAATCATTATTTTCTGAATCTGCGAATCGGAAGTGAACTTTATTTCTATGATTCAGTTAATAAAGGTGACGGAGCAATACAAGTCTACTTTGTGTAATTTTACGCGGTGTAGAGTGGGGGTGGTGAGAGCTGTTATAAATTAGAGAGAAAAATAGGAACTACTTCCTCTAACAATAATGGCGATAGCAATGATTTATCTCCTAGGATGAATTGTAGGATTTTATTATAAGGCCTAAATCTGTCTATAATGAAATTGCAAAGTTACATAATGTAGTGTATAATAGTCTAGATACAATAAATTTGTATGTGGCATCTGTTGAAAACCTATGATAATTTGGTCTGGAGGGGAATTTCTGCAATCAAAATATTATATACAGGATGATAACTTTTAAATGTATAGGCTCTAAAAATATTGATCATAATTGCAGCAAATTTTGCATAAAGAGGACTTTTAATATAATAAAATTAAGAATCTTAAGTACAATACTTAGATAAATGTTCACAATCTTGATATCACTACTACTGAAATAAATATGTATGGAATAAAATACTTATATAAACCTGTATGGATTAAAAGATTATCTGTAGAGTCTGTGCCTTAATTTGGCTCAACATAAGAAACTCAGTCAATCCAGATATCGGTAAGATTGACAGATCAAGACCTCTTTCTTGATTCATTTATATAATGGAAATACAATGACTGTTCTTAGTTGATGGAGTATAGCATTAAAAGAACAGACTCCAGGACTGCCGCAGTGCTGCTGTGGGTTGTCTCAAAGCCAACAGAGTCTAGACCATTCTTGTAATGACCTTTTCCACATTGATTGTGGTGTATTGCTGTTCATGTACAGTTCTAGGAGATTCACCAGTCCAAGTTTTACCTTCTCCCTACCGACAAATATAGACAGGGCTACCCAGGCATTTTTACAGATCAAAGTACTTCTTCCTCTGAAGCGCTGACTTCAATTCAACTTTGCGACCTTTGTGTCATATTTTCTCAAGATAAATATCGCAGACATCTAGAACTGCCTAGTCTGCCACAATATCATATGACATATGTCTTTGCTCTCTCCTGAATAGCACCCACAATAGAAATATAAAATGAAACGATTTCCTCTGAGTTGGTGACAGACAGATAGACCCTGACCCAATTTCGGTGAACTGCTCCTAATTGATAAATGCATCCCCCCCACCGTCTACCTAATTTCAAATTGTCTAAAATATTGTTTTCCAACTTTCCTAAGTTCATTGTCGTTTGTATTCATTTATATCACTCCCTTTTCTTTCTTTCTTTTTTCTTCTCTCTCTGACTGACTACACAAACCCCCTCTTTCTAAAACTTTCCTCTAGCACTCCTACTCTAACTCCCTTTAAGTCTTGTATACATCATCCCCACCAACAAATTTTTGAATTCCCTCCTTCTCTTAAAGGAAAACAGCTGAAAAAGTTTTGCTTTTCGACTTTATATAAGACCTTTAAATCATGCCACACGTTAGACATGGTAAAATATTTTTCCTCCTCTAAAATTAAAAAAAGTTCTGGTGGATCCCTAGAAAAAGGCAGTCAATCGATTTGATTGAAAATGGGTGATTTCACCGATTTCAATAGCAATAAAATTATTGGAAATGTGGAACATTTGTTGATCTTCATTCAATTTCGGGCAATATCAAATCTCTCTGCTAGTATATATATATATATACTAATATACTAGCAAAAGTACCCGTCGTTGACTGGGTTCAACAACAGCCTACAGAAAATTGACTCTGATTTATGAAAGTATGATAGGTTATAAAAAGGAAGGATTGTAAAGAGATAGCTTCGAACTTGGGGGTATCAAAACCAAAGCAAAATATGATGGAAATAAAAATAAAATAGATAAACCCCATAATTTATTATACCATACCTGTTCACACTTAAACACTTATCAAAAAATTCTGTGGATCTATATTAAAAAACCTTGTTAAACTTTGTGACATATTTCTATTCTATGGAGTTCAGGCGCGAACGAAAACACCATAATTTTATTATACCATATTTCTTCAAACTAAAACATAATTACCAAAGTATACTTATGCAGATAGATATGAAAAGTCTTTATTAAAGTTTGTGCCTATTTCTATTCTATGGAGGCCAGGCGCGAACACAGACCCCACAATTTTATTATACCATCCCTATTTAAGTTAAAACATACTGATCAAAGTATTCTTATGTACATCTATATCAAAAACCCTTGTAAACGTTTTTTTTTTTTAATTTTTATTTCCATACTTTGTGGACCAGGCGCGAACGCAGACTCCACAATTTTAATGAACCACCGTTCTGCCAGATCAAACATAACCATTCCTGTGTCTCGATACATCTTCTATCATTATATGTAATCAGTTTTTAAAAATAGTCAACCATATAGGAGCCTATTCGTGACCACGCACACACACACACATACACATTCATCTTTATATCATATATATATATATATATATATATATATATATATATATATATATATATATATATATATATATATATGCTCACGCCCCACAAAGTGGTGTTAGTAAGATACAAACTTATTTTTATTGCAGGACTATCAGAATAATATCATCATGACACAAACTACTCGCTCATTCGGCCTTTTACTACTGGCAAGAGATGCATATATATATTCATATAATATATATATATATATATATATATATATATATATATATATATATATATATATATGAGAGATAGAGATAGAAAGAAGGAGAGAGAAAGCGTGTGAGACAGAGCGAGAGAGGGAGAGAAAGAAAGAGAGAGAGAGAGAGAGAGAGAAATGCGAATGTTAAAAAAGTTATGAAGAAAAGTAAACAAGGGAGGTAACACCTTTTCTAATTACTTCATATATGCCCCATTTTGCATTTTACGGCTTAATCTTAAAATAAAACAGCAGCAAACATTTCCATTCCCAACCCCATCGCTTTCTCCATTCCAACTTTTACTTTTGGCAATGAAGAAGACAGTTTACGGGAATTTAATAACCTTTATCAGGTTAAGATCAATTTTAAAGATCAAACACTTGTTCAACAATTTTTGTTTGTCAGTGGATAGGACAACTAGTTTTCTGCTGATCGGATCATGAAGTTACATTATGTTGTTACACTCATTTAGGCTGGATGATCAAAAGGCAAGGCTCAGTGCTCAGATGAATAACAAGAAAGATCACAAAGTACTATTCTACAGTAAGATAGACCAAATTTTATACTGGCAATGACCTTGGAATCTGAGTACTGGGCAATATATTTAAAAACTTATCAAGGCCTATGGACCACTTAAGGATAATAATTATTGAGTTTGATAGGTATACAGTGAAACACTAAGTGAATTAGTAACGATTGCTGTAACTGGTAAGAAAGGGACTATTTAAGGGAATGACTCAACAACAATTTGTTTAAATTTGACTTGAAAATGGCAATGTTATAGTCAGTCAGGAAGCAACACCGTGGTACTGTGTTTTACAAACAGGCAGTCCTAGGGAAGAAGCGTTGCTTATGGAAATTTCATCTAGGCACACAAAGGAAGACATGAATTTCATTGATAGTAGTTGTAGTTAGACGAGTTTTTGTTATGAATGTTTTACAAAGGGAGATTATAGATTGGAGCTCAGTCGAACATAGAAAGAGTAGAGAAAGATGAACAAGGTTCCTTCTATGAGAAAGAGTCTGTAATATGGAGAATAGGACACTGCTCACTATATTTAGAAGTCGGTTAGGAAATGGTTTTCTGAGTGGCAACTATCTAGAAGTGGCAATAGTACTCCATTGTAGGACGTATTTGACTCTTTATCAAATAGAGAATTATGTGAGAAATGGGGTAACATTTTAGAGTGATGAAATGATCCAACCATTTTTCCAGCAACCTTGGCTATGGATTTAATGGAACTCTTCCATTTTAAGTCTGGAATTAAATGAATCCAAAAAGCTTATCAAAGCAGAGGGTTTCCTCAGAATGAGAACTATTCATTAAAATTTGGGAAAAAGTGACGATCAGAGCATTAGTGGTGAAAGAGAAGCTTGATTAAAACTAATAAGCTACCTGTATTTTTCCCAGATCAGAAGAGAAAGAATTAGAAAGGTTTTGGTCATTAATACTCTTCAAAGTGTTTCCATGGATAGTTGTGTCATCTGTAAAAATGTCAACAAATGATCTTAGAATGTTATTGGGAGATAGTTGATGAAGATCAAAAAGAGACTTTGGTCGAGAATGAATCGATGAGGCACGTCTGCATTGTTACTATGACTTCTGCCCACCACCAACTACTTTTATGAATCTATCAGAGAGAAAGAAATGGAGGCCATCGTCAAAAGATTTAGTGATCCTGTGTGAGATTACAATCAACACATCAGATCTTGGTGTTTGATTCAAGCAGCTTACTAATGATGTACAGGAGACTGATTGATCTGTAATAAGAAGCAGAAAACTGACTAAATCTGAATAGAAAAAAAGGATGAATACGTAAAATTTTCAGATTTTTTTAAATCGCATATGTGGTTACAAATACTTACAAATAATATATATATATATTGCTTATTTGTAAGTATATATATATATTGCTTATTTGTAAGTATATATATATATATATTGCTTATTTGTAAGTATATATATATATATATATATATATATATATATATATATATATATATATATATATATATATATATATATATATATATATATATATATATATATATATATATATATATATATATACACTCGAGGGGCCTTCAATAAGTTTCCAGACTTGTTTGTACAGGCATTTAAAATTGTCGTAGACTCTTGAATCTTCAGTATGTTATGGCTATATATCTTATGGGATGATTGACCAATTTTTATGATTTCAGGTCAAATGAACAGAAATTCGAATACACCCTACTAAATAATTTGAGGAATATAATGCTTTATGAATTCAAGAAAGGAAACCCAGCAGCCGAAGCGGCTAGGAATATTCACTCAGTTTACGGTAAGGAATGTACGAATAAAAGAACTTGCAAAAGATGGTTTGCGAAATTCAGAAGCGGAGATTTCACTCTTGAAGATGAAGATCGAATCGGACATCCAATTGAGTTTAATGATGTTTCTAGAAGCAGCTCTAGAAGAAAATCCTGCCTTATCAGTTGAGAAAATGGCAATAAAACTGATTTCCACCCATACAACTATTCATCGTCATCTTGGAAAAGTTCCTAAACTTGAAAAGGGTGCCTCATGAAAAGGAGTAATGTTTCATCAGGACAATACACGACCCCACACAGCAAGAATAACCTCACAAAAGATCGAAGAACTTGGTTGGGAGAAAATTCCTCATCCCCCTATTCTCCTGACCTTGATCCTTTAGACTACCATTTGTTTCGTAGCTTACAAAATCATTTGGAAGGAACAGCTTTTGTTACGCAGAAAAATGTTGAAATTGACATTTGTGAGTTCTTTGAATTAAAGCCAAAAGGATTTACAGTGATGGAATTAATAAGCTTGTTAATCGATGGAAGGAAATCATAGATAATCAGGGAAAGTATATTGATGATTAAATCTTTAATAAAATGTAACATTTGGTCATTTCTTTTCTTTATTCATAAATTCGGACAGAACTTATGGGATGACCTCATATATATATATATATATATATATATATAGAGAGAGAGAGAGATAATATGATATGATATATATATATATATATATATATATATATATATATATATATATATATATATGGAGAGAGGGAGAGAGAGAATGAGTGAGTGAGTGTGTGTGTGTGTGTGTGTGAGAGAGAGAGAGAGAGAGAGAGAGAGAGAGAGAGAGTATGAAATAAAAAATAAACAACAAATAGATAGTCTTGCTAAGATAGGAGATTTCGTACAAGTTTTTCCTGTTGGAAAATGATTTTAAGAAATCTAAAGTAACAGAGTAAATTTAAATTCTTTAAATAATCTGAGTTTCTTTCCTTTATCCCATCACGGGCTTTTCGGGCATCATTAGACGAATGTAAAGCATTTCCCTAACATAAGTGTGGGCCTTTTTACAAAGAGCTCAGAGGCCAACATTTGCTGTACAAAAGTCATAAAACCAAAAGTTTTTTTACGTCTTCCTAAGAATAGAATGAAAGCATGTACACAGCAAAGCAGAAGTGGGAGGTGGATGGAATGATGGGGAGGTTGGGTTGTAGGAATGAAGAGTTTAAATGGTGCCGAAGTGGAGCCACTGTAGAGAGTGTGGGGTAAGCACATTAGCAGGAAAGTCAAATGGAAGGTGGATGCAAGGATAGGCAGGTAATGGTCATAGGTTAGATTTAGTAGAGAAGATAAGGGGTCAGTTAGTTAGATGGAAAGCGAATAAAATGTAGGCTAGTGTTTGAAGAAAGATAGGGGAGGCTAAAATGTATATGTGAGAAGGCCATTGTAACACCAAAGAGAGGCAGCGTGAAATCGTCAGTGACCATTAACTTTTAGTTAAGACGCAGTAGTATTAGTTGGGAGAATTTCTTTGGTTGTTGAGGACATGGGGCGTCGTCCTCATATTGAGAATCGCCACCCCATGTGGGGGCGAATGTAACACCAAAGAGAGGCAGCATCAGACCATTAGGGTCGATGTGACGCTTTTATTTAACGTTAAGATTTTATTCCGGGCAACACCGGTTAACTAAAAGATAAATGTTAATATCTTGTGCCGGGCACTACCAAAGAACATTGCTGGCTTAAATTCTGCCAAAGTATTTTTCTTCTTTCTTTAAAGCAAAACAATAATAAATGATTTAGTCAAAATGGACTGAATGATAACTTCAAAAAAACATACGTTTTGTTTTCAAGTCGAGCGATGGTGACAAATTCCGATACAGTCATATCCAGTGCAAAAAAAGGGAAATATTTTTTTCCTTTGATTGCTTTGAACTAAAAACCACACACACACACACACACACACACACACACACACACACACACACACACACACACACACACACACACACACACACACACACACACACACGTAATTGTTGGCGTCACCAAATATATTTGTGTCAAGATCAAAACAAAAGATAAATAAATTCTTTGGAGTTAAAATTTCACACACGCATTTGTCGGCTTCAAAGAATGTTTTTTTTTCGAATCAAATATTAAATGATTCGGTGTGACTATGATAAAACCATTTGAAATTTAGATCAAGAGATTTTTCAATTTTCAATAACATATGTTGTCGAGATGTTGACAGAACAATAAATTGTTAATTTCCTTTGATAAGGAACAAGTGTCACATCTAAGGGCAGAATTCACAAAGCATTTTTTTTTCTGGACGCAGTTTTCTTACTTACACGGTTATCGCGTATTACACAGTTTCCGAATTATCCAATGAGAAAAAACTGGTTATTTTCCATGGAGTGTTTTTGGTTGATCGGGGAGGAGTTAGAATTATTCTTATATTGTGGGAGGTGGCCAATTTTTGGTCATCAGTCAAATTATCCAATGAGAGAGAATCAGACGATTTGGTTATTGAGTATTCTGATTGGTCGGGAAGGAATTGGTAATTGTCGCCCCGCCCAGTGCGGTACTATATAAAGACCAAGAAAGTCAGAATTAAAACAGATTGAGAACAGAAGTCGGAGCAAAACAGAGCGAGTCCGAGAGTCAAGCCACCTCACCCCTCTCTCTCTCTCTCTCTCTCTCTCTCTCTCTCTCTCTCTCTCTCTCTCTCTCTCCCTCGCCTATTGCCCGATAACTAAAAAAGGGTTAAGTTAATAGACTTGTAAATTCCAGCAAGTGGAAGCCCCACTTAGAAGTTTAAATGCTTGCTTACAAACTCATACTCCAAACTGTATATATATATCTGTATATATTTCTTTTATGGTTTTCTTTTAATACATTTTATATAACCCAATCTCCAGAGTCTTTGTTATTCAAAATTCTTTGATGTGCTGATGTTTCATTATTATTTGTTTTTACTTGTGAAACTGCTTCCGTCAACGAGCACCCGGTATCTCCGAAGACGAAATTTCTAGACGATCACAGAAGATCCGGCCTTGTGGACATTGCAGCAAAGACGATTCCACCAACGCACTGAAGAAGGGCTTACTGGGTGACGCGACGTCACGGTGCGGTTTCATACCATAACTAAAAGTCATTTAAACAATGCTCACTAATGTAGTATTTTTCATTATGTTTTTTTTTTGTGAATGTGGGATAAATCTTAAAGATACTGTGTTGTTGGTTGATAGACTATTTGAATGTCCAATTAAAGCCGCTCCCACAAGGTCTAGCTGTTAAATTCATATCCATATTTGATTTTTGCGACCATAGCAAAATACAAACTATGATTAAATTCAAGAATATGTAAAATGAAAGCATTCGAACGTCGCTTAGCTTAATCGCTCTTATTATGCTTTCTTGTTCTTGATGTCTGGTTTGAACCAGTTTTACAGCTGGATAAAAGCTGGTCGGAAGTGCTGACAAAGGTCAAATCGTTGGTACAAACTTGGATTCAACGAATCATCGAGCAAAAGTGTGTGCTACATACGTCTTCTTGCTCATCCTTTACCGGATGTCTGTACTTCCCCTTCCTGCTAAACGCCTCAAGGCTTATCAAGGGTTCCTCTTCTTGCTTCTATGGGAGGATGAAGAGCATTATATTTGCAAGGAGGTCTGTACTCAAAGTCCGAGCGAGAAATTGGTATTCCTGATTCGTTTGCTAGAGGAGAACCTTCCATGGGTCCCTGCAGTTGAAAGCACCTTTCCCAACCTCAAACCCGACCCTTCGGTCGAAGACTGATGTAGACCGAAGGAGGAACAAACGTTCTTTGCCAAATGCTGAGCCGCACTTACAGCCTGGCCGGGGACCAGTTTCCTCGCACAGCCTAGGAAGAAAATTTATCGAGCATTAGTGGTGGGTACCACTTTGAGTCCCCTTCGGGAGTGGATGGGATGGTCGATGAAGGAGATCCACTCACAATGGAATCGGGCGCTGGAACGGGACTTTCTAAACAACTCGAAATTTTCCCTTACCTGGCGACTGGTCCAAAATGCACAAGCCCTCTTTGACAGACTTCACAACTATGAAGACGAGATCCCGGCCTGGCACTATGGAGGGCGAGGTCAATGGCTAATAGCCATTGTTAGGCAGCCTCATTAAAACATCAGATATGAGTTTTGTTACCAACGTACATAGAAGACCTACTCTACAGGCCAATATACTAGATGAGATTCGTACTCTTTCAGAACCTGAACAATAAATCTGATCAAAACCTTAGCCTTTGTTGATGTATTTTGGCTAATGCTCATGCTTTACACACGATTAAAAAATGTATAAACGATAAAATCGTTGCTTTTAAAAATGTCTCGTTAGTATGAAGGTCTTATAGATTAGTGAAAAAAATCATGAGTTTTCACACAAAATTTCGAGATGTTTTTTGGCCTGTAAAATTCAGAAGGTGTTTAGTACTAGAAGTGCTTTCCCTTCCTTCTATAAGGATAGTATTCCCATCACAGAATACAATGTGATTATTCATCGGTTTAAGGGTCAATACTATGCTGACTATCAGGGCGTACTATCCAGTGCTGGGAGGGCATATTCGAATACGCATTTAAAAATTCTTGAAGCAGTTTTTATCCATTTACAACTATCTCTGTGCAAGCGAAAAGCATATACTTACAACTTGGAGCTTATGAGTTAAGGTTGAGAATATATATATATATATATATATATATATATATATATATATATATATATATATATATATATATATATATATATATATATATATATATATATATATATATATATATATATATATATATATATATATATATATATATATATATATATATATATATATATATATATATATATATATATATATATATATATATATATATATATATATATATATATATATATATACTGCATAATTACGTTGAGAAACAGGATCTCGTTAGATCAGCGAAGTTAAGCAACGATGAACCTGGCCAGTTCAAGATGGGTGACTATTTTGGAATACTAGGTGCTGTATATATTGCATCAGGATGTAGGTTTTAAAAATACTGGGACAAATGCACACTTAGTCTTCGTTTCAGTTAGAAGCAAATTCTGTCGTAAAACCTGAGGTGTACTCTCTGCTCTGTCCTGTGGCAATCATTTTAGCCAGCTGAGTTTTTCAGTAGTTAAAAAACGTGGGGATAGCTCTACACAAAGCTTTACTACTATAAAAATATCACCTGTGTGAACTCTAGACAACTTTGTTGTCCTTATTTTCTACGTTGGGATTTGGTAGGAAAGTTCATATATATATATATATATATATATATATATATATATATATATACACACAGTGACCCCCCCCCAAAAAAAAACGGGCTCAAACTCTAATTAGGCCCCATTTCTTAGTGTTTTGTTCGAATGAAATGAAACTTTGGTCATAACTAGTTTATTATATTCAAAACATCACACCAAAACACTAGGGTCTTTGGCCTTTTTTCTCCGTTCTACAGCATATGTTCTAGATGGCCTCCATTTAGCTTTTGTTTTTTTGGGGGGGTCACCCTATATATATATATATATATATATATATATATATATATATATATATATATATATAGAGAGAGAGAGAGAGAGAGAGAGAGAGAGAGAGAGAGAGAGGGAGAGAGAGAGAGAGAGAGAGAGAGAAAGAAAGAGAATTAAAACAAGAGAAAAAGAATAAAAGTAAAAAGCTGGAAGAATTAAGGAGATTCTAATAAAGAACACGAAAAACCACCTGCAAAATGAGAAAGGATGAAGGCGAAGAAAGAAAAAATTTTTTGGGAAAAAAAAGAACTTCATAAAACTAAAGGAGAAAGAAAGCTAATAAAACATTCAGAATGACATGGGGGAGGGGTGCAAAGGGTTATGATGGCGAATAAACGAACCGAAGAGAGGAAGGATGAGTGCAAGGAAACAAACAAAACAAACATCATTGAATAAATAACAACAAATAAAATTATGCTAAGAAAAATCAAACAATTTTCTTAAAAAACATAAAAAATAAAGATAACATGGTTGCCAGTGTTTTCAGCATCACCTCCACCGTTTCTTTGCAAATGTTCAAGAGTGGAGAGAACAGAATATATGATTCTGAAGAGTGATTGGATTCCTGTTAATCAAATAAAAACTACGTTTATTCTTAGATGGCCCACAATATGTACTTACATAAACATGTGTTTGGAAGTGACACACTGGAGCGGCTTTGATCAAGAAAGAAAGAAGAAAAACAACCAATCAAACTTTAAGATGAATGAAATATAACAGTTTTAAGTATAACAAATTTGTTTTCTTTGCTAACTTTTTATTAATTTGTATTTATCTGGTGACAGAATTATGTGATTTTTTAGTATCTGAAATCTATATGTGAAAATGTGTTTAACTACACGAGAATATGATATGCAATTAAATAAATAGATTGTTTTTTCAACTTCAGTTTACAAAAAACACAGATTGATTCACGTAAATAACTAGCTAGTCAGAATCAAATAATATTGATTTGTAAATGCATTCATATTTAGGTATAACTTCAATAATCCAACGATATATATATATATATATATATATATATATATATATATATATATATATATATATAGCCGCACTGATGAGCTGTGAAACAGCGAAACAGTACTATATGTGGATGTCTAATGCTTCTTATCTTGAGTTGAGCAAATTGAGAAGTGATACACGAATTAGCATTAGCGTATAAAGAAATGCTCTTTGTGTAAACAAATCGAGCTTAGGTATTTCGGACGATGTATGTTAATTCACGACTGGCACAGCCGCCGCCGATTAGCGTAATGGTTAGAAGCCTTGACTGTCGTACAGGCGGTCGGTTTCTATCCTGGCTTGAGGTAGTTGCCTGTCTAGCGGCACTGATGAGCTGTGAAAGAGCGAAACAATCAACTGGTATGGAAACCTGTGATTATAAGTCTTACAAAATATCTTTGGCAGTAATATTCTATAAGTACTATCCCATCTAAATAAAAATTGCTCGATAGATAAGATAGAACAAATAAATCAAATTTTAGTCATTCAATAAATTTGATATCAGCTCAGTTTCTCTTCATTTGCGTAGCCTGTCTACTGAAAGCGGTTTTATTTTATTAACAATTTGAAGTTATTTTGGAGCGGAATTTGAAGCTCATGTTCTATAATCATAAAAATATTAAATATATTAAATTATATGTTTATTAATAAACAGATCCACCGGACCTATATAAACATTTTTTCCCGGACTCATTATATAAACAAATAAAATTTCTCCAGGAAAATGCCAACTTCGGACTATTACCTTGTGATGTTGATTAATCAAAATACAGATTGGATCACTTTACCACACTGCTATCAAAGACATTCACTTCGGATTTTACCATGCAATTTGAATGTGAATTTTAATATTCTTTTCATTAACTTCCCTTACTCTATAATATTTAAATACTTAAAAGAACTTTTAATTGTGATTTTCCATGTCTTATTGACTTTAGCAAATAAGGTGTAAACCATTATAATTATTTGCTAATATTTTCTCCTCTGAAGAGATGATAGACATCGAAATCCTATAGTTATAATATTTCAGATGTATTCTTTGTCTTACATACAATTATAAAAATCTTTTGATTTGAAATTTAACCATTTCACGTCATGAATTTTTTAATTTATTGAATGACTAAAATTATATATATATATATATATATATATATATATATATATATATATATGTGTGTGTGTGTGTGTGTGTGTGTGTGTGTGTGTGTGTGTTATGTTTGGAATAGAGGAAATTGGTTCAATTGTTTTGTTTTACGACATATAAACAATTTCTGGTAAAAGAACGCAAAACAAAATGCCAAAACGTCGTAAAACAAAACAATCGAACCAAGTTTCTCATTTCCATATCAAAACAAAAAATAATATCTTTTTGTTTTTGTAAATAAAACATAAATTGTTGAAAGAAAACTTTGCTAAAATAAATTGTTGACAAAAAATCTAAAAACAAGTTGAAATAAGTTATCGTCCTTACTTTACCACTCTAAACTAACAAAAGGACCAACTTTGATACATACAGCAAAATAACTGCCCGTCTGTGGAACACTGCTCCGCTGGCATGCTCCCCATCCAACTACAGTATGGTAGCATCAAATCTACTGTAGACAATTTCTTGTTTAACCATCCCCTTAAATAATCAAATTCTACTCAACTTACATCATCAACGATTTCTACACTATCATATTACAATCATTAACCTTTATCCTCGAGTGCACTTCAGGTCTTGATAAGTGGTGGCTCTCTTGTAAAATAAAGTCGTTATAAATCAGTTTCACATCTCCCGCTCCATCCAATTCGTGATAACCATCAAACACAAATTGAAGAATAAAAATATATCCAATTAATTTATTTCTATATTTAAATATTTCCATTTATTTATCTTGACTGATTTGATTGTGTTTGTTTTCGTTCTTTTGGTGATTCCATTAAACCTTTTCACCATTTTCTTTTATTTGTTTATTTATTTTTTTTGCATAATTTTATAGGATTCTTTTAGTCTTTGATCTTCAGCACCAGTCGACTAGTCAGAAAGTTTTTTTTTTTTTGACCAATAGTCTGAGAAACATTGGTTCATAAACATGTAAATAATCAAGGACATTCATCATTTAAATAACTATCAATACCAACTCAGCCATTAGCAATGCCGCTAACACTTCTCGGTACGGTCATTTCTGTCTCACAAGCGAACCATCAGATTATAGAGGCTTACAAGAAAAATTTGTTTCCCCAAAGTTAAAACAAATGGAAATATAATTAAGAAATAAAAACAAAGTCTGGTAAATAATTTCCATTACAGGATCAAACTTATCAAATGTAAATGAATGGAACAAGTGTGTATTTGATTAAAAAAAAAAGAAAAAAAAATCTTTGAAAGTAGCAGAAGAATTATAGTTGGTTACTTTTCCCTAGTGACCAATAAGTGCAGTGGTCTGACAAATGGAGACAAAAGTTATTAATCACAATTGCATTAGACAGAAATATATATATATATTTTATTCATTTTTTTTTTACAATTCATTTCTCATACATAACAATCTCTCATCTCAACCAATGACCACAAATCTTATCAACTACATTTCACACACACACGCACACACACACACACACACACACACACACACACACACACACACATTAATATATCTATGTATGTTCCTTTTGATATATACGCTAAATTATCTAATACATAAAATGGAGTAATGTTGCCACATTTCTTGCCAGGATTCAGAATTGGCTTTAAAACCTGTTAGACGATACCCTTTTCTCTTTGCAATCTTTTTCCCACCAAAAAAGACGCCGTGAGTCTATCTCTGCTCTATCGTTATTTTCATGACAAGTGCTTAACTGAGTTTCATTCTATGGTTCCTTCCTCTGCAAAATATTCACAACAAACACTCGTCTAGCTACAACCACTGTCAACAATTTCTCCATTTCTCTATCAATGCCTAAAACTAAATGCAACTTCCATGAACAAAGCTTCTCTCATAGAACTGCCCGTCTGTGGAACAATATAGTGAAGGATTGCTTTCCAGGTCCTATGTAAACAAGTTTTTGTTGAGCTGTCCTCTTAAATAATCAAATCCTACACAATTTCCATTACTACCGATCATTACACAGTTGCCCCACTGACCACCTTACCCTCATTAACTCTTGTCCTCTATAAGCTTTCCTGTTTATTCTCAATTTTCACATTGGAGAAATCGTTTCACTTTAAATTTGCTACAACCATGTGCGTTTACATGAATATTCTCCATCTGTCAAACTCACGTTCTCAGTCTTGGCTCAGTGCTACTATTATGTTTCCATCCATGATCGATCAATGAACCAAATAAAGCAAACATTTTTATACATACGTGCACGGTCGTTTATACGTGCTGGCCTTTTTATTCTCTTCATCATCACTTCTTTTCGTCTTCGCCGCGTTTCATGTGTCACCGTGATCGTCTCGTTTAGTTGTCAGCAATCGTCTGTTAAGATAAATAAGACTTCTCATGCATGAAAGACACAAGGGATACGTTTGCTAAGTTTTTCAAAGTTTTATTAAACAGAATGAACTGAAAAGAGACAGCGATAATCACTTCTAATTATAATTAAGACTACTTACTTAAATAAGGACTACTTACTTAAATAAAGACTACTTACTTAAATAAAGACTACTTACTTAAATAAAGACTACTTACTTCTTAAACTTACTTCTTATCTAACAAAATGAATGCCGCACAGACGGACAAAGATCAGTAACATTTAACTTAGAATATTTGTTTCCACTTCATTACGCCATGCCTCGTTTGTAGGACTTCCAAGAGAGGACTGATTTTAAGACCTTTGTTTCTTTTGCGCGTGAAAACGTGACGTCATGTCATATACTCATATTGTTAAACTGTTTTGACTATCGCGTTTGACTTCTTGCCCCCCCCCTCGATTCAGCTCTCGCTACCCGTCTCGAGGTACAATTCAGTTTCTAGATCCGATCATCCTGGCATGCACTAAGAATGACCATCGTCAAAATTCACACTAATACACTGAATCCCTGCTTACTATTCCATACAAATCAATTCAATTCAAGTATACTTTCCTGTTTATTACTATGTAACACTGTTACTATTGTAATGACCATGTCAATCCATGTTCAAGTTTCGCGACGCAAAAGGGAATACATGTCTTAAATCCTAATTTTATGTTTTTTTTCTCTGCTTTTGTGTACACATAAATACAGATTAGTGATGAGACGATTCCAACATTTTTCCCGATTCCGATACATTTACCGATTCTGTGCTACATTCCCGATTCCGATACAATTACTGATTCCGATTCTGATTCTTTATAAATCTGTAATTATTTAGCTATAAGATTGTTATTTCCCCGATTTTCGCAAAAACACATGTTAAATATGCAGATATTTTCCTAAACGTCAAAATACACTTGTGGAAGATGATTTATCGATTTTAGCTTCACTGGTAATTTAAAATCAATAAACATTTATTAATTTATCATTATTACCAGCAATGGAAGATTTTACTTTAAATAAATCAAATAAAAAAGACAAAAGAATCGTTTTGGCATCGAAATATAGACATCAATTCTTCCGATTCCGATACCAATACCCTCAAATCTTCCGATTTTTCTGATTCCCGATTCCGATTCCGATTAATCGTCTCAACACTGATACATACATACATGCATACATACATACATACATACACACACAAACATTCATACATACATACATACATACATACATACATACATACATACATACATACATACATACATATAATATGTGTACATTTTGTGCTATTCAACGTATGCTGACAGGGAAGTATTTTAAGGTGTTGTAAGAAGCATAAACACGATGTTCTTTTCTTTTTTTTTTACAATTTGCTATATTTTATTATACTATTCATTGACTTTTTTGACTAGATTCGAATCTTGCAAACTACAGTAATTATCACACCCTGCCCTGATGATTGCGTAAGAATGAAGCACTAGCGTCTGTAGGTATAAAAAAACTATTAACATTTATTGAAAAATACGTTTTTTATGTTTTATATATATATATATATATATATATATATATATATATATATATATATATATATATATATATATATTATTTTATTTTATCAATAAGTCCTTTCTGTTGCAAGTTTAGAATATGATTGTCTATAATACCAACTCAATTATAATCTCAGCTCAATGAATTTTCAAAAGAGTTTTCAGAGCATATATACGTAAATTGAATAAAATCACAACCTACATGAATAGAAAGAGCTTAACGCCAAAAAGTGAATTTCTATTCATGTAGGTTGTGATTTTATTCAATTTACGTATATATATATATATATATATATATATATATATATATATATATATATATATATATATTCAGGGTTGAAGCTAGTGTAAGAAGCATAAAAACGATGTTTTTTTTTAATTTGTTATATTTTATTTTGATATGTTGAGCAGTCTTCCACCCTTGGTCACAACATTAACAAAAATGAAAAACAGTGAGAATACTGGAAGTTTTATGTTTAGGCATCGTTCATTCCTTGACAGGACGCTCACGATATTTCACGCGACAAAATAAAGACTTATTGGAGGATGTGTTAAACTAAGCACACACACATACACAACTATTTGTTCATTTATTATTATTGTGTTGATCATTATTATTTAAATTTTATTATTTGTTGTTGAACATAACAAGGACCGCCATGAACTGTATATGTCTCTTGATATTTTATTATTTTTTCTTTTACAATGGGATCACCACTTATCAAGGCACAGAGGCCACTCGAGGATAAGGATTAATGTGCATACGGTAGTCATTGGAAGACTAATGTAGTAATTGTTAATAGTGGGAATTTGGCATAATTAGATTATTTAAAAGGACAGCTGAACAAAAACTTGGTTATGTTGGACTTGACAATACCAATATTGAGGTCAGCTGGGAAGCAGACCAACGGAAGAGAGTTCCACATGCGGGCAGTTCTAGGAAGTAAGCTTTGTTCATGGAATCAATGTTTAGGTTTAGGCAGAGAATGGGGGAAATTATTGACAGTGGTTTTGGTAGACAAAGTTTTTTGGTGAAAAATTGACAAGGGGGAGGCGTAGATTAGAGCCCAGACGAGCACTTGCCATGAAAATAACGATAGAGCAGAGACAAGCTCGCAATGTATCTTCTGTGGGAAGAAGAGAAAAGCGCATTACCTACTAGGTTACAAAGTGGTTTTGAACTTAGTCAAGTCAGGATAGGTACTCCGATCAGCTCCTGTCTAGATGTGGCAAAAATACTCTATCCTAGGATGTACTTGGCTCTTAAATAGGTAAAGGATTGCATCAACAGTGAGATATCTACTGGAGCTGTGAAATGATCCAACCATTTTTCAAGCGACATTGGCAATGGATTTGATGAATGTGCTCCATTTCAGAACTAGAGTGAAGGTCAAACCATGAAGCTTGCCAAAACTTTAGCGTCCCCAAGACGAGAGCCGTTCATTTGACTTGGAGCGAGATGAGGATAAGAGCGTTGATACTGGAAAGAGAAAAGCTTGGTTTCAGATGCATTAAAATTAACCAACCATCTTTTTCCCTATTGCAGCACGTGCTCAAAATCAGAGGAGAGAGAATCAGAGAGATCTCGGTCATTTCTGCCCTTTGAAGTGCTGCCTTAGATAGTAATATCGTCTGCATAAATGTCTATAAATCAAAACTTCATACAAACTAACTACAACAAATGAAATATCCAAATTTAAATTTCAGTTTTAAAAAGTGAGAGCGTAGAAAACCATAGAGGGAAAGAAACAAAAACATACCCAACAGAGAAAGAGACAGTGACGCAGATGGGATGGGGAGGTAGAGAGATATATAGGTTGAGTATAAAAATTAAGATGGAGAGAGAGAAAGAGAGAAAATGACTTCTGCTATGCTTATTAGATTTACAAAGATGGTAGCAGTTTCACTATATATAACGCAGAATAGTCCAAATTCGGTAAATAGGTGGTATAGTCTGTTGCAACTAATTGTACAATTTTATGTCAAACAGAAAGCAAAGAAAAACGGAGCAATCTATTCCGTCAATATTGACTTATTCGGCCAATAACAGCAAAATAAAGGCCTAATCTATTCATTAATCTGAAGAATAAACAACTTAATCTGAAGAAGGATTATAAAGAGGGAAATTAGAGAAGAGATTATCCCTGAGAGGCAAGAGAGAGAAAAAGATGGAAAAGAACTCTGCTCATCCCAAAATACCAAAATGGTAGTTTAAAAAGTAAAGCCTCCTATTTTTTTTAACTAAAAAAGTTGAATAGCTACGAAGACAGGAATGGTACTATCAAAATGAGCAACATTTTGAGCTGCAGAATGTATTTTTCTACATAGTCACCACCATTCTCACTGTACTTTTTCCAAGAATTCAATGACACATCCTTGCTTCTGACGCACGTATATGACAGGATTGCTTTCTTAGGTCTCACATGGTCAATATCTGCAACAAAGAGATGAAACTTTTAGGTTATGAATGCATAATGTTCAGGTATTATCACAATGCAATTTGCAATCGCTTCTGATCAATTCGGGCGGAATAAAAATAGTAAGTATTACTTTTGGATCCCCCCCTCCTAGTATTTATATATATATTTTTATTTTCTTTTTACATATGCATAACCACTTATCAAGGCCAAGAGGTCACTCGAGGATAAGGGTTAAAGACTGTAAAGTAGAAATTGGACAATATAGTAATCGTTAGTAATGGAAATTCGGTAAATTTGTTAACTTATATGGAACGGCTCATCAAAAACTTGTTTACGTTAGACTTGAAGACACCATACTGTAGTCAGCTGGAAAGCAGGAAAATGGAAGACAATTCCATAGGCGTACAGTTCTAAGAAAGAAGCTTTTTTCATGGAATCTACGTTTAGGTTTAGGCACAGATAAAGAGTGGGGGAAACTAGTGATAGTGTTTTCTGCTAGATGGTTGTTTATTGTTTGGCAAGGGGGGGGCCATAGATTGGAGCTCAGCCAAACACTTTCTATGAAAATAACGATACAGCAGAGACAAACTCGCAACATCTTTTCTGTGAGAAAGAGGTTGCAGGGAATAGAAAAGGACATCTACGAGGCTACAAAGTCTATTTTGAACTCTATCAAGGCAGAATAAGTCCTTTCTAGCAGCTCCTGCCCAAATGCTACAACAGTACTCCATCCTTGGACGTATTTGGCTCTTATATAGATAAAGAATTGCATCAGCAGTGAAATATCTACTGGATCGATAGAAGGATCCCACCATTTTTCCAGCAGCCTTGGCAACGGATTTAATGTTTGTGTTCCATTTAAGATCAGGAGTAAAGGTCAAGCCCAGAAGCTAGTCAAAACACGAGGCCTCCCCAAGACGAGAGTCATTCATTTCGATTGATGCCAAATGGGGATCAGAGCGTTGATGATGTAAAGATAAAAACTTGGTTTTAGATACATTAAAAGTAACAAACCACCTCTTTCCCCATTGTACCACTTGCTCAAGATCAGAGGAGAGAGAATCAAAGAGAACTTGGTCGTTTACGGTCTTAGATGTGCTACCATACATAGTAGTGTGATCAGCATAAATGTCTATGAATGATGTAAGGATGTGATTTGGAAGATATTAGTTCCGATAGGTGCTTCATTGGCCTTATAGACAGATCCAAGGCTAAAGACATTTCAAATCCAATGCAGTAATATTGGTGGGAAACGTATCATCTCAGATAAAAGTAAAATAACAAACTAAGTTCAATTAATCGTATATTTTCATACTGAAGCTGAGTTAAGGAACGTTTGTTTACTTAAAGCTTTTTTCCTATATATTTAAAAATATTCTTATATTATTCCTTGGTTATAGAATTGAATTATGTTTTAAAAAATAAATCCATTTTGATTGTTTTGTAATATTTTCAATATAAAAATAAAAGTTTTATATACAAGACGTGCTGGCTTTTATGCGTTCTCTGCTTCTTTTCATCTTTGCCGTTTCATCTAGTCGTTATGATAGAGATAAGCTTCTTTTCAGGAATAAAGAGGACACAAAGAGACGTTCACTGAGTTTTCTTCAAGGTTTTCATTTGAAGAGAACATGTTCAGGAAAGAGAGAGATAATTATTTACTTCTTAACTTTCTAATTTAATGAAACGAGTGACGAGGACGGACATACTTTGAAGTAACATTTGCATTAGATTACAAATTTTCTACGTTATTGGAAGTGTGAATGAAACACACGGCTTCTGCAGAGAGACTAATTTGAAAACCTTGGTGTCCTTTTGGCTCAAGAAAACGTGACATCATTTTATCATCCGCCATTGTTCGACTCCTGTTTAGTCTACTGTTATTACACCCCCCCTCCCGCCTCAACTCTACGTCACTTATCTTTGCTCAACCCTGAGAATGATTCTGTTTTGCAGATCTAGGTTATTATGCACTCAGGTGGCCTTTGTTAATCTAACTTAATCATCACGGACGTAGCATTAACATTGTTTAACCCATAGCTGGAGAGAAAGTGAGATGTAAAAAAAAAAAAAAGATAAAGAGAGAGAGAGTCAGAGAGAACTTTGTCGTTTACGGTCCTAGATGAAATTAAGTAAAAATTTTGTTGCTATATTTAAAAAAATTTAACTAGCTTTGCAAACTCACTTTTCCATATACAAATAATAGTGTGACGTAAACAGATGTTACATAATGGGTGAGCCTATGTCAGACCATATTTACATCAGCTAGTATTACTCTTGGACTAATTACAGATGGAAGTAATACAAAGTTTCACAAATAAATTAATTGCCACGGATGATGAACAGGAAGAAATGTCTTAAAAGGTTAGGTGAGGTCAAATAGATCAAAAGTAGAGGAAAACAAAGAGGCATCAGCCAACATGATGTATGACGTTATGAATGTAGAGGCTGATAAGGAAACAAAGTTTTCGGCAGGTTGGCTATGGAATGGGCGAGAGACAGATCGCCAACAATGCTGTAATAACTGAAAGGAAAACTTTGATAATTGTCAAAAGTGAAATAATCTACAATTTCTGTTTACTATGTTCATTCATTAATCATTAATAAGATACTCTTAGCAACTAATTAGTTAAAAGTATGCTAGTATCTATCTTATTAACTCACAATGTACGTCTTAGTCTCCTTTTCTGCACATGTCTAATTTTTTTTAGAATTACAGAGAAAGGAGACAGACAGACAGACAGACAGACAGACAGGGAGACAGACAGACGTGAACGCGACAGACACTGTATGTATACAATAAGAGCGGAGAGGATAAAAAAAAGTGAGAGAGGGTGAGAGAAATAGACAGAAAATTAGAAAATATTGCAAATTACGGCCCATTCAAAAAGTAAAATCAATTTTTAAAAAATATAACGCAATCCTAAAACCAAGGAATATTTTAACATTTATTTTGTGTGATCAAAATACATAGGATAGAAGTCTAGGTGAAACAAACATTAATTAACTCAGTTTTAGTACAATAATAGATTATGTTTCAAAATTAAATCACCTTAAATAGATTTATATGGTTGTCGTCAAATCCAATGTCAACAAATACTTGCCATAAACTAATGTAATCAAACTTTGCTTATTCCACTCAATATTGTCAATCCGCTCATAATATGCTTCATCATTCAACTAAAAATATATTGATCTTATTAAACTCGTTTTTGTGAATCATCAGTAAAAAATATATTAAACATAGTAAAAACGAACAAAAATAAAAAAAAAGTAATATTCGACATTTCTGTGGGTTCTTGTGATGATTCCCATCCATCATTCTATCTATCAGTTTATCTTGATTTAATGCACAACTGATTTCCCTATTTGCTCTCTTAAGGGAATACTCAATTACTCTAAGTATTACTTGAAACAGCATGGAGTAAAATAGTTTAGTAGCTTTACATTGGCACCGTGGTGAACATCGAACATGGTTAACAAGAGAGCTGCCACCACAGAATTTTGCCGCATGTTTAAGAGAAATAAAGAAACGAAAACAACAAAAAACAAGTGTCTCCTAGATAAAAAGAAGAAAAAAAACGAATAAAAATAAATCAATGAGGGAGCTAGGGTTGACCTGCGGAT
>NC_136509.1:67689600-67707100 GCF_053919585.1 Euprymna scolopes
GCGACATGCGAGTTGTGGACCGGAGAGCTGTCCTGCAGGAGGAGGGTACCTTTGCTGATCTTGCCCTGCCTTTTGATTTTGATAGCTTCCCTTAATTTCCTCAAAAGTGAAGCATAATAGGCTCCTGTAATTGTGGTACCCTTTGCCAGGAAATCTGTCATCACTACTCCGTCCTGGTCCCAGAAGACTGTGAGCATGACCTTGCCAGCGGAGGGCTGCATCCTTGCCTTCTTTGGAAGTGGTGAGTCCAAGTGCTTCCACTGCATTGACTGGGCTTTGGTCTCTGGATCATAGTAATGAACCCAGGTTTCATCATGTGTAATATGTCTTTTGAAAAACTTTGACTCATCATCTTGGCACATCTCCAAATTCATCCTCGAACACTGGACGCGTTCTCACTTCTGAAATGGTGTGAGCACCCTGGGAATCCATCTGGCAGACATCTTATGCATAAGCAAATGGTCCTAAATGATAGTTTCCCCAGACCCTGTACTAATCTTGACATCTTGGGCTATTTGGCGAATAGTAATGCGTCGATCTTCCAAAATGGCAGCCTCAACTTGACAGACAGATGCCTCATCAATGGCAGAAGCGGGGTGGGCGACCAGGTCTGGGAGCTGTTCCCACAGACTTCCGGCCATGTTTGAATTCATGATGCCAACATTTCACAAGGTCATAGGATGGGGCATGATCACCATAAGTTTCTTTCATTTCATCAAAATTCTCCTGTGGTGTGCGTCCTTTCAAATGTAAAAACTGGATCACTGCTCGACATTCAACAGCCTCCATTTCACACCTGACTCACTTCAAACACATGTAAAACAAAAACCACAATTAGTTCAGAGCTGTAATTTGCCACAGAACTCGTAGAGATATACATCATTGTACATGCAAAATTTCAGCTAGATCAGACAACTGGAAGTGGGTCAGAGTCATTACTTATTGCACGCCCCTCGTATATATATATATCCTCATCTCAAAAATTCCAACAAGGAGAAAATTATATACATATATTTTTGATATTCTAAATTTCAAATAATCGAATTGTGTACTTTCATATTTAGTGATATCTTTACCAATTTATGTTTTAATTTTGTTCTTTCTCATATTTCTTGTAATACAACTGAATTACCTCTTACCAAGTCCAAAGGCGATTCAAGGATAAGCAGTGATGATATTATCAATTGAATGATAATCAATTCACCCATCGTTTCTAATTCTCTCACTGTGATTTAAATAGTTTGAAGAGAACACGTCACTTCAGTTTGTTTTGTCTAATACCCCTCTCACTAGAATTGGAGAATTGGAAGTGTTGAGTGAGACGTGACAGACGGATGCAAACCGAGGAGCGTTCTCTTTGGGGTTTTATCTGGAAAATTATGGGAAAATTATTATGGGAAAACTGGTACTATGCAATGGGATATTTAAAATTTGTTGTGTGAAGAACACTGAAAAAAAAATCCCCCAAAAACGACACATGAAAACCTTGTTATTGTTTTTTTATTGTCATTGTTGTTTTACGAGGGAAGAGAGATGGAACCAAAATAAAAATATTGCTATCACACATGGCAGTACGACAGCAACAACTGTCAAGTCAACCAAACAACAAACATATCCCAAACGCCTCTGTCTACACTAGCCACGGTACCAAACATCTCTACCGACACAACCAGACATAGTCTCAAACACTTCTGTCGATATGACCTGGCATGTTTCCGAACAATTCTGTTAACATGACCTGTTACAATCCCGAACAACTCCATTGACATGACTCGACACGGTGCCAACAATTCTGTCAGTACAACCCAACATACTACCAGAGCAAACTCAGCAGTTTTTTTTTTCTGAACGACCATAGCCTCATCTAGCTTTTGGATGATCTCATTTTCGCCATACGTGGGCCCAACTAAGACACTGACACACAATTCTTGAGCGCTTCCATGCATGCCTATCACAATCATTAGAACTACTATTGCTGATGAAGGAAACGAGAGAGAGAGAGAGAGAGAGAGAGAGAGAGAGAGAGAGAGAGAGAGAGAGAGAGAGAGAGAGAGAGCAAACAAATGTATACACAGTGGACGTCACGGTCATCACTACAAATCACTACTATGAAAGCCTAACATGTTTAACGATTTAAATATGTGTTATAGTTGAAGAAGAATTTTAACACTGCAATACTACACTGGAAGATAACTTGAGATATATAGAAGATTCAGAAATGCTGGTGATTCCTAATATTAATTTGATTATCCCAAGGTAAGAGTTGCTTAGGCTATAAGAATGTAGTAAAAACATATATGATGTCACATGGCTCAAAGAGAGAGGGTGATATAAATATATTTGGAAGCATTTTGGGCGTTTAAACATGTAAATGGCATCGACTGACAAAATATAATTAATTAATGATTATGATGTTTTTCTGTCGACATCTCACTGTTTAATGACTTGAAACATTGAATAAATCTCCTCTGTCTTAAGTGAATTTTGTCTTGAGTTAGTCTTTTTGAAGATATGAAAGAAGCTTTAATTACAGGACCGTGTTCCATCAGTCTGGGAGGATGACACTGGAGGTGCATACAAGAGGAACGACCAACAGTCAAGATATGAATAACCATTTTTGAACTTTACAACAAAGATCACATTGAATAAATCTCCTCTGTCTTCCATCAGTTTTTGTCTCAAGTTAGTCTTTTTGAAAGTATGAAAGAAGCTTTAACTACAGAGCAATATTCCCTCGGACCGGAAGGATTATGCTGTGGTGCATACAAGAGAAACGAGTAGCAGCATAGTATAAGTAACAATTTGTGAATTTGTTAATATTTCTGTAACGATTACCGCAATTTGGTATGACACAATGTTGAGAATGCAATATTAAAATTCGTTTAGGATGGAGTCTCTAGTTGTATTAGCCCTTAGTTTCATAACTCACTTACTTCTAAAACATTCAACATTCAAATCAACTTAGTCTGGCACCAGGCCATTCAATAGTTTATGCTGAACCGAAATCGTTCCATCGTCGAGCATATATATTTCAAACGAACAAGAAATGCCTTGATTTTAAGGAAAAATTTTCTGACAACACTGACGTGTTCAATACTTAATGCTTGAAATGCTCCAAAACACATCTGTAGCTTCTAACATTGACAAGTCATTATAATGCACATTTTAGCACACACACACACACACACACACACACACACACACACACACACACACACACACACACACACACACACACATGCACACGCACACGCGCACGCGCACGCACACACACACACATAATTTGAATGCTTACTGAAGGAAGAGAATTTGAATGTGTACTGGAAAAAATTTGAATGTCTACTGGAGTGAATATGAAAGCATACTGGAAAGAATTTGAGTACCTACAGGAGAGAACATGAATATCTACTAGAAATTATCCTCGAGTGTCTAAGATCTCTCTGTACAGGGGTTTTTCAGGACAACCTGGCATGATAATACATCCTCCAACAAGTAAACTGACCAAATATTCAAAATAGCATAGTGTCCGAAGTTCACATAAATTTCCATGTTATGGCTAATAAACACTGGCTTACATGAGAAATGGTTCGTTTTGAATTGTAAGACATTTTAGCTTTAGAAGAAAAGAGACAATGGTAGTATCAATCCAGAGAAGCTTTGAATTATAAAAGCTTGCAGATTAAGACGAAAAGTAGAGTTTCCAGTAGGTAGCCAATGCAAAGATATCTTGAATTGTAAAGCTTGCAGACGAAGATGAACAACAGAGTTCCTTACCGTGTGGACGAAAAGTTATGTGCAGGAATTCTAAACGTAATATATTTTATGAAGTGATTCCGGTTTTTGATTGGTTGGTGATGTTGTCTCTAGTAACAGTACTCCATTAGATTCAATGAATTCTTGTCCTTGATTCTGGGATTCTGGTAAAATGGATAAACAACACAGACTTTACTGTACATTGTGTATTTTTTAGTTGTTGTTTCACGACAAAAAAAAAAAGATGAGGATAATATTTCGCAATAAATAAATTAATAAATAATACTCATCTCAATAATGAATTCCAATTAAATAATATATATACCATTCGGTACGGACCCGACCATGGAAAATCTGATAATAAATAAAACGTGGATTTATAAGACCAAAAAGCCCAACCCTAATCACCTTTCGGAGCCCGTGGCGCAGTGGATAGAGAAGTTGAATCTCTACGGTTCCAGATGATGATTGTCTGAAGATAGTGGTTTCAATCCTACTCAAAGTCGACCAGAGGCTTAATTGGCCAAAAACGTGGTGAGATAACAACAACTATGGAAGACAGTAATTGCAGTGAATGCAGTTAGGAGATTCGGAGTTCCTATCCTGTTGCAGTTACCACCCGATGAAGGCCAGAGGAGTAATTGGCCGAAACATTGTTAAAAAAAAAAAAATGAGGATAATAGTCCGCAATAAAATAAATTCATTTGCTGATGATGTGTTAGAAATTGCTTTGTGTTTTGACTTCTTTTCTTTATGATTTTTCCTTTTTTTAGTTATTTAATTTTATTTCACTTTAAACAATACATGATGCCACTAAAGTGTAAGGAGCTTCTATAATAGGTAGATTATAGGGAAGCAATCTGGCTGGGGAGTTGGGCAGCAAGTTATTTGTTTCCATTACATTTAAATATTTGCATGTTGGTATGCTCAGGAAACAGGGAACGTAGAGGGAATTCCAAAGGCAATTGATCAGAAAACAAAAGCAAAATTAAAGCATAAAATCTTCTAGTATCTAACCCAGCATCTACAATAAAGATTTGCAGCTAGTCAAGTGTGTTGAAGGTATTTTTGAAGGGATACAAACAAAGTAAGTTCATCGGAGTACATTCAGTGGAAGTACTTATGAAATAAGCAGATGGATGCAGCCCTGCAGCGATGTGGTAGGAGTTGGAGTTTGTGAGGCAATACAGGATAAAAACTATTTTTTATGCATCTTATCCAAGATGGAGAGCTTAGTGATTTGTGCATCTGCCCTAATGTGGCAACGATACTCCTGCATGAACGAATGATGACTTTATAGAGATTTAATGCAAAGACACTATACTCCTTGTAAACTAATCACCGAAAACGAAGTATTTTTCTTTTTTCTCATAGTTTGGAGAGTAAGATTATACGGCATAATCACCTGAACACACCGATTTTCATTAGGTCACTAGAGTTAAGCAATATTTAGCCTGAACAGTATTGGATGGGTGACAATTTAGCACTGTATGTCATATTCCTATGACCGGGATATACATGCAGTGAGTGACCGTTTGTGAAATTGATATTCCCTGTAAACTTCCACTTTTAGAGGATCCCACCTTAGGTATCATCGGTTCGTTTTATGTTTGAAAACATCAACATCAACCTGTAAAAAAAAAAAGAAGAAAACTGCAAAAACCAATGTTGTTAAAATCATCTTATCTAAGTGAAATACACATGGGACTGGAGACAATTTGTGATTTTGGTATTCCCTAGAAACATTCTCCTTCGGTCGAAGCTGGCTGGATCTGTGAAGAGAGTGTACCACAGGAGGAGTAAAAATGGTCGTTCATACCTTTCCCAATGGCACGAGTGCCTATTAATGACAGGATTTTAACTCTTCTTAGAGGTTCCATTATGTCCTCTCACCATCTTGTAACTCGATTGAGAGAAGCGAAAATTGTTTGGTTTTATGATTACGTCTGTTAATTAGTATGATTAATATGGATTTGTTTTCGCAGACATGGGTTTTCGAGCAATCAATTCTGGAAGGTTCTTCTAAGCACCAATTAACCTGTAACCACCAATCAGATGCCAAAACAAACAAAAAATGAAAAAACAACAAAAAAAACTCAACAATGATTACAGGTGCTTGTTTGTATAGCTAATAAATTTCTAAGATGTCTGAGGACAATAAATTGGCTTAGATCATTTAGACTTTCTTTTCCCTTTTGTTAATTAAAATAATGATTTATCATAACGGAAAGCATATGTATGTGTAAACAAAATCACATTTCTCAAAGATATATCACATTCTTGAAAATGTTTTCAATCGAATAAATTTTTTTATATATTTTTTGGATTATTCAGACTATTTATGCTTATCTGGAATGTTATTCTCATAATGATCGATCGATGTAACTTCCGACCTTTTACAGGTGCATCTTGTTCAGTTCGGGGATTTTTTATGTCGAATTTGAGAATTTATACTTCGAACTTCAGACCGAAATCTTTATATTTAAGATTGGTAGATTGATTTTGTAGCCCTCCTTTAAAAAAGACCGTCAGTACAGAATAACTTTCTTTATTTAAAACAAAATTATATTTGGACCCCCCCCCCCCCCCCCCCGAAAAAAGACGAATAAAAAACCCGTTGCAATTAAAACACAGTACCAAAGCGATATTTTGATTTTGGCTGGGGGATTTCAATTCTGCTGGCAAGAACCAACGGCAGTTTTTACCTACAAAGAGAGAGAGAGAGAGAGAGAGAGAGAGAGAGAGAGAGAGAGAGAGAGAGAGAGAGAGAGAGAGAGAGAGACACACACACACACACACACACACACACCCACACACACACCCACACCCACACCCACACACACACACACACGCACACACCTTACTAGAGATTCGTTCTTCGTGAAGACTCGCAAACATACTCTCAACGTTACAACCCGCAAGGACACAGTCAACACGACACATTCAACTCAACGACTCGCAAAGAGACACAATGACAAACATGTTACAACACTATTGGATAACACTGGTCCATCTAGTACATCTAGTTATTAGTAAGTTGATGATTAACAGAAATGCAAGCGCAAATGAAATGAAAATAATAATAGTGGGTAAATTTAATGATATGTCTCATACCAAAAAGGTATTAAAGCATATTATTAACATGCAATGTTTATTGAAGATATTGGTTTAGCCATTGCCAGTGTAAATAGAACGTCTAAGTTACATGATCATGTTTTTTAGATTTAAAATTGCGTTTGTACACCTTAGTTAATATTTGCACAACGTTATGGACGATGTAACCTCCAAATTTCTTCACGTAGATCTTTTCAAGCTTAGAAAATTCATGTCGAACTCAGGACCTTAAACATAGATTGCTCTTTTTCAGTCAACCATAATATAATATAGTTATTGTGTTAATTATTGTGTCATTCTTAGTTATTATCGCCTGTAGTAAGGATTGAATCTTCAACCTCCAGAAGACCATCACTCAGAACTGATTGCTCATCAACACCTTTAATCATTGCACTGCGAGTTTGTGTGAACAATTTCAGTATGAAGTTATAGACTTATTTGTATTTACTATTTCTGAGATTGTTTGTTACCAAATTACTAATAATTTCTGGTCCGGTCATATTATTTTCCGAACATTAAAAAATATTGTTGTCTTCCGTCTCAATTTTGTATATGTTGTGGGAACTAGTCCATACACAATAGACGAACTCTTCCGAATGGTATAAATATACCATAAGATACCACTTTCATGATGTGATATATCTCCTAATACACCGGTTGAGCAATTAGTCTAACAGAAACTGAGCTGGTTCATTTATTCCACCCCTTTGCTCAATCTTTGTTTAATATTGCATTAAACTACAATATTACCTCATTATAGTAAACTGTTCAAGTATTACCTTGCTTTTTTAGCTGGTGATATCGTTTTCTGAACTTTTAATAATATCGATATTGTAATTTATTTAAATTTTGTATAACCATGTCTGCATGCTTAACATACAGTTATCAAACACTAACATTTTTTTTCAAGAGATTTTGGTCAGTTTACAGAAGGAATCTGAGAAGGCTCAGCCTCCTATCAGCAAGAATAAACACGACAAGTATTTCAGGAGATAGGGTGGCATTAAATTTGAGGTTTTTCGGTTCTTGGCTTTTAGCAGAGGACATAAGATTTTATTGGCGCTAACTTTATCTTGAGTGTGACGACTTTGGTTGCGCACACTTTTCAATCATCAATTGAAAGAACAACCAATCTAGGAGTTTATTTACTTGGCATTGACGGAAACAAAAAATATCACGAAATTCTAAAACAAGTTAATTTTAGATTTCAAATGAAGATAGTCAACAAAGTGTATTGATTTCAACTCATACAAATGTTTTCTTTGTTAGTAAAAAAAGAGATAAACTGAATAAAAAAAATAAAACAGGAAAATTAAGTGAAAACCATTTATAAAAAACGTTTTTCATGTATCAAGTCGGTGCAAATGTTTTTACCGGTTTGTAGAAAAGTGTATTTTAAAACCATTTTAATTGATTTCATGCACGCTGCCACATTTGGGCAGGAGCTGCTAAAAACAGCCTATCCTGCCTTGACAGAGTACAAAATAGGCTTCCTTCCCTGCAACGAACCTGTCTTTGTTTTATCCTTACTTCTATGGCAAGTGCTCGTCTGAGCTCCAATCTCTGGTCCCCCCCTTGCCAATCTTTCGCGATAAACACCTGTCTAGCTGAAGCCACTGTCAAAAATTTTCCCCACTCTTTATCTGTGCCAAAACCAAAACGTAGATTCCATGAACAAAGCTTCTTTCTTAGAAGTACACGCCTGTGAAACTCTGTTCCGTTTGGCTATTTCCCACCTGACTACAACCTGAATGTCTTCAAGTCCAACATAAACAAATTCCTGATGAACCGCCCCCTTAAGTAAGACACTTTATCAAATCTTCAATACTAACGCACTGTACAGCACTGCTGACCAAAGATCTCCAATGAGAATTTGGTTGGAAAAGCTTACCCTATCCTGCATAATATTTTGACCTACCTCCTTCGGACTATCACTTATTACAAGGATTACAACATATATAGATGGCCTTAGGTTAACATCACTGGGGGAAATTAAATGTTCATTAGATTCATATTTCACATCAAAACCTAAAGAAATTCACAAGCGAGGGATTTTTAAACTTGTTGACAGATGAAATCAAATTATAGAGATCAAAAGTCGTTATTGTTATGAATAAAGATTTTCCAAAAACACCGTTTTTCATTTTCAAGATGCAATTTTAAATCGGCAAAACCTATTGCACCGACTAAAGAAAAGAAAATATTGAGAAAAATCATTTTAGTTGCGAAATAGTTGGTGGGATGTGATACAAGCCAGTTTTAATATGGAGAACCCAGTACTTTTCCAAATTTCCTAACCATTTTCCCAGACCCCCTTTTTAGGGCAAATATTGGCACAGATTCTATATTCTGTTTTGGGCTCATAAATGTAGAAAAATAGATTGGAAAGCTGTGTTCAAAACTCAGTCGATATATTTTGTTCATATTCGTTCTAAAACTGGTAGAAAAGTTATAAACCTCTGTTTGGCCATGGTCAGCGGAAAAATGGTTGGATTATTCTATGGCACTAGAAAGTATCTCACTCCTGATGCAATCCTCTACATGTATAAGAGCAAAATACTTCCTAAAATTAAGTATTTCTGACACATCTGAGAGGCAGTTGCTGAAAGCGCCCTTTCTTTTCTTGTCAGGGTTCAAAACAGTCTTCGGAACCTAATGTGATATCATTTTCTCCTCCTTGCAACCTCTTTCCCACAGAAGAGAAGCTGCTCTATCATTATTTTCATGGCAAGTGCTTAACTGAGCTTTTATCTATGATCCCCTCCTTCTTCTTCCTGCAAAACATTCACAACAAAAAATTGTATAACTACAACCACTGTCAACAATTTCCTCTACTATCTATTTGTGCCTAAAACTAAATGCAAATTCAATTAGCGAAGTTCCTTTCTCAGAATTGCTCACCTGTGGGACTCTTTCATCATCATTTTGCAACTGCAGTTGAGATGATGGAGTTTGGTAAACGCCATCATTTTTTTATATGGCTGTTAATATGTGCGCACACAACCACTACGAATGTTGGAAAGCATGAGGACTGACTTGAATTTCCATCTGCATACGACACCTTGTTATTTTCAAATATTCACCTAAATAATATTGGCTAGACTCAGCATTGCTTAACTTCGGTGATCTGATGAGAACTGGTGTGTCAACATAATTGTGCTGTACTCTATTAACGATGAGCTGCTTTCCATCTGTCTACAGTATGGTCATTTTCAAATCTAATGTAAACAAGTTCTTGTTGAGCTGTCCTTTTAAATAAGCAAGTTCTACACAGTTATCATGACATTCATTCTACAAGGTTTTTGTTTCTTAGTAATCCGTCATTTTCAAGCCTTCATTATATAACCTAGACATTTAACATTACCCATGTATTATCTTGTCCATATCTGATGATATTGTCATTTGAACATTGGATAAAGTTAACCTTTATCTTTGAGTGGCTCTCAGGCCTTGATAAGCACTGACTCCAATGTACAAAAAAAAAGAACAGAAATAAAAAAAATAAAAAATTACATTGCTTACATTTGTTTATCAAATTTTACTAAATTTTACGTCATTATTAACTAGTTGTATCTACCTGGTGTTACTTGGGAGCCTTTTAACTTTCAGTTTTATTCTTTTTTTTTTTACCAAAATTAACTTTTAGTTCTTAATCAAATTTATTTTGCAAGTCAAATTGAATTGTTTGGTCATTTAATTATTCATTGAACCAAAATGTTGTAAAACTACATTTAATGTAATTAATTTAGAAAGTTATCGAATGTAAATAGCTTAAAAAACTTACTATATTTTTAAATACATTTACTAATAATATTAGTGCTTTTATAGAATTTGAACCGAAACAATCCGACCGACTTGAACTAAACTGAATACTTAGGTTTGAGATAGTATTTAGATAAAAAAACAGCAAATAAGAAAAACAATTCCATTCAAATTCTGTAGAATTACCTAAATTTTAAAGGAAGAAATAACTTTATATTTGATAGTTAAAATGATTCCAAATTTCTTTAAAATGTCTGACGAATAAAATATTGGAATGACTGAATTGTTTAATGTTGTAGATATGGAAGGGTCACTAAGGAGAACATGGACACAGAAATGAGATAGAAAAAGTTAAAATATAATTGAAACAAAAAATAACATGTACAATGAGCAACCATAGTAGTAATTACTACCAAGATGGCAAACTACGAAAGTATACTGACCAACCTGAGGGTTGGTCTATTTCCACAGTTCGGAAAAGTTCATCTTTTTTGCAAATATATGAAATTACATGCTTCATAAAATGTTTTGCAAATATATGAACTTACAGGCTTCATAAAATTTTCTTGAAAATGTATAAACACATGCTTCATAATATTTATTTTGCAAACGTATGAACTTATATGCTTCATAAAAATTTTTTTGCCTATATATGAACTTACATGCTTCATAAAATATTTTGCAAATGTATGAACTTACATGATTCATAATATTTTCTCGAAAATGTATAAACTTACATGCTTCATAACATTTATTTTACAAATATATGGACTCACATGCTTCATAACATTTATTTTCCAAATGTATTAACTTACATGCTTCATAACATTTATTTTACAAATATATATATATGCTTCATAAACTTTATTTTTCAAATGTATGAACTTACATGTTTCATAATATTTATTGCAAATGTATGAACTTACATGCTTCATAACATTTATTTTTCAAATGTATGAACTTACATGCTTCATAAAATTTATTGCAAATGTATGAACTTACATGCTTCATAATATTTATTTTTCAAATGTATGAACTTACATGCTTCATAATATTTATTGCAAATGTATGAACTTACATGCTTCATAATATTTATTTTTCAAATGTATGAACTTACATGCTTCATAAAATTTATTGCAAATGTATGAACTTACATGCTTCATAATATTTATTTTTCAAATGTATGAACTTACATGCTTCATAACGTTTATTTTGCAAATATATGATCTTACATGCAAATGTATGAACCTACATGCTTCATAACATTTATTTTTCAAATGTATGAACTTGCATGCTTCATAACGTTTATTTTGCAAATATATGATCTTACATGCAAATGTATGAACTTACATGCTTAATAATATTATCTTGAAAATGTATAAACTTACATGCTTCATGACATTTATTTTAAAAATATATAAACTTACATGACTCATAACGTTTTATTGCAAATGTATAGACTTACATGCTTCATAAAATTTATTTTGCAAATATATGAACTTACATGCTCCATTACATTTTTTGCAAATGTATGAACTTATATGCTTAATAACATTCATTTTTCAAATTTATAAACCTACATGCTTCATAACATTTTTCTGGTAAATGTATGAACTTACATGCTTCATAACATTTCTTTTGCAAATGTATGAACTTACATGCTTCATAACATTTCTTTTGTCAAATATATGAACTTACATGCTTCCTAACATTTTTTTGCAAATGTATGAAATTACATGCTTCATAACATTTTTTTTGCAAATTTATGAACATACATGCTTCATAACATTTTGCAAATGCATAAACTTACATGCTTCATAACATATTTTGCAAATGTATAAATTTACATGCTTCATAACATTTTGCAAATGTATAAACTTACATGCTTCATAACATATTTTGCAAATGTATGAACTTATGTGCTTCATAAATATTTTTGCAAATGTATGAATTACATGCTTCATAACATTTTTGCATACGTGTGAATTGCAGGCTTCATAACATTTTTTTGCAAATGTTTGAATTACATGGTTCATAACATTTTTTTCTCAAATATATTACTACATGCTTCATAATTTCTTTTGCAAATGTATGAACTTACATGCTTCATAACATTTTTTTATAAAATGTATGAACTTACTTGCTTCATAACATTTTTTATAAAATGTATGAACTTACTTGCTTCATAATATTTTTTATAAAATGTATGAACTTACTTGCTTCATAACATTTTTTATAAAATGTATGAACTTACTTGCTTCATAACATTTTTTATAAAATGTATGAACTTACTTGCTTCATAACATTTTTGTAATTGTATTAATTATATGCTTCATAACATGTTTCTTTTGCAAATGGATAAACTTACACTTTCGTAACACTTTTTGGCAAATGTATGAACTTACGTGCTTCATAACATTCTTTTTTCAAATGTATTAACTTACATGCTTCATAACATTTTTTATAAAATGTATGAACTTACTTGCTTCATAATATTTTTTATAAAATGTTTGAACTTACTTGCTTCATAATATTTTTTATAAAATGTATGAACTTACTTGCTTCATAACATTTTTTATAAAATGTATGATCTTACTTGCTTCATAACATTTTTTATAAAATGTATGAACTTACTTGCTTCATAATATTTTTTATAAAATGTTTGAACTTACTTGCTTCATAACATTTTTTATAAAATGTATGATCTTACTTGCTTCATAACATTTTTTATAAAATGTTTGAACTTACTTGCTTCATAACATTTTTTATAAAATGTATGAACTTACTTGCTTCATAATATTTTTGTAAATGTATTAATTATATGTTTCATAACATGTTTTTTTACAAATGGATAAACTTACACCCTTCGTAACACTTTTTGGCAAATGTATGAACTTACATGCTGTATAACATTTTTTTGCAAATGTATGAACTTACATGCTTCATAGTATGTTTTTGCAAATGTATAAACTTACATGCTTCATAACGTTTACAGAAAGAACAGAAAACAAAAAGGTCAAAACTCAGATTACTTGTTGGACAGTAAGGTCAGTCTGACTCGCTCGTTTCAACTTCTATTATTTCCTCACTGACAATCCAGTAGGGAGGGGGAGCATCATTAATGCACCGATCGCAATCATTTCCTCATCTTATCCTTTTATTTTCTTTTTGATTAGTCAATTATGGTAGAGCGTTCATAATTTGCTAAGCTACTAACAATGTCTCATACCACAATCACTATTATTATTATTATTATTATTATTATTATTATTATTATTATTATTATACTAATTAATAGAAGAGAATATTAAAAGGCGAATATTGAGAATGCCACATTTTATGAGTGGGTGAGTGAGTGCGGAGTGATTGGTTCCGAAAGACAAAGATCAATAAATAAATAATAGCAAAGTTCAATCACAGCAAATCAGAAGCTGCATTGTCTTACAAATCGGAAATATCCATCTTTTACCGATAATTATTTTCAGCACATAAAAACAAAATGGGAAGAAACAATATAAAAATATGCGCAAAAATCAAAATACTAGTAATATTAATTATAAACACTGATGGGCACCAAATGTATTGGGTTGTAATAGACAAAATTTGGCATAAAAAGCCTTTGGGATGCCAGATGTAAAAAGAATTAGGAATTGTGATTTTAATGCTTCAGAATCGCTTTTAGACTTGATAAGTTGTACTAGTTTATACTTGCCCATTAGCGGCGTTGGTAGAGTAGTTGAGTATGTCAATTCCCATCTTTATCTCACTTCCTATTGCATTTTAGCCGCTATGAAGAAAAATATGTATGATATTTTGTGGAAAAAAGAATGCTATATTTGCATAGTTGCAATAAATTTTTACGATTACTTATATGTAAGCAAAAGACATTAGAAATTATATTTTTAAGTTTTGTGTCTTTTATCCTCGATGTTTCTAAGAAAATAGTTAGGACGTTATTGAAATACTATGAACAATAAATAATAAATATTAGTAAACACTATAAATAATAAATAATAAATATTATTCAAGCACTATAAATAATAAATAATAAATAATATTTAAGCACTATAAATAATAAATAATATTCAAACACTCTAAATAATAAATAATAAATATTATTTAAACACTATAAACAATAAATAATAAATATTACTTTAACACTATAAATACTAAATATTATTTAAACACTATAAATAAAAAATAATAAATATTTTTTAAAAACTACAAATAATAAATATTATTTAAACACTATAAATAATAAATAATAAATATTATTTAAACACTGTGAATAATAAATAATAAATAATATTTAAACGCTATTAATAATAAATAATAGACATTATTTAAACACTATAAATAATAAATATTATTTAAACACTATAAATAATAAATAATACATATTATTTAAAAACTATAAATTATAAACATTATTTAAACACTTTAAATAATAAATAGTAAATATTATTTAAACAGTATAAATAATAAATATTATTTAAACACCATACATAATAAATAATAAATAATAATAATTTTTGAACACTATAAATAATAAATAATGAATATTATATAAATACTAAGAATAATAAATAATAAATAATAATAATTTTTAAACACTATAAATAATACATAATGAATATTATATAAATACTGTGAATAATAAATAATAAATATTATTTAAACACTTTCAAAAATAGATAACAAATATGATTAAAACAGTATAAATAATAACTAAAAATAATATTTAAACAGTATAAATAATAACTTCTAAATAATATTTAAACATTATAAAAAATGAATAATAAATATTATTTACACACTATAAACAATAAATAATAAATATAATTTAAATACTATAAATAATAATAAAAAATAAATATTATTTAAACAATATAAATAATAGATAATGAATAATAAATATAATTTAAACATAATAGATAATAAATGATAAATATTACTTTAATACTAAAATAATAAATAATGAATATCATTTAAACATAATAGATAATAAATGATAAATATGATTTAAACATAATAGATAATAAATAATAAATATTACTTTAATACTATAAATAATAAATAATAAATATTATTTACACACTATAAATAATAAATAATAAATATTATTTAACCACTATAAATAATAAAAAATAAATATTGTTTAAACACTATAAATTATAAATAATAAATATTATTTAAACACTATAAATAATAAATATTATTTAAACACTGTAAATAATAAATAATAAATATTATTTAAACACTATAAATAATAAATATTATTTAAACACTATAAATAATAATTAATAAATATTATGTAAACACTATTAATTATAAATAATAAATAATAAGTATTACTTAAAGACTATAAATAATAAATAATAAATATCGTTTAAACACTATAAGTAATAAATAATAAATATTATTTAAATACTATAAATCATAAATAATAAATATTATTTAAACACTATAAATAATAAACATTAAATAAGAAATATTATTTAAGCACTATAAATAATAAATATTATTTAAACACTATAAATAAGAAACATTAAATAAGAAATATTATTTAAGCACTATAAATAATAAATATTAATTAAATACCATTAATAATAAATAAATGTAACATTATGGAAAAAGATTGAAGGAGTATCAGACTCCTGCTTTGTTCTATCAGTCCTCCTGATCTATTGTTGTCTTATACTGCTTTCCTCCTGATCTATTGTTGTCTTATACTGCTTTCGTGTTTTCTTTTTATAATGGAGCTCATCACTTATCAAATCCAAGAAGCACTCGAGGATAGGGGTTAATGAGATCGGAATAATTGCTAATTGAAAGATAAAAACACTATGAATATTATCACTGATCCATGGTATGAATTGCATTTTGGGGCATTTCCTGACAAGAATTTGTTGACATTGGATTTGAAGGCGACGAAGCTGTAATCAGCAGAGAAGCAATTCCAATGTAACCTGTTACACAGATGAGAAGTTTTTGCAAAAAAACTCTGTCCATGAAAATTCTTCCTGACGGTGAGCACATAGAGGCAGAGAGGACAGTCTTTTTTCATTGTAGTAATAAAACAAGTTCTGGCTGTGAATGTCTTACAAGGAGGAACCAAAGATTGGAGATCAGCGGAATACTTTTTATGAAAATAGAAAAGCGAGTCTCTCTCTATAAGAGACTAGTACGGCTTTTTCTGCAAGAAAGAGCTTATAGGGAAGAGAAAAGAATAGCTTACATTGAATTTCAGGCAGGAAAAGTATAGCAGCAGTATTTCACCTTAGGGTGCATTGTGCTCCTCTCATATAAGTAAAGGATTTCATTTGAAATCAGGTACTTTCTAGAGTGAGAGAAGGATCCAAGCACTTTCCCCACAATCTTAGCAACAAACTGGATATACATTTCTCGTTTTAGATCTGGAGTAAATATCAGTTCCAAACGTTCATTCAAAAAAGTGATTTTTTAATGAATGAAGCCATTTATTTTGACTGTTGCAAAACAAAGATCTAAGAATTGATAGTGAAAAAACAGCAGCTTTTATTCTTTTATTCTCGTTCTCAACTTTTCATTTTTATTTCTTACGGTTAATGTTATTTCGGATTTTTCTCTTTGCTGGACTAACTGAAAATTTAGTCTACCCTGCTATTTTCTCCATAGTTATGGGGAAGGAGAGTTGATTTATAAATTGTTCAAAGGTATTACAAAAAGTTACCTCGCAGTCACCTCCACTTCAACCTTATGGAACTAATATTTCTGTATAATCACTCATCTAAGAACTTACAAGGCCTAAGGTTGCTTACCTTTGCTGCTTCAACAACGACCTGTGTTTCAACGTAGTAGGTGACATTCTTTTTAATATGAAGAGGCGAGA
>NC_136509.1:67712100-67739600 GCF_053919585.1 Euprymna scolopes
TAGAATGCTTCACATTTCATCCTTGTTAATTACCAATGCTCATTTACACTTAGCAGTTGTGATCCAAAGTTTATGAGGATCGGTTAATTAGTTTGGTAGGGAATTCTATACATGGAAATATATAAACATATACACATGTCTACCTTTTTATAAAAGATTAACAGTATAGTTACATTTCAAGATCCAAATATTTATTTTGTCATGCAAAACAGCTCCTCCAGCATGTTAAAATGTCGGTATATTTTTACAGATTCGTTTTGTTATGCAGAAACAAACGGTTATTTTTTTTATGTCAATACCGTCTCTTTTCGGGCATATACTCTTCTAACTCTGTGTCAATATATTCAAATATAATGACTGGAATTGAATTAGATTCAGCATAAAGAGACGTAAGGATGATGGATGTAATTAAGATGTTGAATACCTATGATGTTTGTAATAATAAAAAAAAACAGCTCTAATATGCAATTAATGTTCACTGATCAATTCTTCTTCGAATCAACTAATCAACTATATAAAGAAGAGCTTCGATTTTATGAAGTTGATTTGCAAAACTTTACAGAGATATTCTGAAGCCGTGATGGAAGCCGGTATCGTAACATTTCCGGAGGAAAGCTCTGTCAAAATAAGAAGGTCAATCAATTTTGACAGAAAGTTAGAATTATGCGAATCTTTCACAGATGCTAGAATCTGTCAAAGAGCAGGAGAAGAAAAGAAAATGTCAAGAATGATAATTGTCTTGCCACTGTCAATGGCAACTGGTTCAAGAGCAGGCAACCAAGACAGTCAAGGAAAGATGTTTGGCATGCGGTCAGATCCATTGAGCACTCCTGACCGTCGAAGGAGAAGGGAAACAAATGCTGCACTAAATTTTGTGGGTGGAATATTAATTACTTTATAGGTTAATGATTTATATTTTTAAAATCAAATGTGTCATATCGGTGTTCCTACACAAAGTTATGAAAGTAAGTATTTACGACTCGTCCGCTACAGGAAAATATTACACAAGGTTGAAAGGTGGGAATAAAAAGGTCAGTGCAGAACCGGCAGTGCATTCTAGCCCCACAAAAATGCCTTAGCAGCTTTTGTCGGCATTTTCTTGTAGGGGCGTCCCAGGTGATTAACAATGAATTAATCTATTCTCAAAGCAAGAAATAAAGCCTATATAGCATGATACATAATGTTTCCTCATCCCTCTAGAGAAAGGTATTCTTGCTCTTGTGTTATAGCTTGTTGCACTGCTTGTCGAGAAGGTATCCTCGACTTGTATAAAATAGATTGTATAAAAAGATTGGTTCGGTTGCTTTCTTTTCCGGCATATCAAACCTTTTCAGGGTGTTTAATGCCGAATCCAGTAATTTTGGAAAAAAAAATTTTATGCTTCAGGTTCTTTACATCTTAAAATATTTAATCATGATGTGTGCTTTAATTATTTTGTAAAGAAAAGTTGTTTTTGTTTTGTGCTTTGCAGGACATGATTGAATTTTGAAAAAGGAAATGAAAAGCAATAGCATCAATGTTTGGGGCATTTAAGTCAGTAAGCTGAAATTTTCAGACAGCCTAATCTGATAGCAGCAATTGTGTTGAAGAACTGAGCAGAAATGACATGACTAATTAGTAGAATGACGTCATAGGTCATTGTTGCATAGAGAGAGGATACTCCGAGATCAATGCTCTGTTGGGTTGTTGATTCCGTCTCTCCTAACTCTTTGGTTGTTTCTCATAGGAACTTTCTTTCGTTCGATATATCTTAGTTTAAGTTTTGTGACAACATTTCCATTCTAAAATAAGTATAGTTTTTATTTTTATCTTACGTACAGATAAGTTCTTTAAGGAATTTAAAAAAGATCGAAAAGGCGTCCCCTTGTTATGAGTGAAATAGTAGAAGTGTCAAACTGCCGATTATGAGATATTTCTGTTACCATCATTCTGATGACTTCAAGTTGTCAGTCTCGTCTCTTGTTGCATCACAACCGTTCTAATTTTTTAACTCACTCTCCAATACATCACTTCTATCCGAGAATCAGCTGTTCATTCCCAAACTCAAAGTCGACTTCATCATAACAATCGAACATTTAGACCAGCCTAGAATGATAGAAGCCTATTCGATGTTTTACACTAATTACTTATGAACGTTTATCGTCACGATATTATCCTTAATTCTGATAATAAAATGATGCTGTTAGTTTAGCATAATCGTTGGTGTTCGAGACCGGTGTTCAATTCTTGTTCAGGTCAAAACAAACACTAAAGAAATAGCACTTGATTCCTTCTTGCTAAACACTTCGCATTATATGATGGGAATCAAAGGTAAGTCGAGTGAGAAAGGGGTGACTCTCTTGATGTAGTAGCTAATGAAAAAGGAACCTTCAGTTCGCCCTTGACTACGGATGAATTACCTAGTTATGGGGGAAATAATAGGGACGAGCAAACTATTATCAGACGTCTGTTACCTTGATGTTGTCCAAATCGTTTTTTGTGCATTTCGGCTGTTCTTATTTTCTAATGTATCTCTTTTATCTGGTGAGATAATTACTCATCTAAAAAACAGCTGTGCATTTTTCAACTTAGTATTTCATCAACAATATCAGACATTTGCACTCGCCTAGGATGGTAGAACCGGATTGAATATTTTACATAAAATCTTTATCATCAAGGATTATCTTTATTTATTATAATGGGCCATGTTATTATAACAACAATAAAATGTAATTTGAGTTAATTTATCCCTGAAAATAATTTATCAGGTCGGATATATTTTCGTATAGTTGCCAATTTTAAAAAAAAAGAAAGAAACTTGATGACACTACCATTTATGGTAGCACATCTAAGACAGTAAACGACCAAGTTCTCTCTGATTCTCTCTCCTCTGATCTTGAGCATGTGGTACAATGGGGAAAGGAGTGGCGGGTTACTTTAAATGCATCTAAAACCAAACTTCTCTCTTTACATCATCAACATTTTGATCCACATCTGGCATCAATTGAAATGAATGGCTCTCATCTTTAGGAGGCCTAAAGTTTTGACAAGCTTCTTGGCTTGACAATTACTCCTGATCTTAAATGGAACACGTACATCAAATCTGTTGCCAAGGCCACTGGAAAAATGGTGGGATCTTTCTATCGATCCAGTAGATATCTCACTGCTGATGCAATTCTCTATCTATATAAGAGCCAGGTACGTTCAAGGATGGAATACTGTTGCCACATCTTGTCCTGCCTTGATAGAGTTCAAAATAGACTTCGTAGCCTCGTAGGAGATGTCCTTTTCTCTTCCCTGCAACCTCTATCTCACAGAAGAGATGTTGCGAGTTTGTCTCTGATGTATCGTTATTTTCATGGAAAGTGTTTGACTGAGCTTCAGTCTATGGTCCCCCCTCGCCAAACTTTCACAAGAAACACTCGTCTAGCTGTAAACACTATCAATAATTCCCCCCACTCTTTATCTGTGCCTGAACCTAAACGTAGATTCCATGAACAAAGCTTCTTTCTTAGAACTGCACGCCTGTGGAATTGTCTTCCGTTTTCCTGCTTTCCGGCTGACTACAATATGGTTGTGTTCAAGTCTAACGTAAATAAGTTTTTGATGAGCCGTTCCATATAAGTTAACAAATTTACCGAATTTTCATTACTAATGATTACTATATTGTCCAATGTCTACTGTACACTCTTTAACCTTTATCCTCGAGTGGCTCTTGACCTTGATAATATGGTGATGTCTGTGTAAAAAAAATTTACAGATTTTCTTCCCTTTTTTTTTGAAAGGGAAAAGTAATATTTCAAAAAAGGGACGTAACTCTGTATTCTTTCATTACAAACCGTTTTTAGAAACAAAAATTAGAAAGTCGGCAGCTCTAACCATTGACCACGAATCAGTGTCCATAAATATTTCTCCTCAAATGTCTATTAAATAAACATTTGCCCGTCGTACAGTGCTCTAACTATAAGTTTGTTTACAAACAAATAGTGGCTTCGTTTAATCGCTTAAATATGCGTCGGGTGAAAATATATTTACAAAGTGCTCAACCCAAAGAGGGGGGGGCTGTATAGTCATTTACATACAGTACTGTGTCGTTATATTAGAACTCATCAGTGCGGCTAGACATACACCTTTTCCCAGCCGTGGGTTGAACCTCTAACCTTCGTGTTGACAGTCGGCAGCTCTAACCGTATGTATATATATATACTAGCTGGTCGTTGATCCAAGGAAGGTTAATCTGCCCTTTGAAAATCTCACTGTTAATTCTTCTGAGCGACTACCCTCCTTAGCGATCTAGCCTACAACAATCCTACTACTAGTACCACAAGATGACTTGATAGAATTTATATCGGCAAGACGGTCAGAAAAATAAAATAACATGATTACAAACATAAACGGGGTTTCAAACCAAGAATACCACTACTGCAATAGTAATATATAGGAACACGTTTACCTTTAAGATTGAATCTTCTTTTTCATGCTGCAAGTGCATCGAAAGTGCTGTAATAAATCTCTTATCACCATCTAACATATACCTTAATCTCGGATCTTATTTTTTAAGCAAATATCTGGCAAAAATCGCACTCAAACAATGCAATCACCACTTTACCAGTCCATAACAAACTTCGATCCTCTTTAAAATACCATTTATTTTTACTGCATTTCACACATGTTTCTATTTGTTTCTACTATTTTTTGTCATTTTCTTTCTCTCTTCACTTTCCTTTTAACGTCTTTATCACACGCGTTGCACCATATAAATAGATATTTACATATGTGCCAAAAAACGACACGTTGTGCTTTTTATTCTGTTTTTCTGAAGACGTTTGTTGATCCGACATAAATCGGTAAATCTCTCATTTTTGATGATTTCTTCCTGTGCTATTTTGTTTTCACTTTTGTCTTTTTCATACATCTTGCCTCCACAGCATTTCATTTTATGAGATCATGTATTTTATCCTCATATATCTAAAGGCTGAGGGAATTTGGTTTGCCATACTGATTTTATTTTTGCACTTACAGCTAGAAAATTGAAACAATATAGAGGAGATATGGGAGATTTATTTACCGAAGAATGTTTACATGTAAAATCACATCTTTCACATGATGTCTATTTTGTGTTTGACACAATTCTATCCTTTCAAACAAATTGTTCATGACTCCCTGAAGAATCTGCAGGTTTTGGTTTGCTTCTCCAATTTGATTTCTGATGTTCTCTTTCAATTCCTGAATATTTTAAGGCTTGTTCACACACATATTCTCTTTAAGAAAGCCCTATACAAAGAAGTATAGACTGGATAGGTCTGGTGAACGAGCTGACTAATTCACATTGCTGGAGTGAGAGATAATCCGCTCTCCAAAGAACTGGTTCAGCAACTGCATGCTTTCTCTTCCCATTTAGCTGGAACCACGAATCTTTTCTGTTTTGAATGGGAGGATGCAAAAACTCTGAATCATGGCCAGATAGCGTTCTCCAGTCACATTAACAGTATTCTCCCTTCTGTCCTCAAAGAAATATGATCCTATTATGTCAGCTCCTGACATGGCACACTGTACAGTACGCTTTATGGGATGTAATTCTTTTGGTTCAATACTCGCAGATTTTTTAATATGCCAAAATGATAATTTTGCTTGTTATGAAATCTTTAAGATGAGTTTCATCAGACATGTCTACAAAATTTGCATCATTTTGGGCCAATTCTTGAATGTTCAGCAAAAGTTGAAGTCTGTGCTCATAATCCTTCTGTTTCAAATGCTTAACCACATGCACTTTATAAGGTAAAAGTTTTGCAGGAACCTTCATAATATCCCAAGTTGTTGAGAACGTCTTCAAATTGAGGTTGAAGGTTTTTCTTTGATATTCTCTTCCATTTCCTTTCCTGTTCTCATTGGTTGTTACAGTGCGATGCCTACCAGATCGTCGAACTTCATTCACTGATACTTGGTTTTCAAATTTCCGAACAATGCTCTTAATTGCGTGTTAACTTGTTGCAACATTTACGTAAAAAATGACTTTTATACGCTCTTTAGTTTTGTAAATTGATCCCTGATTTTGATAAAATAATTTTACCACTTGAGTTAGCTGTGGGGTTCTGTATTTCTTCATAATAAATTTCCAAAGTATCATCAGCAACACAGCTGAAAAAAAAAAACTAAACATAAAAATGGCAAAATGAGAGCATGCTTTTGCACCACCTTATGTATGTGTGTGCGTCTCTCTCTCTCTCTCTCTCTCTCTCTCTCTCTCTCTCTCTCTATATATATATATATATATATATATATATATATATATATATATATATTAGCATGGATGCCCGGGTGTTTGGAGGTGTATGCTGAGCAAAAAAGAAAAAAAAGTTAACCACTATTATGACCCCTTAAAATTTATTGTTTTGGTCTCAAATTACATTATTAAGTTAGATCCATGTCCAAGGAACCTATATCTAAAATTTCAAGTGTTTATACCCAAAATTGTCGGAGGAGTTTAGTAGAGTTCTCAAAAGTCAAATCGTTGAACTTTGACCCATAACAGCCAAATTTCTGGCCGAAAATCGATCGCGTTGATTTTTCCCAAATATCAGTACCATGTATATCAAATTTCGAGTTTGTAGACTGAAAATTAACAGAGTTATTGTGAATGAAAATGTACACAGACACACAGACACACAGACACGTTCACTTTTATATATATATATATATATATATATATATATATATATGATTCCCTTGGATTTTGCTTGTGGAAATGGAAACTTAACCAACATTTTTGGATTTGGATTTTTTGATTTAAACGTTATTGGATATTTTACCCTTCACTAGACTAAAATAAAATCACCTTTTTCTTCACCATATTCTCTCTCCTTCACTATTTGTTACCAAGTAAGATCTATGACTTACTTGTAGTTTCATCAAATACTTTTGCAAGCAAAATCCGATCCCGCATTTTGCAAAATCCTACCCTCTGATGAGAAGGAAAATATTTCTTCGAAACTCCGCGAATTAAGGACTATCCACTTATTTTGTGCTTCCTTTTTAAAATCAAATATATTTTTTAACTCTTTTTCAAAGTGGTTTTTAACACGTTTTATTAATTACTTGTTCTTATATATATATATATACATATATATATATATATATATATATATATATATATATATATATATATATATATATATATATATATATATATATATATATATACTGTCATGGCTCTTGTGGGCTGCGACGTTGTTTGGCTGTGGAATTTATTATATACAATCTCTCACATTCTGAAAATCATATATATATATATATATATATATATATATATATATATATATATATATATAACGCGCATATATCTATAATATAAAGCTGAATGTGTGCGTGTGTGTGTGTGTGTCTGCTCACGAATAGGCTCCTATATGGTTGAATATTTTAAAAAACTAATTACATACAATGATAGAAGATGTACTGAAACACAGGAATGGGTATGTTTGATCTGGCAAAACAGTGGTTCATTAAAATCGTGTGATCTGCGTTCGTGCCTGGTCCACAAAGTATGGAAATAAAAAATTAAAAAAAAAAAACATTTACAAGTGTTTTTGATATAGATGTACATAAGAATACTTTGATAAGTATGTTTTAACTTAAATAGGGATGGTATAATAAAATTGCAGGGTCTGCGTTTGCGCCTGCCCTCCATAGAATGGAAGTAGGCACAAACTTTTTATTAACTTTTCATATCTATCTGCGTAAGTATACTTTGATAATTATGTTTCAGTTTGAAGAAATATGGCATAATAAAATTATGGGGTGTTCGTTCGCACCTGACCTCAATAGAATGGAAATATGTCACAAAGTTTAACAAGTTTTTTTAAATATAGATCCAGAGAATATTGTGATAAGTGTTTCAGTGTGAACAGGTATTATATAATAAATTATGGGGTTTATCTATTTTATTTTTACTTTCATCATATTTTGCTTTGGTTTTGATACCCCCAAATTCAACCCAAATTTACAACCCTTTCTTTTCATAACCTATCATACTTTCATAAATCAGAGTCCATTTTCTGTAGGCTGTTTTTGAACCCAGTCAAGGACGGGTACTTTTGCTAGTATATATATATATATATATATATATATATATATATATATATATATATATATATATATATATATATTATATATATATATATATATATATATATATATATATATATATATAACGAGTATATATATAGAGGTACAGGAGGCCAAAGGGGTCATGTTGCGATCATCAAAATTAAAAAATTTCTTTAAAAGAATCTGATGAAGTTATTTTACTTTATATTTTACTAGCGGGGGTACCCGGCGTTGCTCAGGTGTTTGGAGGTGTGTGTGCTGTTAAATAAAAAAGAAACCGGGGGGGGGGGCGAACCCGAAGCCCGGAGGCGAAGTTTGAAAATAAAAAAAACATGAACCGTTCGGCCAGTCAAAATGAATTACTGAAAGATGTTTGAATTTATTTAAGTAAGAACCAAATTGACAGGTGCGCGCACGGAAGTCGTAGAGCGTTACGACGACGACGACGACGACGACGACGACGACGACGACGACGACGACGACGTAAGCAAATGAGGCCAATGACCAGGTTTATTTGTTATAAGCGAAGTAAAAAAAGAAAACGTTAAAACTTAACGTTGGTGGGGGGTAATCAAAGCATCGAAAAAACACAAAAAAATCTAACGTAAGGCAAACGAACGATGTTAAATGTAAAAGTCGAAAAAACAAAAAAGAAAACAGAAAAAAGAACACGTGAAAAATGGCTTAAATAAGCCTGTTTCGATATTAAAATTTTAAAAATCGGTGGGTACCCGGGTGTTTTTGGGTGTGTGGTCGGGGGTGGATAAGCGAAGTAAAAAAAAAACCCAAAAAAACCCCAGAAAAACGAACGTTACGTGAAAAATAGCTTAAATAACACTGGTTCAATATTTAAATTTAAAAAATCGAATGTCTTTTTTTTTTGATTTTTTAAATTTAAATATTGAACCAGTGTTATTTAAGTCGATATCTCACACCACGATTCGAACCCAAAACGCTTAGATAACGAACCAACGCGCAAACAAACTGAACTAACGCGACGTACATGAAATCTAGTCAGTTTTTCAACCATTTAAAGTAAATCAGGTCATGACGTCATCTGACGCATGCGTAGAACTGGTCGTCGTCACAAGAGGACCGTTTTTGTTGACCCCCCCCCCCAACTGTCGAAAATTGTCGATTTCGGGGTTAAAAAAATGAACGTGTTTGGCCAATTTTTCGATATTTTTCGAGCGAAGGATGGAGTTTCAATATGATACCGAGTTTGTGAATTTTCGTCGTGTCTGTCGAAAGTTTTTAGCGGACACACAAACACACATACAAACATAAAAACATACATAGATACACACATTTTCGCTTTTATATATATAGATGACATAAAATGACCTTTAATCATCACATGACTTATATACGATGTCTTTTTGGACAACATTGTGCCTTTTGACACACATTATGCTTTTGTAATTGACCTCATGCATTTTATAGGAATGGTGTGCTGTATTTGCCGAGTACTATTCGGGTATTTTAATGCTACCAGAGTGTCTAGAATATCTCTTACGTTTTGATAATAGCGATACGTTTCAATCACAAGGCTTTAACTTTTTGTGAACTTTTTAAACGAAATATCAAGCTACTTTTAACTACGGTTCTATTTCGAAATTGCTGTATTCAACTTTTAAAGTCACGATAACAGTGTTTCTCTTTATATGCTGCGCAATTATGCTCGACGCCATCGATAATTCTGAAATATCGAAAATAAAAGTCGAATAATATATAGTAAAAATAACGCATGTTCTCAAATATCCTGCGCCTTTGTAAATACACAAACACACGTACCCCTGACCCACTTCTAGTTGTCTGGTCTAGCTGAAATTTTGCATGTGCAATGATTTATATCTCTACGGGTTCTGTGGCAAATTACAGCTCTGAACTAATTGTGGTTTCTGTTTTACAGGTGTTTGAACTGAGTCAGGTGTGAAATGGAGCCTGTTGAATGTCGAGCAGTTATCCGGTATTTGTATTTGAAAGGACGCACACCACAGGAGACTTTTGATGAAATGAAAGAAACTTATAGTGATAATGCCCCATCATATGACCTTGTAAAATGTTGACATCGTGAATTCAAACATGGCCGGCATTGATAAGGCATATGTCTGCCAAGTTGAGGCTACCATTTTGGAAGATCGGCGCATTACTATTCGCCAAATAGCCCAAGATGTCAAGATTAGTGCAGGGTCTGTGGAAACTATCATTCATGAGCATTTGCATATGCATAAGGTGTCTGCCAGATGGATTCCCAGGTTGCTCACACCATTCCAGAAGCGAGAATGCGTCGAGTGCTCGAGGATGAATTTGGAGATGATGCAGAAATGATTTCTGAAGTCGCGTCGTGGTTGGAAGACAAATGTGGGGTGTTCTACAAAACGGTCTCCAGAGCTGCATCAAACGATGGGAGAAATGCATAACTCTGGGTGGTTCCTATGTAGAGAAAGACTAATAACTGTGCCAAGTTTCGTTGGTCTACTCCTATGGGAAGTGGGTCAGGGGCATTACTTATTGCACGCCCCTCGTGTATATATATATATATATATATATATATATATATATATATATATATATATATATATATATATATACTGTTACTTATCTTGCTCAAGTTATCTTTATAATTAAATCAAATACTTTTTCGTTTATTGTTACTCTCCGTATATCAAATCTAATTTCTTGTCAGTTTTCGCAATAAAACTTCTCCAAGTCAAATTCGTCATATCTAATTGACATCTTCAACTTTTACGACATCTTTTTCTCATTTCGCCTTCATGTCAATGACGAATTAAAAAGGTTTATCTTTTTTATCTTCTAACACTATTTACAGAGACATTGAACAGCAATCTCCCTCTTCCCACCCCCCTCATCAATTCCCCCCCTCTCTCTCTCTCTGTCTCTGTGCAAAAGATCTGATTTAGAAAATAACACTTTTCGATGTCTTCTGGCACAGAAACGTGTAACAGCAACTGAAGCACGATTACGATATTTCGTCTGAAATTCCACTTAACATTTTTTAAGGTTTGAAAACTATCAAATGTTTAAATAAAAATTTAAAAACCCAATTCCTTATTATTCTTAACTTATGTGATTGGGCGGTAAAAGTTACCACACAATAACTTCTACAAAAACAAAAAGAATAATTTATATAAAACGCATTAGAATAATAGTCTTTACCAACCAAATAGAGTTTTAATACATGAAAAATATTTGTAAGATTTTTTAAATATTAAAAGTACAGAATAGTTAACATTCACAAACTAATGGACCAAACAACATTTCAGAATCTGTAAGAATGTTTTAAATCTTACAAATCGTTTTCACACATTAAATCATTTATGACTTTGATACAGAATTTCATTCTGATGGTTTTATATAAATTGTGGATGTTTTGGGTGAGGGTGTTACAAATTCCCGAGCGTAAACTATTCTGTATTTTACAGATGCAGATACTGCATTGAACGGCATAAAATGTTAAAAGAGACCAACACTGTATTCAATAAATCAATAATGCCTTTGAGAAAGGCATTCATCAGCTATGAATAAAATAACAACTTGTGTTCAATTAATCATATACAATTACAATATTGCCTTCATATCCTCTTGAAGGCATGGTCTGCCATCTTTAATGTTTAATTTATGAATGATACGCTAGTTGGTCTGCTCCTTTTTGAGAAAAATAATTGACGGTTTCAGGTTTTTTATTTCTCTAAACCCAGAAACCATGACCATGACGAGATGAGCTAAACCTTTCTCATCTATCAATGATGAGTTGGGTGCTTTGTCTGGAGAAACCATTTTCATATTTCTGGTCTTTATGAGTTTGCACCAGACAAAATCATATCTCCCTTTCCTAGGTGTGGCGTCACAGTTACACATGCTCTCGATAAGTCTCCTTACAGTATCGTGTTTTGACATAAGACATAACCCCCAAAAGTGTTGATATGCCATAATTCAGACAAACAAACAACGGTTAATTAACAAGCATTGCATTTCAGCAATAAATAGTTCTAAAAAGGGATGATGTCTTATAAAAAGGGCAAGCTCAACCACTATTTCTTCTATTCAAATTTACAATTTATGCATGGAAATACCTAATTGACTACTTCTAGACATAAACTCGACCACAACCAAAGAATAGTCATGTTAACAATCGGAAAGACAATAATTTTTTCCCTCACCATCAAAGCCAACATTTTTGAAATGCCCTTTTCTGTGTTGTTTGCCGTATATTGCTGGTACTGTGTAGTTTTATGAAGTTCACCTTACCAGTATTTCCTTTAAGAAGGGATTAGTTTGTTACAAAACGTCTACTGAGGAATGCCGACAGAGCTGTTCAGGATTTTTTTTACAGGCAAACGTGCTCCTCCTCTATGACACTGACTCCTTAATTCTACTTTCCAAGCCTTGTGTGACATCATCCACCGTGAGAACGATTTAAGTAAAAATTGGGAAGATAGTGGATAACCTGGAAAGACAGGTAACTGAGCTTGATCGTTTGTCGGAATTGCGAATTGAGAGCCAGCTGCAATACAGACCTGGTGAGATGAAAGATGCAAATAACTAGGAAACATACCACAGATTTGATTACTTTCAAGCACGTCTTTCGATGACGATGGTAACTCATCTGGTACTGACCAGGCTCAATGTTGCTTAACTTTGGTTAGGAGTTATTATTCGAGAATACCAGGCGCTCTATGTAGAATAACGTTGACATGTTTCTACAAGAACTGTTTAAGAATCTAACATCGTCATTTCCTCTGACGGAAATATATATACGACTCAGAATTTCTTATAAATTCCCATGAAACTCTCCTTTGCAGGAAACCGTTTTAACCGTCCAGAGTGAGTGCCGCTTCGGAATGGTATTTGCGAGAGGAGGAATCCAGTATTTTAGATGTTTTTATATTCTTGAAAAAATGGAAGAAATACTTGTGTTACATAATGAACCAATATCTCGTGGACTTCTTTTCTTTCTTCATTATTCTTAAACACACACACACACACACACACACACACACACACACACACACACACACACACACACACACACACACACACACACACACAGACAGAAGCTGCTTCGAGAATTGCATAGTTCTGATAGTGAAAAGTAATAGTTCATTCTTATCAGATTCCACTTAAATGTTTCACTTTAACAAAAAACTTGATTCAAAGCAAAAACATTTCAGAAATATTTCATCTAGCAAAAAATCGTCAATTAGTTATGAACATTATAATTTTTGATTCTCGGAAGAATAATATGTAGATACAAGATAACGATGATCTGCTGATTTTGGGCGGATGTAGCAATTCATATATCTAATAAATAAAATAAAATTTGTGCATACAGAGCTTTAGCAAAGAATTTTATGAAAGAGAATAACAAGAACGAATATTTAGAACATTTTATATTTAAAATAATTATGTATATTTAAAATAAAACCAGTGTTATACAAAATGGCGAATATTGTATCTGTGCCATGTTTAAATCTAAAAGACACTCCCTTTGTTTACAACGGGAGGGTCGTTTTGAACGGACATGCATAATCAAGGTCTTCAATTAATGTTTTGAGTGAACAAATTTATTTTTATATAATAGACTAGCTTGGGTGCCCGGCGTTGCCCTGGTGTTTGGAGGTGTGTGTTGAGCAAAAAAAAAAAAAATGAAAAAATGGTAGTAGACAGGCAGGCTCGAATCCGTACCGCAAAGGAGGAACAAAACATGAAAAACACATTTGCTGTTGCGCCCATCGCCAAACCGGAAGTGACGTAGGGTTAAATTAAGACTAGACAACCGAAAAGAGGGGATGACTTTCGAAAATATCGGCAAAAAAGGACCCCTCCCTGTAGAAAAGTGCCCAGTTGAAGGTGAAGAAATTAATGTTTTTGGCCAATTTTTCGATATTTGTCGTCCAAATGGTCGAGCTTCAAAATGATACCAATTTCGTGAAAATCCGTCGCTTCTGTTGAAAGTTTTTGCGATACGTACGTACATACATACATACATACATACATACATTTAAACAGACAGGTTAGATTTATATTATAGATAACCCTAACCCCTCGTAAAGTATCATCATTATCGTCACATGCTTATTAAACGAGTTGTGAATAGTGAAATTAAAGTTTTAAAATATTTTAGACATAATTTTCATAAATATGCATCAAATAATTTTTTAAATAGAATTTTGGATTTAAATTTAAATATTAGTCTGTCATTTGGTTATTAAATTGAACAAAATTGTTGTTATGGTAATTTTATTTATTAAAAACTAGCCTGTGTGCCCGGCGTTTCCTGGGTGTTTGGAGGTGTGTTGAGCAAAAAAAAAAAAGTGGTAGTAAGCAGGCAGGCTCGAACCCATACAACGAAAGAGGTAAAGAACGTGAAAAAAAAACACTCTGACATCTTTGCTGTTGTGCCCAACAATAAGTTTCCCTATGCAGATTAAAGCCACACTAGATGAAGTAAAAATCACCCCTTCTCATGCTTGCAATATCATAAAAATCTTAGACACCTCTAAGATGTGTGGCCCTGATTTCATCCCTGCTAATTATGAAATGCTCAGCTGAGCTAGCCCCCATACTTTCCAAGAGCTACAATAAATGCCTTGCTGAATCTTGCTTCCCTATTAGCTTGAACAGAGACTTTGTATACAAGAATTCCGGTGAAAGGACTGACAATTACTGCCTTATCAATCTCCTCCCCCTCTTTGCTAAAATCTTTGAGATCTTAATTGATCAAGCACTAGTCCAGCCCTCGCAAAAGCAAATCTTCTCTCTAACAAAAAGTATGGATTTAGGCAATGTCGTTCTATGGCAAATATTTTAACAGTCATCTCTGAACGCACATACCATGCACTAGATAAGGTGGGTGAAGCCAGGGCTGTAGCCCTTGATATATCCATGGCCTTTGACACAGTTTGGCATGAAGGGCTGCTGCTGAAAATTAAACTGTACAGTATAACTGGACGTATACTAAATATAATTACATCCTTCTTAAACAATAGGACCATCCAGGTTGTCATTGATATACGTTCATTTAAGCAGCATAACATTAATGTGGGAGTGCCTTAGGGATCGATCCTTCGACCACTATTATTCCTGATATTCATAAACAACTTCCCTGATAATATTGTGTTCGAGATGGGTATATTTGCTGATGATACAATGCTCTATAACATGCATGAGAGAAGAACGAATGTACATAAATCTAAGGCAATGGCAGAATCACAAGAAAATGACCTCCAGTTTGTAATGAAATGGGGCCACAAGTCGATGGTAACATTTAATGCTAGTAAGACTAAGTTGCTCTCCTTGAACAATTATAAGATGCCTCTCCAACTACCAATATCCATGACAAATAACACCCTATTTGAGAATTCTTCCTTCAAGCTCCTTTGCCTAACATTTGCTAGTCAATATTAATTGGAACAAATACATTGACGACATTGCAAAGGCTGCTGCAAAGAAAGTGGGTTTCCTCTATCCAGCTAGAAGACTACTGACACCTAAAAATATCCTGTACCTCTACAAGGCCACCATTCGGCCATGCATGGAATATTGTTACCACATTCGGACTGCTGCATCTACCACTAGCCTTGGATAGGGTTACAAAAAAGAGTTTCCAAGCTAATAGGTTCCACTTAGTCAACTAAGCTCCAACCACTGTCCTCATCGCCACAATTTTGCTTCTCTGTGCCTATTTTATAAATATTTTAATGGAATGTGCTCTGATGAACTTATTGCACTTGTTCTCCCTCGACGTACATATCCCCGACAAATCCTCTTAACAACCAAATTTCACCCCTTCACTGTTGAGGTCCCTAAATGTCAGAAAGCTGTCTTTTCTAATAGTTTCTTCCTTCTAACAGCTAGAATTTTGAATTCCCTTCCTGCTACCTGCTTCTTTGGCTGTACTGATATGCAGAAGTTTAAATGTAACGTAAACCAACATCTTGTTAATCTTTCCTAGGCATGATCCCAAATAGTAGCCCCTTACGTCCAAGTGGCGATATGCCCTGTTAGGGGTGAACGTGAGCAAAAGAAAAGAAAGAAAGAAAAAAAAACTTAGTTTTGCATCGAACTTTTGATATTGATCCACAATCGATTCTTTGAATGGAAAGAATCTGACAAGTAAAAAGAATGGTCAGGGCTTGATAAAAGGCATTTTGTATTACAATAAAAGCATGATTCTTTCTTTTTAGGTTTTGTCTCCGATATGTCTTGAAGGCTTGGTGCTTTTTCTCTGTGAATTCTTGAAACAACAGAAATTCAAAAACCAGCCTTTCAGCTTCATTTAAGAGACTTTGGTTACAACTTTCACAAGGCCAACACTGCATCTACTCAGATCGGTTAACCACCTGGCGACGTTATATAAGCACGATGGGCCCGAACGAACAAGAAAGGGAAGAAGAAAAAAGATGGCTACTTGCAGGCTGTAAGGTCGAGAATCTATATCCTTTTAAGTTTCTTGGGAGGTAACAATTATCCGGGAGGAGTTGCAGGGTGGATCACAAGATTTGACCAAAAGGGATGTTTTTGAACATCTTGTACAACGAAAGAAGAAATGTATACACATGTACGTACACGTGCTTCTCTCTCTCTCCCCCTTATGCTCTCTCTCTCTCTCTCACGCACACACACACACACACACACACACACACACGCGTAGGTATGTAGATATATACACGTCAAAAACATTTTGTCCAGCAGATATAAAAAGGAAAGAACTTTGCTCTAAAGAAAACCCCGATTCTGTAGAATTGGTCATAATTACTAGCTGATCTATAGTCCTTCTGCTATTAGATTTAGGGATTATTTTAACTTTATATATATAGATGAATGAATTGTATCAGACATAGATTTACATAAAAAAAAATTAAAAAATAAAGTCAAACTATTCTGAAACTAAAACATGTTGATGTAATATTTCATTCAGGTTAATTTAAGCGACTAAAATAGGATTTAATCGATGAAGCACTAAAAAAAAAAAAAAGACGACACGATGTACTCACACAACTGCCATAATTACCATAACTCTTTTTTTTTTCTCTTTAAAAAAGTTCTTTTTCTTTTATATTTCCATCAAAGTTTTTCATCCGGATGTTTCAGAAATAAAATCCACATATGCGAATGTAAATCACATCACTCTCGCCATCTTGGTCTGTCGGTTTTTGTTACTAATCGATTACATTTACCTAAAATCATTAATGTGAGACTCAGGTTCAAATTGCACCGGAAGCCGTTTATGTTCTATGTGGTAAATATAAACAGATTGTTTTCATGGTAGTCAAATGAAGCGTTCTCTTTTATGAATGTCCCGCATGCTAGACAAAAACGAACACTGTTTTCATGTTTCCTCATTTTCTTCTTCTTCTTCTTCTTCTTCTTCTTCTTCTCCTCCTCCTTCTTCTTCTTCTTCTTCTTCTTCTTTTTATTATTATTATTATATCAATATTAATAACATTATTTTACCATTTCTTTTAAAAGTTGCAAGTTTGTAAATGATGATTGATTGGTGTCATATATATATATATATATATATATATATATATATATATATATATATTGAATTACGTTCAAATTTAATTGAATTTGAAATATCTTCCATATTTTTGCACTTCCATATGCTCTTCTTTGCACCAAATAAATGTGCAATTATGTGCGGTTTTATGTAGATGTCCTTCTTAAGAAGGTTCTTGGTCTGATCAAAGTATCAATAGTGGGTCTTTTTTTAATGAAATCCGATCGAAATCTTGACATAAGTTGTTCAACCTGAGGTGCCATACCAACCTGAGACGTCAATATCATCCTCAGCTATCATATCGACCTGATGTACCATATTAACCTGAAGTATAATATCAATTTCATGTACCATATCAACCTGAGGTGCCATATTAACTTAAGGTATCAGGTATCATATCACCAGAGCAACCATATCAACCTGAAGTATCATATCAACCTGAGGTTCCATATCAACCTGAGGTATCATATCTTCTGAAGATATAATATTGAAGTATAATATCAACCTGAGGTGCCATATGAACGTGGCACATTATTTATTCTGGTATTTTTACAAATAAAACAGTTAAAACTATTGGCCCATGATTTGATATATCATTAAAGCCTTGCACAATTATTATTTCCTATTTCGAAAGACGTAAAATTTTTCAACCGAAACACATTTTGTTATAAACAATATGCAGGTACTCTGATTTTTTCAAGGATTCATCAGGCACATGGTCAGCAGAAAATAAGCGATTCGTTGACATTTGCTCTTGTGAAGGTTGTTATAACTGTCTGCAATTTTAAGGTTAAAATGGAGCCACTTTCTTCATTTCACTGTATATTTTTTTGTAAATTTTTAATTTTTTGTTATCTTTTTTGTTAATTTTTAGTTTTTACTATTAATTTTTTGTTAAATTTTAAAATTATTAAGAAACATTTTATACCTTTTGTTAATTTTTTCATATTTTGTTAATTTTCAGCTTGGCGCTTTTTAAGTAGAGTTCTGCAAAAAATATATATATTTCTGTTTGTGATCTTTGTGTTATATGAAGGATCTTTTTATTATTGCAATGTTATCGATTTCATCATATTTCATGAATGTTTTTGAGTTGATTTTTTTATATGTCATTGTTTCATGTGTTTTTCTTTTTATTCATTGATAGCCCACCAAGCCTTAGTTCCACTGTTTATTTTGGTAAAAAATTAAATTAATTTAAAAAAAGTACAGTGTGATCAGATAATATGCAGGCGTTCATTGTAAAGTCAAGTCTTATGAAATATAGGAGCAATGGATGACTTCAATATGTTCTCTGTTATAGATACGATTATTTTGAGGGTTTTGCTGAAATAGCTCAGTACTTGCTGGGAGGAGGATTTGATGAATGAACATATACTACACTACCTCCAAAGGAGGAAACCATGCACGAGTGGATGATATCATGGCAATAGAACAAATATTACACTACCTCCAGAAAGGAAGAGATAATGCTTGTGATGATGGTCTCATGGCAATAGAACAAATGCTAAACTACATTTTGCCAAAAAGGAGAAGGTAATCCCCAGGAGAATGGTATAATGAGTATAGAACAAATACTACACCCCTCTTAAATTAGTCACTGAGAGATAGTATATTAGTAGTACGTTTCAAAAATAGGTTTTAGCTGAACTAGTATAATAAACTGAATTGTGCATTGACTGATAACACACAGGGAAGTAAAAGTATAGTTTAGGCTTCAGACAAGAAGATACCAAGTCACCATTAGATTTTGGTGTTCATTTGAGACAGCATCGGCATTGGCACTAATTAGCTATTTTTGCACCACATACTGTCCTAAAATTGGAGGTCTATATTTTTCAAGATTATGAAAAAATAGACACACCTGCATGTTTCGTCATAAACTTTGCAGATGCCATAAACTTTGCCCATGTAATCCTTGTACGGGGTTGGATCATTGATCTATTATTGAATATGATCTATTGCCAGATGCAAGTCTATATCCATTTTAAGATAATATAGACAAAAGTTGTATTGTTTATGACATTTTCTATAATCTGACATTTGTGCTGTAGTTTTTGTTCTTGTTTCCCTTAGTTTCTCCACATTTTATATTGGTTGTTGAAATCATCCAATAAAAAGGAATGCTTTTACAAGTTATTTTATTAAATGATCGACCTTTTTCAGTATTTACTCACTACTTGTTTCAGTATTTTTTAGAAATAACTTTTCTTCTGCATAAACTTACATATTATGTCGCTGGAGAATTCCACCCTTTTTTATCCAATATCTTAGATTGTTGAGCATAACTCATGCTATTACTTGCATGCTAATCTGTCTGAAAGCTGCACGAGTTTGGAAATAGGTTATGACCAGTAAATTGGTGATCATTTTACGTTAAATTTAAAGAGGTAACTGGTCCCCCACTCTAACATCTAAAATATCTAGTAAAAGCCCTCCTAAAACAAGGGTTTTTTTTCTGTCAGGCTATAGTATTTGTTTTGTTTAGTTCTATAAGGTTTACCCTCTCAGGCCTTAGCTTTTCATGTTGAGAATGGATTAATTTATAGCTGTCTGAGGTGACTTATTATAGAATGCTAACAGTGCTAATCAGTTTTTAAAGGGCATGAGTGCAACCCCTTATGTGCTTGCTTATTTTCTGTTACATATTAGGCACCCTATGGTAATAGCGCTTAAATCAGCTAGTGTGGATTTTACAAGGACATGTCATAATAATCGAATGGTTAAATATTAGGCAAAGAAAAGGTATGACGAATGAAGTTTTCTGAACTAAAAAAAAAAAGAAAAACGCAGGCTTTCAAATCAGTCTCTGCAAGCAGGTACGACATATCATCTATAATGCTGTAAGAAATTTTGATAATCGTTAAGTGCCAAATGTTACCTCGATATGGATGTCATAATTTCAGTTAAGTTATGAAGTTAACCAAATAATTAGCTAAAAGAACGTTAGTCTTTTTTTCCGGCGTGAGTCGATTTTCTCCAAAAATAAAACCTTTATGAAATTCTCAGTCCTTGTTTCTTTCCTGCATGAAAGGTTTCTTTGTATAGCCGCTAGACGAAAAATCGACGATAAAGAGAAGTAACAGGATTGCTTGCGTAACTTCATCACATAATTTCTTTAAAGTGGCCCCGTTTTATGAGAAACCTTTCCCAAAGCTGTTAGCGAGTATTTTAACTTTGAATTAACGAATTCTTAGTCATCGACGGTATCCACTAGAACGATCACGCACCCACCTACTATATAAATAAAATGCTTATTATCGTTTTATCCATATCAGGTTCCCAAATTCTTTTAGTTCTTATTATTGAAATTGCAAAAATTAATGTCATTTTAACAAACCTGAATTTGCCCGTTCGACTTTGACCTTGTTTCTAATTAATAATCTTTGCTATTTTTAATTCAACCTTGTCCTCCTTTTGTCTCGTTTGGCTTCTTTTACTTTTAATTTTAAATTAATTGAATTTTTTTCTTACTTTATCAACGAGAATTTAATAATTCGAAAAAGACGTCTCTTTTCTTCTTCCCCGACAACTCCATCGTTCGATCTCTTTTTCTCTCGCTAATAGGTCGAATCGATTTAATTCAATTTATATTAAAATTCCGAGCGATGACATGATGGGTAGTTTGGTGGAGTGGGGGGGGAGTAGATGTGGGGATGGGCTGACATTGATTGCTTATGCTATGAAGAGGAAATCCGCAGTAGTTACGCCGCGTGTATTCACTTCGCATGAGACAACAACAACAACGAGGATGACGAGGACGATAACTCAGGCCGCCGTCATCTCCTCCACGTCAGCCAAAGACAGCAAATAGAAAATAATATCCTCATTTCCGAGAATGTGTCCAGAGCTAATGATGACGGCATTACCGATTTTCTTTGAACTTATCCGAAAGAGACAAGGAATGAAAAAGAAAAAGAACAACGAGTAATCGATATCTTGGCTGATTGCAGGAAAAAAATATAGTAATAAAAATAAAGAAAATTATTTTAAACGAAATAAAAATGCTCTAATATTTTTAATTTCGTTTTAATTTGACAATTTTTCAGTTTCGAGTGTTCTATTGCTTTCTAAAGGTAATTCGAGAAGTGAAACACTAATGCAATTTCAAGAATTTTTATTTAAATCATGTTTGAAACGAAAAAAAAAAAAAAGAACTGAACTGATTGTCATCGTCACTCTTTCGAGCAGAGTCTTTTTGGCATCAAAACTATTACTGCTCTGCTAATCGACGGGGCCTGAAACTAGAGGTTACCAAAATCCACAGGTCAGTTGAATGAAAGTTCATTACTACAACAAATACACATTCTAATCATACTGAAAGCGGAAGAAATGATTAAACATTATAAAATTATTCGTTTTGTGTACATTTTATTACATTACGGATAACCGAAAGGATTCAACACGGAATAATAAACACCAGCAACAAAAGCAGAATAACAACATTAAAAATAGTTAAAAAAAAAAGGATTCAACAATTTTACATGGAATAATAAACACCAGCAACAAAAGCAGAAATAATAGTAAGAATAACAACATTAAAAAATAGTTTCCACCAATAATACTGCGGAAAAAAAAGGTTCAGCTGATGAATAACTGATTGCAAAATAACATTGTGCATAAAGCTACTATGCGCAGCAACTGAAGAATAAATGTACGTAGGTGCGACAAAATAAAACAGGTAATCTACTGTCTATATATGTAATTACCGGATGAAACTCAGTACATAGAAACAGTACAAGTTTTTCTAAGTATGTATAGGATAAAACAGAAACATCCAAAGTAGCATAAAATAAGAAATCAATGTAGCACCTGCTTGCAGCATTTAAGCAACAGGAATTGTGGTCATGTTTAGAGGGAAAAATAAATAAAACGTTAAAAATAAAATGTTTTGAATCGGCGTTTTCACTCCTCAATGTGTTTTTATAATAAAATTTATTAGAAAAAAACGAACAAACTAATACGCCGAATGCACTGGCGAGCACAATTCTTCCTTAATAAACATTAACCTTTATTGTTCATGATTATTGGGAAAAAAGAAAAGTATGCTTGTCAATGCATTCGGCACATTCGTCCGCTTTACTAATAAATTTAATAATAAAAGCCGACTCAAAGCGTCATTAGAGAATCACTACGGGGGACTCAAAGAAAACGGACGCTCGTCACTAATTCAGTGGAAAATACGCCAGGATATGTAGACATTTAGACGGCCGATGTAGATTATGTTTTAACAAAAAGCCTTGAATTTTACATTTTAAAGATATCCAAAACTACTAAAATGTAGAAGCGAAATAGCAATCAATTGTATGCATATTATAAACTTTACTTTAAGATAACTATATGCATAACACATAAATAAATATGTAAAATAAAATAAAATAAAATAAAAAAGAAACCTAAATCAATATCCCTAATAGCGATGAATAATACAATAAATAGAAAATGAATTATCCCAGTCACACATATGCTAAAACAAGTTTAACTGTTTACTTGATACATTCATAAAGCTAAAAATGTCAAGTAAATTTCAACCGGGATTTTATTTTAGGCGGAAGAGAAATAGCAAGAAATCCTATTGGCCAGCTAACTAGACTAAATACTATGTAAACTAACAGTAACAAGATATCAGACAGGCAACTCGCTATAGGGTTAAAACGGATACCTCCGTGTGGCTTGATTGCCATAAATATATTTTCATACTTTCTTATATATACATTAAACGAAGAAATGAAGCTAATAAAGAAAATATTTTTAACGAAGCAAACTTATCAAGATGATTAAGACACCATGATTAACTCAACATGATTAAGAGGAGCTATTTATTATATCAAATAAAAGATGAGGCATAAGAGTTATATATAACTTTATCATGTCATCATATTAATAAGGAAAGAAGAAGATAAAACGAAGACAAAACAACTTTAGGCGGTGGCATTTCGAAGCTAAATGCTTCTTATCAGAAGAGAAGAAGGTTGAGCATTATACAAAACATAAATAAAAGTTGGCTTAAGTGGATTTACATTAGAAATGAAGGACGCATATATTATGATATATAAAAGAAAATATGAAAATATGAGAATAAACAATAAAATATATTTATAAGAAATGAATTAAGCATATGTAAATAGGAGGGTAAAAACGGATATAAGAAATAATAGTAAAAAACAAAAGAAATGATGGGATCATTAAAATGAGAAGAAAAGACAAGAAAAAAGGACCTTCGTAAATAACTGATTTCATTTAAAACGTATCGCAAAAACAAAAACAAATAACACACACACACACACACATATATATATATATATATACATATATATATATATATATATGATCGTCAGATCACCGAAGTTAAGCAACGTTGAGCCTGCCTAATACCAGATGGGTGACCATTTGGGAATTCTAGGCGCTGTATGTGCTCTTCGCTTATCTCGGCATTGTTTCCAGTCGTCTTGTACCTCAACTTGCCACTGGTATGCAACAATGTTGACTCAGGAGAGGCGTGGTTAGAGGTTGCGCAAGTCTTGCCACACAAATTTCACGCGCAGGCACCCTTACATTGGGTATCCATAGTCTGTCAAGACTGATGGAAGCCTTCATATATATATATATATATATATATATATATATATATATATATATATATATATATATATATATATATATAGAGAGAGAGAGAGAGAGAGAGAGAGAGATAGATAGATAGATAAATAGATAGATAGATAGACATGCCTAAAATTGTTTTTCTCTCCATCTTTTCTTCTTTCCTTATTAATCTGATGATATGATAAAGTTATACGTAACTTTGGTGTGAGGTAGTGGTTCAAACTGTCAAAACTTCCCCTTCCTCATAGTGGGTTATCCTGCCAAATTTGGTAACTCTACGTGAAACGGTATGAGCGTGCACAGATTTCCCCCTTATAAGTGACCTCTGCCCACCGCATGGGCCCCACTTTACTATACCCATTTTTTACCCTTGATACCTTTTCTATCATTATATGTTGTCAGTTTAGTATAATAATAAACCACATAGGAGCCTATTCGTGTACACACACAGACGTTGAGATTTATTATATAGATATATCCTTAACTGACAATAATAGGAAAATTAGACTAATAATGTACTATAACACATTTAAGACGCAAAACCTGATAGTAAAAACAACACCTTAACCAACGTTATCTATCAGTTTAAATGTTCTTTAGGAGAGTGTAATTCCTATAACAACCCTCAAACAGATAGTTACGTTAGTTACACAACGACTACAATATCCAGCCGCCCTACAATACATAATGTAACTTCCAGTGCAATTTTTCAATATATATAAGAAACATTACTGCTCTCTTCGATGCAAGACAAATAATAGTCTGTAACACAAAAATAATACATCGTGAAACAATGTTCGAAAAAAGCTAAAAATACTTGAAGCCAGCTACGTACCGCCCATACGTGGAATAAACCACGTCACCTTTCAAGTCACATTATTTTAAAATGCCTGTTTTAACACCTCCAATTACTCACGCCCAGAATGTGGCTCGCCAATAGCCTAAAAAATACCCCGGCACCAATTGCTTATGAATATTTACCATTCACTTCTACTACTATTATCTACCTTCGCCAATTTTTCTCAATACATAATTCAGCCCTTATCTGAAGATGCTTTAAGAATGCAGTGAAAACCTATGCCACATATATTAACAGTTTTCATTTTCACACAAAAAATGATAACAAAGATCGAAAAAATAAAAATGGTATAATTAAACAGAAGCTGTATGCTATGTAATAATGTTTGTTTATATATATATACACACATCTCAGCAAATATTTTTTGTGAATATATATATATACATATATATATAGTTAAACAATATTTACTGATATATATATGGTAAATAGTAAAACCTGAAGAGAGTGCTCAATACTGTTGCAGAGAAAATATGCGTTTTATTATTTATTATTATTATTTATTAGTTATTATTATTATTTATTAGTTATTATTACCGTTTTATCTGTTTAACAGATGAAACGGTAATAAAAATAAGACGTATATATATATATATATATATATATATATATATATATAAATGCGTATTCCTGTCTGTTTGTTTGTTTGTTCACAAGTTGATTAATATATACAAAAATCCATTACTTTATCATATTATTCATTCCTATATATACTATGATTATTGCAAAATATAAGATTAAAAAGGTGACGTCATTTGCAGATTACATTAAGGAAAATCGACTTTATTAAATAGCGGTGTATAAGTTTATTATTTAAATTTTATTTATATTGATGACATATTTAATTTAATTTATTTTTACCGACATGGATGTTTTTATAAATCTGTTTGAGTTATTTCCTTTGAGCACGAACATTTTGCTTTTTGATTTTGTTTTCTTTTTCGACGGATATTAAAACTAAAACTTTCGAGCATTATTTTTGGAATTAGTTTAAATAAAATAATTTCCGTGATTTCGCAATTAACGTTGTGGTCCAGTGAATTTTTATGTTAAAATAAACAAACAATTCAATTCAACTACGATTCTTTATTTAAAAAAAACAAACAAAAAACCCCAACTTTTATTTACGTTTTTTTACCATTTTTCTTCACATTTTTTGACATAGTAACTAATTATTTTTTCTTTTAATAATGCAATAAGTCATAACTCATCATTTTTATAACATAAACATTCGCTTAACACAAATTCTACTTTGGTATTTTTTAAACTGAATTATTTACAATTTGTTTTCGTTGCAACAGGCTGTTAAACAAATCTTTCTAGACTGAGGTAGCATAAAAGAAATTCGCTTAAACTGGAATATAGTAATAAAAAGGTGCTCCATATCTGGAGAATAGCTTCTCTTCGTATCCCTTCTGCCAACATATCTCGTGGAGAGTTTTTCTATACTTCTTTTTTCGGGGGGGGGGGTTACATTTTCGTGTTTTCATTCGTTCATTTATTTTTGCTGGGTAACGATAGAGTTGACATATAATAATGAAAACTGCTCAATATTCTTAGTATAGCAGGTGTTGCGAAACCGAACTTCATGTCGACCCTGGCAACGCTGGGTATCCATGCTAGTATATATATATATATATATATATATATATATATATATATATATATATATATTTTATTACATTTACATCCCAAACAAGGCACGTTGCCACTTTGATGTAGCGGGCTGCTACCAGGGACCTAAATTGCAGAGATACTATGTTGGGAGTTTAGCAGCAAGATGTCTCTTCACATTACACTTGAACTTCTGCATGTCAGTACAGTTGGGGAAGCAGAAAACTGGAAAAGAATTCCAAAGTCCTGCAATTCTGGGGAAGAATCTATTAGAGTAAAAGGCTTTCTTACATCTAGGGATCTCAACTGTGTAGGGGTGGAACTTCGCTGTTTGTCGGGTTTGATGGGGGTATTTTCGTCGAGGGGGTACAAGGGCTTGTAGTTCGTCAGAGCATCCACCATTAAAATACTTGTAAAAAAGGCAGAGGAATGCAACATTTCATGAGTGGGACAGGGGCTGAAGTTTAGATGATAGTTCGGGACCTATTAGGTTGACGACTCTCTTCTGGACCCTGTCCAGGAGCAAGAGACTAGTAGCAGATGCACCAGCCCAAATGTGACAGCAGTACTCCATACATGGGTGAATGGCGGATTTGTAGAGGTACAAGATACTTTTGGGTGTAAGTAACTTTCTAGCACGATAGAGAGAGCCCACAGCAGCCTTAGTAATAATCTCAATGTATCTATTCCAACTCATGTTTCCTGTGAATGTTAGGCCAAGGAGTTTGAACGAAGTGCTCTCAGGTAAAGTATCTCTAGCTATAGCTATTGGTGGTTGGTAAGGTTTCATGTAATTATTAAAGGAAATGAGCT
>NC_136509.1:67742100-67749600 GCF_053919585.1 Euprymna scolopes
GCTTTGCTTTAGCCACAAATATAATTCTGGTTAAAATCAAGTATTAGGACGCATATAAAAATACACAACTACTATTATACTAAATATGAGTTAATCAACGTTTCTCTCCCTTAGATATTTGTTCTTATATACTTCAATAACACAAAATACATAAATATACTGATGACATTGCCAAGGTTGCTGCAAAGAAGGTGGGATCTCTCTCTACCATGCTAGAAAATTACTCACAACTGACAGAACTATATCTCTAAAAAGTCACCAGTGGCCCATGCATGGAGTAGTGTTGCTACATCTGGACTGGTGAATCTTACACTAGTCTCTAAAAACAGGTCCAAAAAGAGTCCCCATCTATGTTCCGTACTATCGGCCAAATTGGAATCCCTGTCCTGTCGTTGCAATGTTGCATCCCTGTGCCTGTTTTACAAATATTTTAATGGAATATGCACTGATGAATTCGACAAGTAGCAAAATTCCCACTTTCACTGTAGGGCTGCATAGATGACAGAAAACTTTCTACACTAATACTTTCTTCCCTCGAACTGCTAAACTTTGGAATTCCCTCCCAGTCTTCTGCTTCCCTGACTGTACTGACATGCAGAAATTAAAATAAAGTATGTATTTTTTAGTTTTGGGATTGAGTTATATTTAACACATTTCTCCCACTTCAACCACTCACTAATATTCCTTAATGTTTGTGTTAAAGCTTAGAGAAAGTCCTATCCATTTTTAATAGCATTTATAAGCTGACAACTCAAACTTTATAGTCTGATTAGCCAATTTTCATTTGTTATTGTTTTACCATGTTATTGACAATGTAAAATATACATCGCTACAATTTATTTAAAAGATTACTTAGTCCATTAGTTTATTAGTTCATTTTAATGCTTTAATATTTCTTGATTCGCTGCAAGTATTTAGGAAAAGAGTGACTCTTTTGTGGACATCGTTATATAATTTCAATATCTGTGTGTTCACACCACAAAAACGTATGCAGATTAGGTGGCAAACTAATAACCTGCTGTACTACTACTACTACTACTACTACTACTACTACTACTACTACTACTACTAATAATAATAATAATAATAATAATAATGATACTAATAATAATAATAATGATAATAATAATAATGATAATAATAATAATGATAATAATAATAGTAGAGTCAAGGAGGATGGAAAAACCGAAGTGAGAAAGCACTAACCAGACCTCCACTAGATAAGTGCACAGAGAGCAGGAAGCTTATTGTCACCTAAATTCCAGTGAAGAACAATGTTCATTACCAATGAGAAATCAATGGAAAATGGCTATTGCGATAATGCAAACTAATTTGTAAAAGTTAGTAAAATAGGCGGTGATTACTGGAAATCTAGATCAACTAGATCAACAGACTCCAGAAAACGTCGCAGATTGTTCTGAAAGAGAATTATTTAATGATAGCCTGTGTGAAAACTCCTAGTGAGTAATAATCGTAAAGTCATTTGCTATTTTCGTTACGCAAAAAATGTCTAAAAAGATGTCACATATGTTATTGAATTAGTATTATTTGGATTATTCAACTCAAATAGCTTTTCCCCTCGGACTGCTGCACTTTGGAAATCCCTCCCGGGGTCTTGCTTCTCTTACTGTACTGACATGCAGAAATTCAAGTGTAATGTGGACAGACATCTCGCTGATTAACTCCCTAAATAGTTTCCCTGCAAATCTTGTCCCAAATAGTAACCCATCACGATTAAGTGACCCTGTCCCTTGTTTGGGGTGAAACGATAATAAATTAAAAAAATTTGGACTACTGTTCTCATCTAGAATAGTATTTTCACAACGTTTCCTACCTTCTTCAGTGGATGAAATGGTGACTCTCTTGTAAAAGAAAGTTCTCAAATGCATTTTTCACACCGGGACTTCAAACTTCGAAAGATTTTCATTTAGAATTAAATTTTACCAAATACAATATCCATTACGCCATAGGTCCTTATTGATAAATATAATAAAAATTTTTTCTTATTAATTTGGATGTATGATGGTAATCCCAAAAGTAAAACCCTCTATTTTTATTTGTCAAAATGTATCAGAGGGGATTGCAAATTCCACTGTTATGATGACTGAACTTATGCATTCATGACCTGAAAGTTTCGTCTCTCTCTCTCTTGTAGATATTGATGATGCGAGACTCTAAGAAAGCAATCTCTGTCATGGACGTGCATCAGAAGCAAAAATGCGTCATTGATTTCCTAGAAAAGTGCATTAAGAATGGTGGTGACTATATAGAAAAAAATGTTCTGAGGCACTGAAAGTCGCTCGTTTTAATGGTACAACTTACGTTTTCGTAGTTCTTCAACTTTTTTAGTTAAAAATAGAAGACTTTATTTGTGGAATGACTCTAGAGCACTCCAGATGTCCATTCACAGCCATTGTTCATTGCTGTTAAAAGTGCACTAAAAATGGTGGTCACTATGTAAAAAAAATAAATTCTGGATCACAAAAGGTGGCTCGTTTTAATGGTAGCACTCCTGTGTTCGTAGCTCTTCAAGATTTTGAGTAAAAAAAAATAAGAGGCTTTACTTTTGGAACTACCCTCATACAACCTTTCTACTTATCACTATAGATCAGTATTTATTACTACACACACACACACGCACACACACACACACACACACACACACACACACACACACACACACACACACACACACACACACACACACACATATATATATATATATATAAGGTTTTTGAAATATATATATAGCAATTAAGCTACACATTGAACTTACATATGGAGAACTTTCGAAGTAAATACTAAAAATAGATACATACAATTTTATGTAGATACATAAAATAATAATAATAATAATAATAATAATAATAATAATAATAATAATATATATATATATATATATATATATCCCCCAAACCTCCGGCCTTGATGGAGGGGAGACTAAAACTTGCTGCTATGGTTCCAGATGATCTGAAATAACAGCAAGGGGAGACTTGATTCCAAATATTTCTCATATGTTATATCCCCACTTTTTTTTGGAAATAGGGTACGATTATGAATATCTTCAGTATGAAATAAGCCTTATACGCTGTGAAATTTACTTTATGTATGAAAACCAAAAAGAGGAGATATAACATATTAGAAATATTTGGAATCAAATTTCCCCTTGCTGTTATTTCAGATCATCTGAAATAACAGCAGCAAGTTTTTGTCTCGCCTCCATCAAAGCCAGAGGTTCTGGGGAAATATCAGATATTTTGTAATTTATATGCAAAACTAGGAAAACAAATGACTATGATTGAAGTATTAGTAAAGATGCAGTATCTTTTCACCTACGAAAGATCCTTTAAAATTACCACTATTACAGGTTTTCGAGGGTGCTGAAGGCGAAATTAACGGTAAAAATCCCAGGAAACGAGTAATTTCCAAGATATGAAGATATTATAAAGTGGGGATCATTTTTATATATTAATAGATTGCTATACAATAGTTCGAATAATCTAAATAATGCGAGGATATGTCGCAGTTTGTAAATTTTCAAATGAAATCAACGCAGAATGAATGATGAAAGTGGTTGTGGCTCAACACGTCATGCTTACCTTTCTAATAAACGTATAATAATAGGTTGAAACTAAAGTAGTCAATATGAGGTAGTGCTATTACAAAGCAAATATCTACCTGTTTTAAAAAGTACTTTTAAAATCAGCTTTTAAAAATATTTCAGATAATATCGTAAATGTTCAAATGACGCTTGACTATCAGATTCATAGTTTACTTCCGATTTTCAACGCGGTATACTGATGCACAACATTTCTATATACGCACATTAACTTGAACTGGTTCAGCATATTAGTATCCATTTTCTTTTTCATTATATCAGGGCCATAAAATCATCAGCATGAATTTAATTGCAGGTTATTATTCATATTATTTGGATTTTTCAGACTCTTGTTCTCATCTTGAGTGGGTTTTTTTTCACATTTCGGTCGATGTAATCTCCTACCTTCTTCAGGTGTACCTTATCAAACTCGGGGATGTTTCTGTCGAACTCAGGTATTTGGATCGAATTTCGAATGGAAACTAGAGGCAGAGTGGTTATAATAATTGGAAAAAACAATTGTAAAAGTTATATTCTCCTGTATGTTAAAGGTTCAATTTTGAGTGCGGCGACTGAAAAATACAGTTGCAAATTACTTAGATCCTTTTTGCAGTAATGTCTGATGGAACAAGTATGCTATCACCGTGAAGTATATAAAGGGCTCCATTCAAAATTCTGTCCAAATACTCACGTTCAACAGAAACATTCCTGAGTTTGACAAAATACACCCGAAGAAGATCAGAGATTACAGAAACATTGTGAAAATGACACTCAAGATGAGAACAGTAGTCCAAAGAACCCAAATTATACAAATAACCAATCCTCATCTAAAAAATTCAGAAACGTAACAGGTTATTAATTGAAAAAAAAGATGATCTGATCTCTCCACCAGGCAAGTAATGTATGTACAGGTTCACAGTGCCGGATCTAATGATGTTTCTTTTCTCAGGTGTCATTTTGGAGATTTCATTCTACTTAACTAGATGGAAAAGCTTGAGAGTAAAGTCTAACCAATAGGTTAGACTTCTGCATATTTAGAGATGAATGCATCTTTTTTCTCAGAATGTTGGTGATCCTGATAAAAAAATTTGCAACAATATCATATCAAGCCCACAAAATGAAACTCCTATGTAACCACAAACTATTTTATTTACAAGAAATGTGTAATAAAAGCTTATTTCACCAATGGCATGATATAAATATTAAAGAAGCCAACACCATTAAAGTAATGTCACGAAGCATCATGGCCAATGTTATAATCAATACCATCCATTTTATGCTATCAATGTTATAAAAGTCATGACTATTTACATAATGTTGACCATATTATAAAAACAAATACAATCAAAGAGACACTACTGATGTGATATATGACAACGAAATCAATATTATCGTGCAAACGTTTATATGTTGAAAGTATCAAAGTTTGTTTTTTACTGATATCATATGAAAATAAAAACATGATTATAATTCAATATTATTCCAGGAACGGCATCATTTTTTTTTTGTCAGTCAAAGTTATCAATTCTTCTACCAATGTTAAATAAGATAATTCTACCAGATGTTATGTAATCTTTCCACAGCTAATGGCTACACGTGTTGTAAAGCCAATACAACAAATGCTATTCTATGAATATTATTTAAATCAATACCACTGACATTCTATTACAGATGCTGCATAAGCCGATGCCATCAACGGTATACTACTAATGTTATCCAAACCAATACCATCAGCGATGTCCTACCATCGTTATGTAAGACAATATCATCAACAGTATGCTATCTCAGCCTATACCGTCAATGGAATGGACAATTTAGAAAACGTAAATTAAAAATGCTAAAATATCGTTTTCATTTTTTTAAAAACATTTATTACATTCTTAAATTTAAGTGAGAAAAAAAAGAAAGTTAATATGACATAACGAGCATTTTACTTTGATTTAGTATTTTTAAACTGTGTTTAATTTTAGTCACTTTTGATAAGGACATGTTAACTATGCCTACTTTTTTAATCAAATATGGTGGACGAAAAACGTCAGGAAAACACGCCTTAATGTTGAAATAATTTGATTTTCTGTATTGCATTATTTATTTGCTGGTGATAATGTGGTAAGAAACATTATTTATCAAATTAATTCTTTATTTAATGATTAATCTGTAAATAAATACTTAAAAAAGATAGTTTGGATGTTTAAAATGTAATTGCTGCATTAAATGATTTCTACAACGTGCACCTTCACCTCGAGTACAATAAGTTGTTACTGTGAATTACTATAAAAACGAGGCAATAATTAATCTTTAGCTTTGTACTTCGAATTAATCTTGAGTAAAACTTTTCTAAGTTTCATTGACTTTTCATTGCAGTAAAATTAAAAAAAAAATAAAACGAAGTTAAACATGCATTTGCTTTTGGTAATCAATTATTTTCGTCTTGTATTATTAGCAACAATGGATAATCTTCATGAAGCGAAACTAATTAGATTATTATCTTTACGCTTAATTTCCGTAAAATATGCGTACAATTTTGATATAAAAAATATTACAAATATCTTTTATATCGAATTAGCAAAATGAAATATCCATATTTTTAACCAATTTTTCTTAATATAACATTTTTTTAATTAATCAAATATACTTTTCCGTTTTACTGATTTATATTAATTTAATTTATAATTATTTTAAATTCTGAAATGAAAGATGAAATATAAACAGCTTAAACTTTTTAATATCACATTAAAAAATAAAAATATAAACAGCTTAAACTTTTTAATATCGCATTAAAAAATAAAAATATAAACAGCTTAAACTTTTGAATAACACATTAAAAAGTAAAAAATAAAAATATAAACAGCTTAAACTTTTGAATACACATTAAAAAGTAAAAAATAAAGATATAAACAGCTTAAACTTTTTAATATCGCATTAAAAAATAAGCTCACGATTAACTACAGAAAACAAAACAAAACCGGAAATATTTTGTATTTAAAACATGCTAAAAAATCTATCTATTTTAATTATATAATCAATTATTTTTAAGTTTTATATATTAATCCATTCGTTTTTAATTTTCAATGATATGAATTTTTTTTCATACACCTACAAAATTACAAAAATCGAATTTTCAAGTATGGATATGCACGGGGTGGGTAAAATTAATGCGCAAAACAAAAAAACTCATTTTGTCTGTTAAATTTACAATAAAATTTAAATAAAAATGGTTCTTTCGTTATTTCAGGAACCGAACATTTTATTAATATCGGACGAGGAAATTATTTTAAATAGCTTATTGAAAAAGTTCCTGAGATTCTCCACTTTTGGACATAGAAAATAATTCAACATATTCAAGAACGATTTAAGCCACTACTATCAACAGTATGCGATAAATCTTACCCAAAACTAATGCCATTATTTTTAGGTTACCAATATTTAAGCCAATATCATAAACAGTGTATTATCTATGATATCCGCGCCAATACCATCAATGATATTTATGTTACCAACGTTTTACAATCTAGTACGATAAACGACCATTGTTATACAAGTCGAGACACAAATATTTGCTATTATTAGGTTTGAAATGAAGTTTTGTCGTTTTTTATTTAATTACTTTACATCATTCTAAGTTGTACACAGTTCTAGATTTTTTGATGGATTGGTGTCTTAATACCTCGCTTTGCCTTTCATGTATAGGAATTAGTGGGAAAATATTAAGTTAAATTGCATATTAGTGTGAAACATCTGAGACATTGCATGTTCTATAAATGAAAAAAAAATAAAATAAACTACAGAAGCTACAAGGAATATTGAAACTGTCTAATCGAAAATGTCAACAGTGGTTTGTAAAATTTCCTTCTGTAGACTTGAACATGTCAGGTCGGCGACGTTCGGGAAAAGTCAAAATC
>NC_136509.1:67752100-67804600 GCF_053919585.1 Euprymna scolopes
CGATACTACACTATCCACCCTTTCGAAAGATAATACAATAATATATTAAATCATTTTTTTTTTCATTTAAAAATGTCTATGTATAAAATTATTTTTCTGACCTTTCAATTCCGTGTACATGAAGTTAAATACCGCCTTGCTGGAGATACAAGGCTTTCGGGGGTGGGGGTGGGGAAAGCTATAACGTACTTATCCAGTAGGCTTTGGTGGAGGCAGTTACTGGAAGTAAGTGCTGGATTAGCCTAAAGCTCAGCATCTTGCACTAAGGCCAAGGTGAAGAAGCATTTAGAAGAGAAACTAAGCCAGATGGTAGTTGGGAATTCGATATTGTAGGCATAGAACTAGTTAAGCATAGCTTTTGATGCAAGGGTAATAAACGTTACAAGGGCCAATTATTTAGTTCTAGTAAAGTCTCCAATAAAGCTGTGAACTTAGGGACAGATCATTGTAAGGAGGTTTCTTGGTGTGTAGCTCAGATAGGTACATTGTTAAATCAAGCAGCCGAATGAAAGTACTTTAGGATCGACTCAGGAGATTTGCAAGAGATTTCGGGGGTATTTTGAGGAGTGTTCACTTAACTGCCCAACCTCCTGGTACAGGAATTTTGTAAACATTTGGTTGACCCTCCCGCCACGATGCGACTAGAGTAGCTGGTTGCGAAGTCAGAATTATGAAGTGCGAAGTGTTAGCTGAGTTGAAGCAGGTCGGCTGAAACTAATCATTAGAACTTGATGGCCTGCCCCACAAATTGTATTTAAGACTGTTGCACATGCATATATCGAATCTGATATATGTGTTCAACTATTCGTGTAACGATGGTTCTATTTCGAGTCAAGTCACCAAGGGAGTGTTCACATTGCTGAAGAAGCGTGACAGGCTTGGTAGAGAGGTCCATAACTCTACTTAACACAAACTAGAATTTTTGGCCAAGATTTTATCAAACTGGTTACAGGGTGTTATCGGAGAACTGATTGAACTCAAACAGAAATATACTGTGAGGGGGAATCGATCAAAAACAACTTGCATCTGATTCATACGACCCTAGAGGTGATAAAAACGATATGGAAGCTGCACTTATCAACTTGGATTAGTCCACAGCTTTCGACAGGATCGACCATTGGTTCTTGACATCTATTTTACAGATTGCCGATTTTAAACTGGACTTCTATAAATAATCCCCATTTTATATCGATCGCTCATCGACAACAGGTAAACACAAAGTGTTTACAATCTTTGACTATATCCATCAGAACTGCCTGCTTTCACCTCTGCTCTACATTCCAACTCAGAGATCTTTTAAAAATGCTAACTCTTTAATTAAGTGTAATTGTTTGTATCTCTCTTGCACTTGGTTTACCGGGTATATTTGTCCGGTAGTTTTTAAAGTTCTTTTTCATGAATCCGGTTGCATCTATAATTATCGAAATTATAAAATCTTCCCAAGATTCCTGTTTATTTTTATGTCGTACATAAGTATCTCGTTATCTCCCCCCCCCCAACCTTCTCAACAAAATATGACAATGCAAAGTACAAATGTATATTCTAGAACATTAATTTATTAGAAACTGTTTAAAAATTAATTTATTGGAAGTTGTTTTTAGGGATTTGTAGATTATAATATATATTGTATTTCAAAATGATATATTGTAGCCTAGAATTAAATATGCATCAGTCGTTTTAATGTTAATATAGTTAAGATAGGTGGAAAAAAATTGCATTTATTATATCTGAAATCATAATTAGTTTTTAAAGTGTTTTTTTTTTTTCGTGTGGGTGGGAATTATTATAATATATTTTTTCACATGTCAGCAAGAGAATAAGTCACATGGAGAAATTGAAATCAAAACCGATCGATCTTTTTGACTAATATGCTGTGAATCAGGCAGCATTATTTAGTAACACACACACACACACACACACACACACACACACACACACACACACACGCGCGCGCGCGCGCACGCGCGCACGTGCACACACACACACATACGCACACATTTGCCTTTGCTTTACAAAAGATCAAACCACGTGACCTTTCCATGTTGACAGCATTTCTAGCTTATCTTAGATTGGGCCTTATTATACAGTAATCAATAAATTGCGAAACAATATTGCATAAAAAAAGAAGAAAAAAAAAAAGAAAACGAAGAAACGTTAAGGTTCCAATTTCGTACACAGAAAAAAAAGAAACAAATATATCAAGACATGTCGCCGGTATCATTGTTTTAAAACGATTGTAATTTAAACGAAAAAAAAAAAAAACGCTCTTTAAAATGATATATGAAGTAAAGATATTATAACGAAAACTTATTTGAAAATACATCATTTGAAATCAAAATTTAAAATTCCGTAAGAACGTTCTTGTCAACCTAATAACAGTTGCCTATCTTCCGTCTTCATTTGTACGGCAGTAAACCGAGCGGCGTTCAGCAAACAGTCACGATAACATCTCAACTTATACAGACAAATAGTGCAGGAGAGAAAAAAGGATGCGGATAGATAGGTGGAAGGTATAGAGATTAATTCACACTTATTGATTCATGCGTGAGTGAGAAAGTGTTATTTTGATAAATGTAATTAAAGTAATACAATATGTAAATGTAACACGGTCCGTGAATTCTTTTGATCCCAGAACACTTGGTCGTCTTGTTGTGTTGATGACAAGTAGCAGTGGTAGTGAATCGTGGTAGCCATCATAATCACTGTGGCATGGAAGGAGTTGCATATTGATATTGAGCTTTCTCTCTCTTTTTGTTGCAACAATCTTCTTTTAACTTAACAGCGATTATAAAAATTATCAATAATGGCAGCATATAATTGCAGTTTAACAATTCTTTGAGTGTCTATTTCATTTTACAGTTTATAAAAATACCTGACCAGCCCTTACGGCAATGTCCGGTTCGAAACGCCTTAATTATCAATAAAAATCTCTTCTCACAGAGAAGGTAAAGCCTGGGAGAGTGCACCTAAGCAGAACTATGCCTCAACGCGACAGTAACAAAGTCATTGTTGGTTTGATTTGTATCATAATTCGATGATGCAATGAAACACGTATATAAAATAGGTTTAGAAAGCCAACTAATGCAAAGATTTTTAGATAATATAAATGAACATATCTTTTTAAATCAATATATTTCGGCAAATACTCGCTAGTATATTTTACAGAGTTTCATGGAATTTTTCGCATTTCATCCTAATAAGAATTCGTCATACATGGAGTTAATGCTGCCGAGTGTCTGTATATATATACACATGAGACTGTTTTTTTCTAGTTAACCAATCAAATTCTTTTATTCTCGCCTGTGTTTTTCGACGAAACGACGGGCTTTTCTTATATAAATATTTCACATTTTATTGTTTTATTTTGCAGAGTGTTGACACATCCTTTTTGTGACCTTGTTTTAATATGGACGTGCTTAGAGTATGTTTTCTTATTTTTTAATTTATATTTTAGGTGTTATATTATTTTTGTTTTTTATTAAGTTATACACATGCACGTACATGTGTGTGTATGGGTAGCTTTATATATATATATATATATATATATATATATATATATATATATATATATATTCACAACTTATAACATATAATATATATTCCATCTGGCTTAATATATATAACTTATAACATATATATAACTTATAACATATACCATATATACCATATATATAACTTATAACATATAACATATATACCATCTAGCTTAATATATATATATATATATATATATATATATATATATATATATATTAATAACTTACTACTTAACTCTACTTATGTATTTTGAAATAAACACATAAAATAACACTGAAGTGAACACATACAATATTATATCTCTTTGTAAAATTTTATGTGGATAGATGAAATAATCACACACACACACACACACACACACACACACACACACACACACACACACACACACACACACACATATATATATTCAGTATTATTAAGATATATATTGAAATTAAGAATTTTCCGCGTTCACTACTTAACTATACTCACATATTGCGCACTGTTGAAGTAAATAATAAAAATAGACGCATAAAATCTTATTATGTACATATATATATATATATATATATATATATATATATATATATATATATATATATATATATAGAGAGAGAGAGAGAGAGAGAGAGAGGGAATTAAACCTGGAGTCTAAAGAGCAGAGTTTATTTTAATGTATTAATAAATGTATTAATACTTTTAAGAGAAAACAATGCCCATTGTACTGTAGATATATAATAAGCTCAATAGGTATAGGTATCCTAGAGCTGTATTAATATTGAGTAAAACTTTGACCTGACGAAGCGATTCCCTTGCCGGGTTTTCGCCGAAACATGTATGCCTATATGTAGCCATTTGGTTGGATACTAATTAACTTATTTTGGCTCTGTCTAAACATTGAGCACTCTTTTGGTAGACACACTTAATAATTACTACCAATACAATATATATATATATATATATATATATATATATATATATATATATATATATATAATTTTTCTTTTAACCTTATTTCAATTTTATTTTATTTATCAAAATAAATTAATAACTTCGTTTTCTTTATTTTGTTTTTTTGTTGTTGTCTTTTTTTTTAATATTTCCAGAAATATCTGCCTTATTCACAACTAAAATGCTAGTTTTATTTTGGTGTCTTTAACTTCTCCCCCTTCCCTATTTTTGCTGATGATTGTCAATTTCAATAAAATGAACATCGTTTCTGAAACGATCGTACACTCGAGTTGATTTTGTTTGTTTTTTCCTTTTGAAACTGATTTTTAATTCACAATTATGAATCGTTTTACTCAATGTAATATATATATATATATATATATATATATATATATATATATATATATATATATATATATATATATATATATATATATATTATAAGCTCTATTTCCTATTTGGTTTTATCGAGCTTTTATATCTGGCTGAGATAATTTTATAAATATTAATTCTTTAATATTTATAATTTACTTTGATAATTTTGGTAAATTCAATTGTAATTTTCATTGTATATATATATATATATATATATATATATATATATATATATATATATATATATATATATATATATAACTCCTTTCATAAAATGTAATTTTATGAGTGATCAGTTTAAACGAAGCCATTTACATGCATTGTCCTATTTACCCCCTTTTTTTAAACGACAAGCTTAAGTCGAGTTCCATTTCCTTGCGTTTATGACCCTTTGTTAGTCGAGGACACTCGCCAGGGACACACAGACTAACACAAACGGAACAACGGGTGGGTCACATGTAAGGGACGGTATTTCACATAAATTCTTAATTTCCTGCGGCAAACTGTTAAAAGACCCACAGCAAGTGAATAACTCGACAATTAATTATTGATTAAGGCAAATCAATATTATCGATCAATTTTAGATATTGATAGGCATTGGAGGTTAGAATATGTTAAATGTGTGGCTTGTTTCTTTTTGTCCTTGGCGTGGGTGGGTATCATGTTTTCTGGGTGGGCTATATTTTCTATTTCTGTGGCTCAGAACAAATGTCGCTTATTAATGAGCATCCGAAAAAGAAAAAAAAAAAAAAAAGAAAAAAAAAAAAAGAAATACTTGGTTGCCATGGAACGTAACTGGAGAATAATGAATACATTATAGGAGCCATAAATATGTCGTTAGACATTCTGGGACGGAAAGACATATACTATACTAGCAAGTAGATCCGACGTTGTCCGGGATTGAATGACATTCAACGACTGTTTAATAATCCCATATTTTTAATTGTCATCGAAATCGGTGAAATTGCCCATTTTTCAATCAAATCGATTGATTGCCTACTCTAAATGGAAAATTCCCGTTCCTTTCCATAGTGACTTAGTCCACAATACATTGCACTGTAGAGAACCTATTGTGGATTTTATAACCTTATTTTTTTATATATGTAATGGTTTTGATTAAAGTTTAAAATGCAAAAGTCAAGTACTATGCTTCAATTATGATCTAAACAAAAACATTCATTTTTAACGTGCTCCTATCATAACAAAGAACCTACTGTTGATTTTATATGTCGGGCCTTTCGGCTTGTGTGGTGATAATGGCTTAATTTAGGTTTAAAACGAAAAAGTCAAGTATCATGGTTCAATTTTTCTTAAATTAGAAACATTCATTTCGAACGTTCCCCTCTTATATCAAAGAAACTACGTTTGATTTAAAATCATAAACATTTCATCCATAACTTTGTTGTAAAAACAAAACAAAATCTTTCCATATTCATTAATGTAGACACATAAACGTTAACATTTTGGTAATTTCAATTCAAATTTATTTAATTTTTTAATGTGACTGTAAAGAAAAAAAACGTATGTAGTTGAGTGGAAAAGATAGATAGATAGATAGATAGATAGAGGGAGGGAGGAAGAGAGCGCGCGCGCGAGAGAGAGAGTAAATGTCTTCATTGTGTGCAAAACAGTGTATACATACAAATAAATCATTTTGTTTTTTCACTTTAGAAATAGATCGCAACTTGTTGAAAATCAAATCGGTCTAAGTTCTAAAAGAATATTTGATTACAAATACTAAATATGTCTCGAGGATATGGAACAATATTGTAAAAGTAAAACTATTTCTTATATTAAAATAAAAAATAAATAAATCTTATCCAGAGACAGGATGAAGGTCTAGGAAAGTGGACATTCCGTCTGTTTGTCTGTCTGTTTTTTCTATCTGTTTGTCTGTCGGTTTTTCTGACTGTCTGTGTGGCTGTCTCTCATTTTATCTATCTATATAAAAATAGGTATATTAATATGCAGTATATTTGTATATATATATATATATATATATATATATATATGCTCGAATCCTAAACTAATTAACTGATTTTTATAATTTTAATTATCTATGCATATTAATAAGTAGCGAATAAAGTATCCTGGTATTCTTTAATCGGTATGCCTAAAAAACATGATTTTAAAGTTACAGTCACGTCATGAAAATGTCGTAAATTCTTTCACAAAAATACAACGTATACGAAACATTACACTCATGAGCAAAAAAATGGGCGAATAGTGAAAGAAAGAAGAAATCGAGTTTTCAATATTTTCACGTGAATTTTTGTTAATTTTAACTGAAAATTTCTATTTTGCAGATCATTATTATTATAGCATATAATAATAAGTGGAAAAAAATTAATCCTAAAAATGGTAAGACCGCGACTGAGGATATAAAAAACCGAATTGCAGAATTAAGCAGCCCAAAATGATTTACAAGCAGATTTTTCATATAAAATATCAAAAAAAGAAAATGTAAAAACATCTCTTTCTGCAGTGAATCGAATTGGTAAAAGGTGCGAAGTCGGACACTTGGTAAAAAGGAAATCTGGATCTGATCGCCCTAGAGCATCCACTTTGAAGGACGACTACAGGCTTAAATTAACTATTTTGAAGGATCGAAAGAAAACTTATGCTGACCATAGCAAAGGATTCAAAATTCTCTTTCTAGATATAAAATATCTAGACGAATGAGAGAAATGAGATTTTCTTCTAAAAGGTATACGAAGAAGCCATTTTTATCTAAGAAGAATATCAATGCTAGAAAGATATTTTTCTCGTGTTATGGACAGAAAGATACAGACTGGTTCAGGAATGTTTTGTGGTCAGATGAATCAAGATTTTGTCTTGTTAGTGATGCTCCCGATGTTCCCGAACGGTGCATTCGAAGAACTGGAGGAGGATTTCAGCCAAGTTGCATAAAAACGACAGTTAAACACGGGAATTGAAGGGTAATGGTATGGGGAACTTTTACTGCAGCAGGAGTTGGGGAACTTATTAGAAGTCAATCAATACAATAGAATACATTCGAATATTAAAAACAAGACAGTTACCAAGTATACAGAAGCTGGGAATATCCCGAAACATTATTTTTCAACATGATAATGCCCCTGCACACACCGCTAAAGTAACAAAAAATGGTTTTCTAATAATTCAATTGATGTGATGTTTTGGCCAGGCCAAAGTCCCGGTTTAAACACAATCGAGGATATTTGGTTCATAATATCTCGTGCGTTGGCTGGAAGAACTTTTTCAAACTGTGGGAAGCTGTGCAAAGCGAATAGAATAGCATCTCCTCTTCACAGTGTTCCACTTTGGTTGAGAGCATGTCTAAAAGAATTGATCTTTTAACGAACTCAAAGGGGAATGCGATTCTATACTAAGCATTGATTAAAGTAAATGTCTTGTTCTGTGTTATTAGTCTCGTTTAAGTTTCCTTGTTCAGTTGTTCTTAGTTCAATATAGATTTTAGTGCAATAAAATGTATAAAATTTGTTCGGCCCATTTTTTTGCTCACGAGTGTACATGAACGTAGTGAGTTCCCTGACAATTTAAAAATATGGACAAGCGTTTCTTGACAATCAAAGAAGATAAAAAGTCGTACTTGGATTGTTTACGTAGCATATATATATATATATATATATATATATATATATATATATATATATATATATATATATGTGTGTGTGTGTGTGTGTGTGTGTGTGTGTGTGTGTGTGTGTGTGTGTGTGTGTGTGTGTGTGTGTGTATCAGAGTGTGTGAGAGAATATATAATTATTTCCACAGCCAGACAACATCGCAGCTCACAAGAGCCATGAAAGCCAACAAACCGGAACTCTTGCATGCGAAGCAAACGCTCTACTAACTGAGCAAATGCGCCGCACACAAGAAGGTCTTATTAACCACTTATTCACTACTGGTCGCCACGTTTGTTTTCGCGCGCGCGTGTATACATTAATTCTGTATACTCACTTGCACTTTTATACATTAATTCTGTATTCTCACTATTCCATAGCTAGCTATAATATATACTGACTCAACGGGTCACGGGTAGTCTAGTATATATATATATATATATATATATATATATATATATATATATATATATATATATATATATATGAATATAATGCGTACTATAATTTATTTCCAACACCATATCTATTTATTAATATGATAGCGTGTGTGCTTATTTGTATGTCACGCTTACATCTTTTTCCTTCCAGCGATTGTCGTTTAATTGTTAATAGATTGGGTGCTCTGCGTTGCCCGGGTGTTTGGAGGTGTGTGTTGTAGTAAGCAGGCAGGCAGGCTCGAACCCGTGGCGCGAAAGCAGAAAAGAAAGTGGAGGTGTGTATAAGGGTGTTGCGTGAGAAAAAAAAAAAGAAGGAAAATTGCAACACACAAAAAAAGAAGGAAAATTCCGAACACAAAAAAAAAAGAAGGAAAATTGCGAACACACAAAAAAAGAAGGAAAATTCCGAACACAAAAAAAAAAGAAGGAAAATTGCGAACACAAAAAAAAGAAGGAAAATTGCGAACACACAAAAAAAGAAGGAAAATTCCGAACACAAAAAAAATAAAAAGAAGGAAAATTGCGAACACACAAAAAAAGAAGGAAAATTCCCAACACAAAAAAAAAGAAGGAAAATTGCGAACACACAAAAAAAGAAGGAAAATTCCGAACACAAAAAAAATAAAAAGAAGGAAAATTGCGAACACACAAAAAAGAAGGAAAATTCCGAACACAAAAAAAATAAAAAGAAGGAAAATTGCGAACACACAAAAAAAGAAGGAAAATTCCGAACACAAAAAAAAAAAAGAAGGAAAATTGCGAACACAAAAAAAAAAGAAGGAAAATTCCGAACACAAAAAAAAAGAAGGAAAATTGCGAACACACAAAAAAAGAAGGAAAATTCCGAACACAAAAAAAAATAAAAAGAAGGAAAATTGCGAACACACAAAAAAAGAAGGAAAATTCCGAACACAAAAAAAATAAAAAGAAGGAAAATTGCGAACACAAAAAAAAAACAAAAAAAATAGTAGTAAGCAGGCTCGAACCTGTAACGCGCCAGAGGAAAAAGAGATGAAAAAATAAAAAATTCTGACCGATGTGTCTACCGTGGTAGTGACGTCACAAGCAGCCGAAATAACGCCTCTTGTGCAACGTCGTGAACGCGACGGTTTAATGACTTGCAAAAATATGTCAGCAAAAAAATCGACTCTCCATATACAAAAGTGCCCAGCTGAGGGCGAAGGAATTTATGTTTTTGACCAATTTTTCGATATTTGTCGTCCGAAGGGTCGTCTTCAAAATGATACCGATCTTGTGAAAATCCGTCGCTTCTGTCGAAAGTTTCAGGCAGACATACATACATACATACATACATACATACATACATACATACATTTAAACAGTAATAGATGGCCTTCCATTTCTTGTAATAAATAATTTTATCAAGAATTCTTCATAAGTATTGGTTTCGGTTTCGATTAAAGCTATTGGCACTGAAGTTATCTATTTTTTTATAAATAATTTTACTAAAAACTCTCCATAAGTTTTGGTTTCAGTTTCGATTATGACTGAAGGTACTCAAGTTATATATATATATATATATATATATATATATATAAGTTTTTATTTGTTTTTTATTTTTTTTTTTTTGTTAGCGATACTCTTTGAACAAATTCAATTATTTATACGAAAGTGCATTTTTACCTAAATGCGAGTTGGGAATGATTTTCCCTTGGACCAATTTGGCACCTCCTAAATGGGGAGCGGCATATATATATATTATTTTTAAAATATAATTATCCACTGACACGTGTTTCGTCGTCTACGTGTAGATTCAGACAATTTGATGAGTCTCAGACGACGAAACATATGTCAGTGGATAATTATATTTAGAAATAATATATATATATATCAGTCGTTGACTGAGTTCAAAAACAGCCTACAGAAAATGAACTCTGATTTATGAAAGTATGATAGGTTATGAAAAGGAAGGGTTATAAAGAGATAGCTTCGAATTTGGGGGTATCAAAACCAAATAATAAAAGTAAAAATAAAATAGATAAACCCCATAATTTATTATGCCATACCTGTTTACACTGAAACACTTATCACAATATTCTGTGGATCTATATTAAAAAACCTTGTTAAACTTTGTGACATTTCCATTCTGTGGAGGTCAGGCGCGAACGAACACCCCATAATTTTATTATACCATATTTCTTCAAACTGAAACATAATTATCAAAGTATACTTACGCAGATAGATATGAAAAGTCTTTATTAAAGTTTGTGCCTATTTCCATTCTATGGAGGCCAGGCGCGAACGCAAACCCCACAATTGTATTATACCATCCTTATTTATTTATTCCATACTTTGTGGACCATGCGCGTACGCAGACCCCACAATTGTAATTAATCATCATTCTGCCAGATCAAACATAACCATTCCTGTGTCTAGATACATCTTCTATCATTATATGTGATCAGTTTTCTATAATAGTCAACCATATAGGAGCCTATTCGTAACCAGATACACACAGACGTTCACCTTTATATATATATATATATATATATATATATATATATATATATATATATATATATATATATATATATATATTTCTTCTTCATAATTTTTAGTTTCGGTGTTGATTAAAGCTGATGCATCCAAGTCATATGGATATACTGTTTTTATTTTTGAAATCAGAACTTTATAATATATAAAAATCGATAGAAAATTAACTCTATAATAATATATACGAAATATTCATAAAGTAAAATATAATATTTAAACGTATTTTACGACCGAGCTACGCCGGGAGTCTCTGCTAGTTATACATCATGTTGCATTTTATTGATACTTACGTTTGTGGAATCGGCGATAAATCAACAATATCACAAGATAAAAATGAGACTCGTATACGATTCGACCATCCAACTTAGGAAAAATGCATTGCTTTAGGTGTCTTGACAAACGACCCCGTACTGGATTAATAAATCGTTTTTATTGACCTTGAATTAAATTATTTAAACCAGGAAAAGGGCGAGTATGCGAACCAGTTTAGAAATATTAAAATGAAAAATGTGTCTCATGTTATTCGCCACTCCTCTACTGTCTCCTATAGTACTCCATTCTCTTTACGTCTCCAATTACCGGTCACATAATATTATTATATAAAATATACTCATTGCAATGATATTTCTTTTGTTTACAATGGACTATTCTTATGTTGAGTTTTATAGTCGACACTTTCGCCGTTACCATCCTCTTATCTTTCTACTGTCCGTTTTTGTCGATTTAGTAAGTGCGACAAATAGTGAGTTTTAAAACTTCGAAAGAGAAGTTGACAGAGCTAGAGGGAGGGAGAGAGAGATAGAGAGAGAGGGAGAAAGAGAAGCAATAGATGACACCTTAATTAATGTGTTAAATTTTTATTATATTTTTATTTCAAATATTAAATTGAAAAAGAAAATAACATAAGCAATGATAAAGTTGGGTAAAAGTGAACCAGAACAGATGATGGCGGTTATTCCGAATTTGTAACCGAAAGCCGACATCAAGCAAACTGTTTCTCTTATACCAAACTCTAAGAAACAAATTTAATTTAGATGTTTCCGAACTGATATAAACGATGTACACTAACTGAAATAAAATTTTTAAAAATCGATTACTTATTCGATTTATTGGATAGATTTCAGAAACAATTTTATTTTACTGGATATATTTAATTTTTATAAGAATAGTTTATTTTAAACAAAACAGTTTCTTTTCTTGCTCCGCCCTCCGCTTAGCGGATGTGTGATCATATTGGTGTATAACGAGAAAGAGCCCCTTCTGATTATCACTTGCTTATTTCCATTTTATTTTTAAAACTATACATAAAGTAACTAGTAAGTCCAGAGGAATAGATTCAACGTCTCTATCCACTGCGCCACGGGTCCGTTGAATCTGTACGGTTCAAGATGAGAATTGTCTGAAGATAGCGGTTTCAATCTTACTCAAAACCGGCCAGAGGCTTACTTGGCCAAAACATGGTGAGACGACAACAACTACGAATGGCAGTAATTGCCGAGAATGCAGTTGGGAGATTTGGTTCCTATCCCGTCGCGGTTACCTCCTGACGAAAGCCAGAGAAATAGTTGGCCGAAACGTCATGAAACAATAACTGAGAAAGATGAGGATAGCAATCCGCAATAAATAAATTAATAAACTAATACTCATCTCAATAATGAATTCCAAATCAATAATATATATAAAGTAACTAGTCTTTACTTTGAGATTAGTCATTTTTAGAATTATTTTATTTTGAATATAATATGTAATAATCAATATATATTAGATATGTTTTATTTTTAATACAATATGTTATTATTAAAATATTTTTTAGTTTTTACTTTGATTTTATCTCAGAAAAAAAAATTAAATTAAAAAAAATTTAAAGTAAACACTAAAAAAATTGATTATAAAATATTTTATAAAAAATAAAACAATTCCGCCAAAAGAATCATTTTAAAGTAAAAACGAGATTCTTTATGCAGAGTCTTAGAAATAAACTGGAATTACGTAACTATTAATTGAATTAGAATTAAACTGGAATTACGTAACTATTAATTAAATTAGAATTAAACTGGAATTACGTAACTATTAATTAAATTAGAATTAAACTGGAATTACGTAACTATTAATTAAATTAGAATTAAACTGGAATTACGTAACTATTAATTAAATTAAAATTAAACTGGAATTACGTAACTATTAATTAAATTGAAATTAAACTGGAATTACGTAACTATTAATTAAAAATGACTCCTCCTCGTTATACACTGGCATGACTTGGCAAGACCCCCGCTAAACAGAAAACGACAGTCGAAAAGAATCTGTTTTATTTAAAATAGCCTCAAAACAATAGGGATAAACTTTATTTATAAAATTTTACCTAAAAAAGATTCCATGCTACTTTTTCTAATGACTAATGTTTAACGACCGTTTGGTAAAAGTTTGTATAATACTTGATGGTAGTTTCCCATTATGAATTCAGAATAAGCGCCACCAGTTGTCTTCAAGTGCAACGTTTCATTTTTCACGAAGTTACTTTAACTTCTTTTGAAAGTATTTAAATTATCTCTATTTATATAATAACATATTACATATGTGCATATGCGTATATATTTTTTTAATGTAAGATTCACTCCTAAAATAATTTATCAGTCATTATGAATTTTGCAACACAGTTGCTATGCGTAAGTATGATGAGTACCATGGGCTATATTTATTTTAATTTTGTTTCACGCAAAGAATTCAAATAAGGGTTTCAAACCTTTCGTGAAAATTCAGATTTTTAGCATCAATTAATAAATATTCCTCAAAGTTCATTTTTTTTTTGTTTTTGGTATTTTAAAATGATTTGGTTGCCATGATATTGATAGCACATTTGAAAGTTAAATTATTTTTGATTTACATTAAATTTTATCTATATTCGTTCAACAACCGATTAAGCAAGGTTCCATAAATTTCAATTTCTTCTTAAGACAACTTAAGTCTGAAAATATTTGCTAGAAGCAAACTCGTGTAATGTATTTAGGTCGAAATTGAGTATTGCAAAAATAAGTGTCAATAACATCATAGCTTGATTTTAATTTTTGTAAGAGGACATAAATGTAATACACAATTGTTCCAATACGGGGAAATTAATTTTACTTGTCCTGGGACGGGTATTTTTATAGTTGAATTATAAAAATAATTATAATCTAACTCAGATGATATTAAATGCAAGAATAAGGATTAAGGAAACGAATTTTCGGAATTAGCTTTTAGAGTGCAAAAGTCGTTCATTGAAATGTGAACTTTTAATAAAACTGATCGATGTACGCAGTGAGAATAATGGCAAATTTATAGCAACAGTATCTAAAATCTCTCACAGCTTCTAAATTATAGGGAAATTACCGTAAACAGCTACCACCGTCGTCCGTTCACGTCGGCCATTTTACTAACTCCCCGGGACACCATACCACCCTACTCTCCCTGTCGATCGGCGCGCTTTGGGCTAAGATCTCATTAAAAGCGCGCGAATTCTTATCCCCCTCAACACTCTCTTCCCATATCTCTCTCTTGATACGTCTCTCTTCCTCTTTCTTTTCTCTTTCTCTTACTCTCTCACTCTCTCTCTCTTTCCCTCTCTTAATTTTCCTTTACTTTTCTTGTATTGCTTCTCTCGCTCCATTTCTCCAGGCTGCCCCCTCTCTATCCCTTCGACTCTCTCTCTTTCTAACTTTGACTTGTTTTCGGCTGGACGCAAAACGATCTACGACTCCTGACTGATAGCCCCTAATTGTTCAACTGCCTCGAGGAAGGTGCTGCTGAATCAGAGTTGACACTCAACTGCAACACTTCAAAGATAATAAAATCGCCCCCCCTCATTGATTCTGTTAGTGTTCCACTGCAATTCGCCCGCGGCGTCAATAGACAAGGTCCGTTCCCTCGACTTGCGAACAGACGACTTTCGCAGTTCGTTTTCGGCGCGAGCGTTACGAACGATCCTGGACGCTCGACGTAAGACGCGTGCCGAGAGCATATTTTAACACAAAAGAGGCTTAATGATGTTAGTTGTTCCATGAAATCAATTTCATCTTCATTTGGCCCCTTTCCACCGCTGGCTCAAGACTAAGCTCGCCACTTCGGTCCACACTATGTGTGACATGCGTGTGGTTCCGGCAAAGTTGTACTTCTCACAGAGACCAAAGTTCGAGTTGTGTGATCGACTGGTCAGCTTCATATGTAGTCACAGTGATAAATCTTCTGTAATAATTGATTGTTGCATTCTCTATTGAGAACTGATCGTTCCCGTTAAAAGTACAATGCGTTTTAACACACACTTGGGGATAAGATAAAATGCGGTTTTTATCTTTCTCATTCATACAGCTCAAACTGATTAAGTCCGTACGTGTGTATTAGTACAAATATGCATGTATATATGTACCTTTTTCCTGTGTGAACATACATATGTGCGTGTTCATGTTTTACTAGTGTATCTGCATTTATATGTATGCATTTGTGCATATATGTGGGCGTTTTTCATTTTCCTTCAGACGATGTTCTCAGAAATCAAGCCCCCCCCCTTAACTGGGGCTAACACTTGAACTCTATATAAGATACATAGATATTCGAATGTTTCACAAAAATTATTTATCTAACAAAGAATTGCAATTAGTCAAGAAGTTGAAATTGACCAGTTCATTATGTTATAGTATAGCTTTCTTTTTGGTTCTTATTCTTACTAGATCCGAGGACAATAATTCATCTAGTCTGGTGGAGTATCTTGCTTCGTGCTGTTACTTGAGGTAACATCGCTTGGAGGAGGTGCCCCATTCATCGTAAAAATAAGTGTTGGTTTACCATTCCTTGTAAAAGCTTATTTGGGCTGCGAATACTATGTGATTTTGAATATTTGGTCAGTGTTTTCTTCTAGGGAAAAGTATTCTCATGCCAAGTTGTTCGGACAACCTCCTGCATAAAGAGACCTTAGACACGTGGGGATAGTGTCTAGTAGGCAGTGTTTGTGCGTGAGCAAATTTGTCTAGGTACTATTTATTCGACGTTTGACGTATAGGTGAAATAAATTATTACGATTAACCCACACGTTTCTTTAGCTTTTTAAACCCAAACTTTATATATATATATATATATATATATATATATATATATATATATATATATATATATATATATGTGTGTGTGTGTGTGTGTGTGTGTCTGTGTCTTATTGTGGGGTTCTGTATAACATTGGGGGCTTCTATATATGATGTGTTTATTGACGTGCATATATATATTTGATCGTCTAAATATGAATGTGCCTAATAATTCTTTAAACAGCACATTAAGGGAAAAATTACAGTCTCTTGGGTCTTATATCGGCCAATGGAGAAACCTACCTGATCCACCTTGGGTTGATCATGATTTGACGGATCCTTGGAAAAGCTGCAAATGAAGATTCGTACAACTCAAAGTCTTGGTTGCATTTACAGCTGCTTTATTTCGGACGTTTCCCCCATCGGAAAGCTGCAATGCTGGCCCCAGACTTTTACTATCAACATTTTCTCATTACTTGAAGTCCACGAGAGTCTTTCTCCTATTACTCCGACCGAGTATGCTCTCTCTGACTTCCAACTTTTGACTAACTGATACGTGTATTTCCAAGCTTTCTCGTTACGTCATTAACTCCGCGTGACAAAATCGAATGATCTACTTTCGTCATGTATTTTGTTTATATTCTAACATTCTTTTTCACTACATTAACATTTTTATGAAAACTAACATTTTAACATAAGCATTGTATCTATGAATATTAATTTCGCTCTGATAACATTTCTGACATTCTATTTTTACAAATATTAATAACGATCATAATAATAGTCAACCAGCACACCTTTCGGCTATATGTATATAAATGTAATTTAAAAATAATATTTGTTGATCCGTCCTCTTGGATAAATAATTCCTCTCAATAGATCTTATGCCCATTTCTTTGTTTCCAATCATCGCGTGGCGGCGCTCATCGTCTAGCCGACAATCTTTAAACTTTTACTCGCGTGACCGCCCGTGCCTCATTATATATATATATATATATATATATATATATATATATATATATATATATATGTATATATATAAATGGTAATTAATAAAAACTGAAGAAAGTGCCCAATACTGTTGTAGAGCAAATATGCGTTTTATTTTTTATTACCGTATCTTTCTGTTAAGTTACATTATTGTTTCAGCTACACGGCCGTTTTTTGGCCGTCTGTAGCTTCCTCAGACTTTTACAGAAATGTTCGTTATGATAGGCTGAAAGAGTGAATGGTGTCAGGGGACATCATTCACTCTTTCATATATATATATATATATATATATATATATATATATATATATATATATATAGAGAGAGAGAGAGAGAGAGAGAGAGAGAGATAGAGAGAGAGTGTGTGAGAGAGAGTGAAAGAGAGAGGAGGTAATGAGGTACATATGCGCACTTAAGGACATGTAACGAAAATGAAATATATATATATATATATATATATATATATATATATATATATATATATATATATATATATATATATATATATATATATATATAGCGAGTAGAAATATATCGCAACATAGCTGAAGTTTGTTTTATACCCGTAATTGTTAAACGCGTACTGGAGTGCTGAGATTTCAACTTTCATCTACCATCCTCTACGAAAAAAAAAAAAAAAAAAATGTAAGAAACTAAAGAAAGAAAAAGAAAGCAATAAAACGAAAAAAAAAAGTTTAGTCGAGAAGAAAGCAAAGCGTTTTCTCCGTCATTGCGTAGCATCCTGTGAAAACTAAACTAATCTTATTTTTTTTCCTTTCCTTCTTTTGCCGCTGACGAATTTAATGACGTCAATGACAGAAATAAAGTCGACTCCGATGATAAAACCAGTCGAGTCCGTTGGTCGCCTTCGGGCGCATAAGCAAGCAAGAATTCATGCTGGGCGAAGAAAGTGTACTCGCAATTAAATCTTTCGAGTCACTCAGTTTGGGATTAAGCGGATCTCCCCCGCCCTCTTTGCATCTTTTCCAGGGCCTTTCACCCCCGTTCCCGTTTACGCTATTAACCAATTTGAAGGATAATTTGTGGATAAGACAAATGAAAATGTATATCCTGCAATCCAAATATGAGTCATTATTATTATGAAGCCAATAGTCATTCGGGCGACTAAACTGACGCGTGTCTCTTTGATTGGAGTCTGGCACAAATTTGACTGGGTGTGGGCGCAAACACACGCACATGCACGCGCGTGGAAGTTAGCTGAGTGTATATGCTTACAAGATCCGCTCCTAAACTAATGAACTAATTATTATGAATTTTAGAACACACGTACTAGGTGTGAGAGCGAATAATGTGGGCTATATATATACTCTTTTTCGCATCAAGCAAGACATATTGCCACTTGGGTGTAAGTGTATATGTATTTGGGATCGTGTGACTGTGGGGAATTGAGCATGAGATGTCCATTCTCATTACATTTAAACTTCTGCAAGTTAGTACAGTCAGGGAAGTATGAAACACGGAGGGAATTTCAAAGTTTAGCAGTCAGAGAGAAGAAACCATTAGAGTAGAATGCTTCCGGCATCTAGGAACTTCAATAGTGAAAGGGTGAGATTTTTCTGATTGTTGGGTTAGTTGTGAAGACGTATTTCGAGGGAGCATAAGCATCATCAGAGCACATTCCATTAAAGTACTCGTAACACAAGCATATGGATGAAACATTGTGGCAATAGGACAGAAGTTGGTTCTTAGCTGATAGTGCGGGACCTATTATATTTGAGACTCTTTTTGAACCCTGTCTAAGAATGAGAAACTAGGAGTAGATTTATCAGTAAAGATGTGGCAACAATACTCCGTGCATGAGTAAATATTGACTTTAAAACCACTCTCGGACGGGTACTCTTTTAGTGTGTGTATATTGTATTTGATGAGGTTGAAGGGCAGACGCCCAGGGACATAGATGTTAAAGTATTTGGGTAGTAAAAGCAATGGCACTGCTCTCCCTTAGATGCTTTCGAACCTAGCTCTGTTTAAAAGAGTGTGCTTTCGCTGATTTGGCCAACCTCTCTATGTTCAAGATCATTGTGCATGACTGTTAAGGCACATTCATCATAAGGTAATCCCGTTAACCTAGACCATATGGTCCAAGAACGAAACAGTGAATTTAACGGAGATAACCTCAATAAAAGAATCAAGCAGATGAAGCATGTTAGCCATGTAAGGCAATCATCTAAGAGAATTAAAAACTTCAGAACTAAACATCTGCTGCCTTGCGGCTGCACTCATCTTGGGGAAATGCTAAAGGAGACTACCCCTATAGAAAATCTAAAGTGCAGTCCAAAGGCAGACAAGAGTTGTATTTACTAATCAGCACTGTTCTGGCAACTGCTGTAGTTAACTTGGTTCCAGACGTACTGGCTACTCCATTCCACTGGGCATCATCAGCGATACGAGGAGGGAATGCTGATGATTTGGCAACTCAGTTTCTCCTTAAATATCTCCAGGTGTTTGCACTGGAGTTACATTTGTGCATTTCAGTTACATTTTAGTGTAAAAATCAACACGGGTAACGGCAATTACAGGTTATAAATTACAACTCAATTCGGGTAGAGCTGGGTGCCATGGGTCATACCTGTATTCAACTTCAATTGACTGCTACCATCGCACCCAATTTCCTACATGTGAAAAACTTCAGCCATTAATTATGAGCTTTGACAAGCATTGCAGGAAACGCGTTTTGCTAACTCAGGGACGGTCAAAGAGCCTGACTTTACATTCTTCTGGAAAAGGAAGGAAGAAGAACTATTACACAATGGTGTTTGTTTTTCTGTACGTAACCCCCTCTAGGATAAAATATCGCTGGGTCACGCAGCAACTGACCACCTTCCCTAATCCCTAAACCTAAAAACTACAGATGATCCAATCCTACATCCCTGTGTATATGCTCCAACACTTAGAGCTTCTGAGGAAACCAAAGATACATTTTACAGCAAGCTAGACTAATTCATTCAAAGCTTACATAGACACAAGAACATTATTGTTCTGGGGGATTTCAATATGTGGACAATGAAGCTTGACCAAACTGTCTTGGTAGATTTGGTATAGGGAAATGCAATGAAAAACGGGCCAAATTTGTAAGAACTGTGCATCTTTTATGAACTATGTGTCACCAACACATTCTTTTCCACAAAGAAACTGTAAGAGTATCTTGTGTAGTTTCCGACGTGTAGGAGACGGGGAGTCTCGTCGTGGGCGACGAAGCGTTTCACTGAAGAACCACGGCAACACACAGTGAACCAACAAACAATGACAGCCACGGCGCGAAGGTAATTAACAAAGCTCAGCTAACTGCACGAATAGAAACGGAACCCAACGGTCACTAACGGAACCCAACGGTCACTGTACTGATCGCCACAAACGTCATAACCCGACTGCCTCGCACCTCCAATGGACCGATTTTTATTCCTCAAGATGGCCTAGCTAATTTGCATCCCCGCGAGATCTCGCGCGATCCTGCGAGATTCCGTCTCTAATAAAAGCAGGCAGGCGCCATCTTGGAACTCTTTCTTCTGCTGCCCCGACCACAGGATCAGCCACCACCCCACACGCCAGGCACACACGGACCCTCTTGCGCCGAGGGCTACGGTTAGTCTCACAGAAACACGATTGTGTATCATGGAAACATCTTTGGCACCAAATAGACCTCGTACTTACAAGGCACAAGTTCCTTCCAATAACCAGAACTTACCACAGCGCTGATTGTGACACCGACATATTGCTTGTGTGTTGCAAAATCCAACTCCAGCTGATAAAATATTACCTGGTTGTGTAAGCAGGTAAACCTAATATCGATGTCAGTAAGATAAATCACCCAGACAAGATGACTGAATTTGCATCTGCATTCACCTCCCAGTTTGATGGCACAAAAGATCTACCTTCAACCGAAACATGGCATAAACTAAAAAACAGCCACGTATACTTCAGCAATTGCTGCTTATGGTAGGAAGAGGGAAGGTCATAAGAATGACTGATATGAAACTAACTCAGAAAAGCTGGCCTCTCTCTTTGAGGCAAACCGTAATGACATACAGGCCTACAAACATCATGCAAATGAATCAACACTCGAGATCTGCAAGGAATCAAGTGAAAGTTACAGTGTGAAAATGCATGAATGATTACTGGACTTTGCAACGCAATAAATCAGATATCAGACATGGGAAATATCAAGACATTGCAACGAAATAATCAGATATCGCACATGGGAAATATCAAGACAATATACGAAGAAATAAAGACAGCGGTCGGCCAAACCATTAACAAATCTGCTCTCCTTAAGTCCACGACAGGAGTAGAGATAACTGACAAAATCAAACGACTTCAGAGGTGGAACATATCTGATCTATACTCGATGGAAAATACAATCAGGCTGCTCTTGATGCCATTGAACGCCTTCCTATGATGATTGAACTCAACTATCCTCCATCCTTAGAGGTTCTTTCAAAAGTGATAGACATGCTTCCTTCAGGGAAGACTCTAGAAAATGATTAGATACTAAAGAAAAAAAAATAAAAAGCAGCAAGCCATGCCTTTTAGTGCCACTTCATAACCTGCTACTTAAATGTTGTGAGTAAGGAGAAGTACTTCAAGACCTGAGGGATGCATTTATCAACACCCTCTACAAAAAGTAAGGATGATTGTAGTGACTACATTAATTATGGAGTCGTCTCCCTAGTAGGCATTGCTGGTAAATTGTTTGCACGCATCATCTTGCAAGACTTCACATTTTGGCAAAGAAAATCTACCCGGAATCACATTGAGACTTCCATGTCGAAAGGTTACTGTAGACACGATCTTCTGCGCCTGCTCCAAAAATATGCAGTGAGCAGAATATACCTCTGTATCTGGCTTTCATCAACCTGATCAAGCTTAGTAAGCAGAGATGGTTTTGAATGATGCTCCTCTTATTGGATGCCCGCCAAAACTGTTGAGTCTAATTAAATATTTTAATGACAGCGTGATGAAAACCGTGCAGTTCGATGGTGACATCTCAAATGAGTTTGGAGTAAAAAGTGGCATAAAGCAACGTTGTGTTTTAGCGCTAACTCTCTCTGTCATCTTCTTCGTGCTTCTATTGAAATCTGCCTTTAGCATCTTCTTGTACACAAGAATCAATGGTCGTCGCTTTAACGCTGTTCATTTGCGCTCCAAGGCCAAGATAAGAGAAACCAAGATAAGAGAAACCATGATAAGAGAAACCATGATAAGAGAAATCAAGATAAGAGAAAGCAAGATAAGAGAAACCATGATAAGAGAAACCAAGATAAGAGAAACCAAGATAAGAGAAACCATGATAAGAGAAACCAAGAAAAGAGAAACAAAGATAAGAGAAACCATGATAAGAGAAACCAAGAAAAGAGAAACCATGATGAGAGAAACCAAGATAAGAGAAACCAAGATAAGAGAAACCAAGATAAGAGAAACCATGATAAGAGAAACCAAGATAAGAGAAACCAAGAGAAACCAAGATAAGAGAAACCAAGATAAGAGAAACCATGATAAGAGAAACCAAGATAAGAGAAACCATGATAAGAGAAACCATGATAAGAGAAACCAAGAGAAACCAAGATAAGAGAAACCAAGATAAGAGAAACCATGATAAGAGAAACCAAGAGAAACCATGATAAGAGAAACCAAGATAAGAGAAACCATGATAAGAGAAACCATGATAAGAGAAACCAAGATAAGATAAACCAAGATAAGAGAAACCAAGATAAGAGAAACCATGATAAGAGAAACCAAGAGAAACCATGATAAGAGAAACCAAGATAAGAGAAACCAAGAGAAACCATGATAAGAGAAACCAAGATGAGAGAAACCAAGATAAGAGAAACCAAGATAAGAGAAACCATGATAAGAGAAACCAAGATAAGAGAAACCAAGAGAAACCAAGATAAGAGAAACCAAGATAAGAGAAACCATGATAAGAGAAACCAAGATAAGAGAAACCATGATAAGAGAAACCATGGTAAGAGAAACCAAGATAAGAGAAACCATGATAAGAGAAACCAAGAGAAACCATGATAAGAGAAACCAAGATAAGAGAAACCATGATAAGAGAAACCATGATAAGAGAAACCAAGATAAGATAAACCAAGATAAGAGAAACCAAGATAAGAGAAACCATGATAAGAGAAACCAAGAGAAACCATGATAAGAGAAACCAAGATAAGAGAAACCAAGAGAAACCATGATAAGAGAAACCAAGATGAGAGAAACCAAGATAAGAGAAACCAAGATAAGAGAAACCATGATAAGAGAAACCAAGATAAGAGAAACCAAGAGAAACCAAGATAAGAGAAACCAAGATAAGAGAAACCATGATAAGAGAAACCAAGATAAGAGAAACCATGATAAGAGAAACCAATGGTAAGAGAAACCAAGATAAGAGAAACCATGATAAGAGAAACCAAGAGAAACCATGATAAGAGAAACCAAGATAAGAGAAACCATGATAAGAGAAACCATGATAAGAGAAACCAAGATAAGATAAACCAAGATAAGAGAAACCAAGATAAGAGAAACCATGATAAGAAAAACCAAGATAAGAGAAATCATGATCAGAGAAACCAAGATAAGAGAAACCATGATAAGAGAAACCAAGATAAGAGAAACCATGATAAGAGAAACCATGATAAGAGAAACCAAGATAAGAGAAACCAAGATAAGATAAACCAAGATAAGAGAAACCAAGATAAGAGAAATCATGATCAGAGAAACCAAGATAAGAGAAACCATGATAAGAGAAACCAAGATAAGAGAAAGCAAGATAAGAGAAATCATGATAAGAGAAACCAAGATAAGAGAAACCAAGATAAGAGAAACCATGATAAGAGAAACCATGATCAAGGAACTACTTTTTACAAATTTTTTCAGCTATTGCTTGATACTCTGAGGAGTCATTGCAGAGTTTAATGATTAGATTTTCAAACGAGTGTAATCTGTTTTGTCTGTCCAGAAGCCAAAATAAGACACAGGTTTTAAATCAAGAAACGTAAGCGCTGCCTGTTATATCCATTAATAGAGCGTACCGCAAAGTTGTAAATCAACTGGAGCCAAGCTGACCAAACGTGTCTGGAAAAACAAGTATCTGACCATCGAAACCAAACTCCAGGTGTATTAAGCATAATTGGTAGCTTGCTATACGGCTGTGAATCTTGGGCGATGTATGCACATCAAGAAAGGAAGCCCTATGTTCTCTACATGAGATATATTTACAGAGTTTTTGATGACATCTTGTAAGACAAAGGCAAAAATAACGGTGTACTAGCTTAATCATGCCGTTCTGTGTCCATAACGTTTGTGATGGGTGGGTTATGTCTACAGCATGTACAAAATACACATTCCCAAGGTCCTTATGTACAGTGAATTTAAATTGGGAAAATGCAAGAAAGGTCGTCCGAGTATACTCTTCACGGACGTCTGCAAACACGACATGTGTGCATGTGGTATCGATCAAACCAGTTGGGTTGCACACGCTGCTGCCAGTTCACCTTGGAAAACTCTAGTATCCCAAAGACTTCCCTTAGTAAAAGAAAGATACAGAGACCAGGAAACAGGATAAAGACATAAAAGGAAAAACACCCACTATAGTCAATAATGCTATTTCATGCAGCCCACATACTTCTGTCAATTGTGCAAATTCAGGATAAGTGTATTCAGGTATCGTCGACGGTGTTCCTCATCATATGCATCTCCATAGTCTCCAAGACCGAAGGATGCCCTATCTAATGCGTGTGTGTGTACGTGTGCGCGTGCGCGCGTGTGTTATGACAACAGGATCATTGCCAGCACCTTCAAAATGCAAATCCAGACGATTCAACGCTTGAGAGACGTGCCCAGGGTGATGAAAACAAGGTTTCCGGCCACGGTTATGGTCTTTGGTGTGGTTTCAAGTGAGTGCCACACCATGCCACCTCCCATCTTCGATGTCGGCTAAAAATTCGACACCAAAATGCACCTGTACTTAAGATTTGATGAAGCGTGTGGTGATCCCCTGGTGCAATCAGCTGGCCGCTGGCAGACCCTGGATACGGCAGCAGGATTCGGTGCTGCCTGACAAATCCAAAGAGCTTAGCTTCAGAAAAAGTGTTACGACTTTGTATCCCTCTCTCACTGGCATCCTTCTTCCCTCCTGCTCTGAACCCGTTGCACTACTACGTTTGGTCATACGTCAGGAACCTAACCAACATGACCTCTCACAAGATCAAAGGCGGTCTGATTGCAGCTATCCGCCGAGCTCCCGCCGAGCCCTTGCCGAGCTCCCGCCGACGTTTGTGAAAATGTCATGCTCCCACTTACGACCCTGTATGAGGCAGTGATTGAGGCTGAAGGCAGTTACATTGAAAAATGTTATCTCTACTACATAATCAAGTTTACCAAATTGATTTTTTCAACAAAAGTTTTCAAATAAAACTGTAGTTTTTTTTTTCTTTAGGGTAACAATTTTATCGTTCCACTCTGTATATGAAACAAAAAAATCGTCATTTTTTCCTTTCATCTTTCTTTCAAGTGTTGGACAATGTTCCACCCTCAAACATATATTTAACAGAGCCAACACAGAGCATAAGTAATATCATACTTGACCGTTAGATAAAGCAGATGACCAGGTATCATTGGTGTCTTTTATCAGGAGTCATGTTGGAAAAAGCGAGAACACGCATATGACATGGAGGATTTGAAGTTCTGACGCCGTGTAGATGCAAAGCTATTAGTCAAATATGCAAATCGCTTCCGTTCATAAAAGCTCTAGAGACAGAATCGATCGAGATTTTTGTAAAGTTGGGTCAGTTGATAAGCAGAAGAAACAGACATATTTTTAGAAACCGTTGGAAATACAAAGAAATAGAGATAACTTTTATGAATATATTTCATGTTTTTATTTGGATTATTTGGATTATTCGGACTACTGTTCTCATCTTTCGATCAATGTAACCTCCGACCTTCTTCAGATGTAAGTTGCCGAACTCGGGAGTCTTTACGCCGAACTCAGGAATCTTTCTGTCGAACTTGGGAATTTGCACAAAATTTGCATGAAATTTCGAACGGAATCCTTCATTTAATCAACGTTCCGTCAGCCATGACTGGATAGAAGTCCTAAATAATTCGCAATTGTATTTTGAGTGTCGTTTGCATTGAGAATTGAAAATTGAACCTCTAGAAGAGCGTGTAATTTTACAACTAACTTTTACCAAATACCTCATCCACTACGACAAGGGTCTTTGCAGACACGTTTGGAAAAAGATTTTATTCTATGGAAATGTATTTCCTTATATAAAACCAGTGTCCAGTCCGGAGTATTCTAGAGGAAGTTTATACACAAGGTCAAGTGAGTTTTTTAAAAGCTAGTGCACTAATGTAAGCACACTCTGATCTACAAACAATGTCTGAGCAGTCCCATCGACGTTCCTTTATAAAGATGCTTTGGACGGTTAGTAATAAACTAATTTCTTCTCAAAGAGAAAGAAAAGCCTGGGCCGGTGAACCTCCTAGAACTGCACAGAAACAGTTCTGAAATTTATTTGGCACGTGTTAAAATGTTCAATCGGAATATTAGTTTACAAACTACAAATTAATGTGCAGTAATTGTTTTTCATTTTCAAAATAATAAAGAAATCTGAATTTCATGTATTGATAAAGTATTGCTTTTTGATAGGAAAAATACTGTTCAATCAAAGAAATGTCTTAATATGTATTATTCGTACTCGGGGCAGTCGAAAACATAAGTTGAAGAAGGGTCATGCTGATTTTAAACGCTGTCATAATGACATAACTGATGCTGAGTGCTCAGATCGCTCAAATTCGGTAGTTGTCTCGGGGAAAAAATCACAAATTCGTTTTTCCTGATCGTAAATTGAAGTTTCGTGGGAGATGACAGTGTATTAACCATTTTTATGAAAATCTATCAATAAAAAACGGTATTCAAAGTGAGTGCCGCGTTGGATCACAGTCGACGAATCTGAGCGTTGTTGCATCTGTTTCAATGAAACGTACAGAAGTTGTTGCGTCAAGGTGTGAGAATGGATGAAACGTGGATCCACCATGTCGCCCTCGGAATCAAATTGATAGTCAGCTTAACCCTAACCCGAATCAGCTGAATGGATAACAGAAGGTGAAAACCGTCCAAAATAACCAAAGAGGCAACATCGACAAAAAAAAAAAATGTATTAGCTTCCGTATTTTGGAATGCGCAAAGTATTTTGTACGTCGATTACATTGAGAGATGAATAACTATAAATAGCAAATATTATATAGCAACTAGCAGGTGCCCAGGATTGAATGATGATAAACGAATGTTTCAGACTCCTATTTTTTATTGTCATCGAAATCGGTGAAATCTCCCGTCTTACAATCAAATCGATTGATTGCCTGCTCAACTTGGGGACCCATCACGATGTACATGGAAGAAGCTTCACATGCCTCTTGCAGTGACTAAGTTCACAATATATTGTAGTCTATATTGCACTGTAGAGAACCTACGGTTGATTGTTAGAGAAACCTTGATATCATTACTTGTAATTTAACGGCCCATGTTAAAATAATAACGTTAATATTTAGAAAACTATTATTTAACATGGGGAAGGGAGGATGTTTTGTTACTATTCTGTACTTTCATTTTACAATTCGATAAAAATGATATCGTAAAACTTGCATTTAACTTGTAAATACTATTTAACAAATAACGCGGGTCGTTAAATGCAAAAGCATCAAATAACATTTATTTTATCAAAATTGTAAAAATATTTATCGTAGCAAAATATAAGGCACTTATGTATTATACGGGCGGGGCCATTTTGTTTGGGGGGGGGTCATTGAACGACCGATAGGGGACGCAACTTTTCAAGCTAATTCAATAGTGACAATAATTAAAACGGTTTTGTTATAGTTTTGCTTTAATTCAAACCATGTTTTTTATTAAAATGCTATTTTTATCTTAAGACGACTTTTTTTCCGTAAAATTGTTTGAATAAAAAAGTCTAATGATGCTTCAATTCAAAACATGTTTTTAAATTGTTTGAAAAAAACAAAACAAAAAAAAAACAAGGTTGCTTTAATTTTTATTAAACTTCTATTTTCTTACGATGAGTTTCCGTTTCTTTGAAAGAAAATCCAATGTTCCTATTTGCCTGCCTTCCCGCGAGGGCAGAGTTAGACACAAGGTCGGTTTTTAATGTGGGGGAAGGAAAAAATGCCTCAGTCTAGAAGGATTTCTCATTCACTGACTGCGGACAGAAAAGAGGATATATAGCATCAGAACAGATACTACACTTTGCTCCATACCAAAAGACCAAGTAATGTTGCTTTAATTCAAAAAATGTATTTTTTCAATAAATGTTTTTACGATTATATTTTGATACATTTTCATGGAATATGAGGGGCAAGTAAACAGGTACAATATTTTAAAAAAATAAAAATTTAACAAACAAAAGGAAATAACCTAAAAATTTGATCTGAGAAAGAAAAACAAATAAACCAGAATTTTTTAATTTGATTTTTAAAAAAAAATTAATTTGATTCTTTAAAAAAATTTAATTTGATTCTTTAAAAAATTTGAATTTGATTTTTAAAAAAATTTTAATCATATTTTTAAAAAAAATTTAATTTGATTCTTTAAAAAAAATTTAATTTGATTCTTTAAAAATTTTTAATTTGATTCTTTAAAAAAATTTTTAATTAGATTCTTTAAAAAATTTTAATTTGTTTTTTTTTTTAATTTAATTTGATTTCTTAAAAAATTTAAATTTGATTCTTTAACATTTTTTAATTTGATTCTTTAATAAATTTTAATTTAATTCTTTAAAAAAATTTTAATTTGATTCTTTAAAAAATTTTAACTTGATTTTTTTTTTAAATTTTAATTTGATTCTTTGAAAAATCCACATATTATTTACCCATTTTTAATCCCTGCAAGAATTTTTTAATTTGATTCTTTAAAAAATCCACATATTATTTACCCATTTTTAATCCCTGCAAGAATTTTTTAGTTTGATTCTTTAAAAAATCCACATATTATTTACCCATTTTTAATCCCTGCAAGAAATTTTCCAGTGTCAATTATTAAATTTCCATGTGGTTTTGCTTTTTGGCAATTTTTAGCAATATTTAATGATTGGAAAAGTTTCTATGCACAAAAAGTGCAATTTTTGGCAATTGGATCGCTTTTGACCCCCTGGGGACGAAACCAGAATTTCCCCAGGGTTAAATATTACGTTTTCAGATGTATATCATGTGGTCTTGCTTTTGGGTAATTTTTCGCAAAATGTATGGTCAGAAAAGATGCTATGTTTCGAAATATGCTATTTTAGCCCATTTTGGGCTAAGAATCACCATTTCTACCCCTTTTTGCACCCCTTGGGACGAAACCAAAATTTTACCAGGATAAAATATTATGTTTCCAGATGTATATCCATGTGGTCTCGCTTTTGGGTAATTTTCAGCAAAATCCAATGGTGGCAAAATATTTTATGTCCCGAAAAATACTATTTTTGGCCATTTTGATATCTTTTGACCCCCTGGGGACGCAACGAAAATTTTTATCAAAAATCCAAGAAAGTTACATTTCCTGGTTTGCCTAGTTGTACCTTAATGCAACATTTCAGCAGAATTTAATTAGTAGTTAATGAGAATTTTTGGAACGAACGGACAAGAGTGAATTCTAAGGTCCAAATCCGACTAATTCGGTGGACCAATAATAATATTACTCCTTTTTGGTTATATAACCTATTCGTTTATAATAAATTATTTCAATCTTTGTATTTTTTAAATTATTTTATTACTTTGGATTGTTACACACACACACACACACACACACACACACACACACACACACACACACACATATATATATATATTTACGCTGACGAGTCATATAACGACGAAATATTTTTAAAATATATAAATTTATATGCCGCTCCCCATCTGTGGTGAAGAGAAAATTATTCCCAACTAGCATTTAGATAGAATACTTTTCGTTCAACTTTATCACAAACAAAATAAATACACGCACACACGCGCGCACGCACACACACACACACACACACACACACACACACACACACACACACATCTATATATATTATTAGGCACCGCCAAAAATGGCCGCAAAATCAAGTTGTTGTTGTTTTTTAAAACTAAATTACATTTATTAAAATCCATTATTTCTGAGTAACTTTTTTTTCCAGAAAGATAAAACCCTGAATTTTATCATATAGAAAACAGAATAATGTAAAACTTTTTCTACTATTTTTAATTCAATTTTAAATGTTAAATTTTTCCAAAAAGTTAACAATTGACATTTTTTGTCTTGCACAAAAAACGTATTTAAATATTAAAAAAAAGAGGGTTTTTGAAATAATTTATTTATTTATTTATTGTCTAACTAAGATTTAGGATGATTTTCTGAGAGAATATGCAAAAATATTATAATATAAGTACCTGAATTTCAAATAATTCCACTTATTCATATAGGTAACCAGATATTTCGCATCGACGTAGAGTTCAGATCGACTCTGTTTACGTTTTCGTTTGATAATAAGAAAACTATGGAAGACCAAACAGGCCAAAAAAACTTATTTTTCAGTGACGAAAATTTCAATGTATTATTAAGCTGAGGCTGGCCAGTACCAGATGGGTGACCATTTGTATGAGTTTGGTTTTTAATGTGTATGTGTGTGGGGGCCAGGCTCCCCAAAATGGGGGGGGGCAATTTAAAGCAGAATAAAAAAAAATTATTTCAGCGCGTTTGGTCCACCGTAGTCGAAAGGCGGCAAACGTTTTCAAACGGGATCGAAAAAAATGATGCTATTTTTAACACAAAGGGCACAATATTTATCGAATTTTTTTTTTTTTGTATCGATTATTCAAAGCATGCCCTGTTTAATAATGGTCATGCATTATTCGGCTCGCTAAAAAAAAATTGTTAATTTATTTATCAAAAATTTTAAAATGGCTTTTTTCGTATAAATATTAAAAAAAATTTTTTTTTGTTTTGCTTAACTTAAATTAATTATTTTACTTAACATATTCACCGAATTTCACACTTCAAAACTCAAAAGCGGGATAATTAAACACAATCGAAGTTCTGATATTCAGACGTCAAAATAAGGTATGCAAACAATTTTTTTTTTTTTTAATCTATAATTCTGTCCGTTACAACAACACAATATGTTTTGTTCAGTTTCAGATGATTATTTTAAGCATATTTGTTCCCACTTCAAAACAAGGGGGGGTTTTGTAAGCAAAAAAATATATATATATTAATATCGTTTATGAAAAATAAGTACACTGTTATAAAGTTCATTCTTCTCCTAACAATCGCTGAAAATTTCGTATTGATCAGATAATTACCTGATTTTTGGTAGATTTTTAAAAAGACGGTCCGTCAAAAAGTACTGACCTGACCTGCCCCCCCCCCCAGTTTTGGCGGTACCTAAAGAAATAGAGAGAGAGAGAAAGAAAAACTGCTTGTTTTAAGTATACATGCTAGTTAGTATATATATATATATATATATATATATATATATATATATATATATATATATATATATATATATATATTATTTTTAAAACAGTAATCTACGTACACGACACGCCTGTTTCAAAAACCGTTCCACCACGAACTCCTAGATGACATTACTGTTTATTTTTATCGCTTATAAATTTAGATTTGTTGTTGTTGTTGTTGGTGGTGGTGGTGGTGGTGGTGGTGGTGGGTTTTTTTTTTTTTTTTTTTAACGGTTAACGCGCCGGACTATGGTAAATATGGTCTGAAGTTCGATTCCTAGAAACAGTCATTCTACGCGTATGAGAGGTAGTTACCTTGAAACACGCGTGTACGTAGATTACTCTTTTAAAAATAATAAAAATAAATAAAATGTTATATACTTCCAAATAAATTATGGGCGACTTTCTAAGTAAATAAAAATGAGCTTCGAAGCGAAGCCACTATTTAACTGTATTCATCGTTAAAAAACAAAAACAGCAAAAACAAGTCTATCTATATATATATAGTCCATCCACAGACAGTACTGTGTCACAGCTCACCAGTGCGGCTGGACAAGTTACTGCCTCAAACTAGGATCGAAACCTGACCGCCCAAATGACAGTCAAGGCTTTTCACTATTACGCTATACGACTACTGCTGTGTGGGTAATGAATTTAAGGATATATATATATATATATATATATATATATATATATATATATATATATATATATATATATATATATATATATATATATATATATATATATATATATATGCACGCGTGCATAGACGTGTGAGTCTTTGATTCAAAATCATATTATTTAAGAAATTATGAATCATGAATTTTCCCTGGCTTCTTTATACAGTTTCCCTAAAGGCATCCATTCTTTAATTGTTAAACTTTAAATAAATTCTTTGAACATGTTTTGCTCGTACGAATCTTACCCGCCATCCCCGACCGTCTTCTTTGATTCATACGACTATTACATCGCTTCTGAAGTGAATAACAATCCGACTTACAAAACCGTCGTCAAATAACAAAGCGTTGTGTTCGCAAGTTGAGGGCCACTCGTTATTTGTGATTGCGTCGCGGTCGTCATCGTCGCGTTATTAGCCAGAGGGTTCCGATAGATCCGACCATCCGTCTTCAAACCTCACTTTCCGAAGTGAAGACTTCAAAGTGAATAAACCTTCGTTGTCGTTTGTGCGAGAAGGAAGGGACAGATTTGAAAAAAAGAAAAAGACCTGAGCGAAACGCGGAAACACGAAGTACAGACCTTCCCGACTCCTCACACCACCGCACAGTTTCACTATGAAGGTCCGGACATTCGATGTCCGTGGTAATTTATCGGACGAAAATGTCATATGACGTGTGTGAACTTGGAACCAGAAGAATGCGGAAGAAAAGCGAGAAAGAAAGGCGATCGACGACAAAATACAAGCGGGGAAAGGTGTGAGGGAGTGGAGTGGAAACAAGGTAATTTGACCGCAGCGCCCTCTTTTCTTTCCCGTCGACGGAAGTTAGTGAAACTAAGAGGAGATAACCTCCTTCAATCAAATGGTCGTATGTATAAAGAAAAACAAAATATAGGATCCAAAGTCTAAACTATTCGTGTATGGAAAAGATCTTTTGTAAATGATGATGCTGTTGAGCGAGATTTGTGAAGAATTTCTGCAAAGACGCGATGAATAGAAGCACGTACGTACACAGAAACCAGGTGAGAATTTATACAACCCTTTTCTTTAGGTTGGGGGAGGGGTGCAGAACTTCTATCAATTACTTTTCCTTTAAAATCAGCGTTAGTTATTTTTTCGGTTTACTTATGGAGGTATGGTACCTGATCTTCGTAGGACTACTTTGGACGACGATAACGTAATGCCAAGAACCATGACTACATTTAATATAAATTGTCTATAAAAGTTACGCTATCGTGAGAGAAAGAAAGTGAAACGCATTAAACGGACTTGCATGCATATTAAAATGGAAATAAATGAAACATTGAGGATAATTAGTGTCGCCAGTTAGCAAGTGCTTACTAAAAACATAAAGTTTAGTAAATGAAAAACTAAGACGAGATTTTATAACAAAACATGTTTAGATCTATAATCTATATATTAATACGATAGTGTGTGTTATTTTCTGTGTAACGCTTACATCCGGGTCGTTTAGTTATGTACTTCTATTTCTTGTGATAAATAATTTTATCAATAATTTTTCAAGTTTTGGTTTCGGTTTCGATTATAGCTGATAGCACTGAACTCATTTATTGTTTTATAAATAATTTTACCAAGAAATCCTCATAAATTTTGGTTTTGATTTCGATTATAGCAAATGACAATACAATAATGTATTTTTTTTTTAAATAATTTATCAAGAATTCTTCATAAGTCTTGGTTCGGTTTCGAATTTAGCTGATAGCACCGTAGTAATCTTTTTTTTTTTTAATTTTTATCAAGAATTCTTCATAAGTTTTGGTTTCGGTTTCGATTATAACTGAAGGAAATATATATATATATATATATATATATATATATATATATATATATATATATATATATATATATATAATAGTGTTTGGACGATTAATCGGAATCGGGAATCGGAAAAATCGGAGCTTTTTGGATTATCGGAATCGTGAAAATTTTAGCCTAAACCGATTCCTTTAAATATCTATTTATTTGATTAAAATTGTTTTTTTTTACATCTTCCATTGCTTGTAGTAATAATAAAATAAAAAAATCAAATGTTGTTTAATTATTTGGACTATTACCCTTATCTTCTAGTTGCTTTAACGGCGTTTCGGCCAATTATTCCTCTGGCCTTCATCTGGTTAACCGCGACGGAATAGGAATGTCGAATCCTCCAACCTAACGAAAGCCAAAACGTCATGAAAACAACAACTAGAAGATGGGGATAACAGTCCAAATAAATAATGAAAAAAAAATTATACAATTTATTCATCTCCAAAATAATTCCGAACTATTTCAATAATAGATATTTTTTGATTCAAACTTCCAGAGATTTTAGTTTTACAGGAAGTTTAAATAAAAAAAAAGTTTAAATCAGAAGTTTAAAGTTTAAAGGAAGTTTAAATCAGAAGTTTAAAGTTTAAAGGAAGTTTAAATAAAAAAAAAGTTTAAATCAGAAGTTTAAAGTTTAAAGGAAGTATAAATAAAAAAAAATAAATAAAAAGTGTGTTTTTACGTTTGAGAAAATATAGGCACATTTAAGATGTGTTTTTACAGTAATCGGGACAAAATAACAATTTATAGTAAAATACTTAGAGATTTTTAAAGAATCGGAATCAGAACCGGTAATTGTATCGGAATCGGGAATTTCGTACGAAATCGGTAATTGTATCTGGACTAGGAAACATATTGGAATCGTCATACCACTAATATATATATATATATATATATATATATATATATATATATATATATATATATATATAAGTTTGGGATTCGGTTTCGATTCAAGCTGATGAACCCAAGTCATAGAGATATTTTTTTAATTTTTGAAATCATAGAGATATTTTTTTAATTTTTGAAATCGCAACTTTATAATATATAAAAATCGATAGAACATTAACGCTATAATAATATATACGAAATCTGCAAGAATTAAAATATCATATTCAAGCGTAGTTCACTTTGTCAGGCGTTCTTGCTAGCTTAGATAAATACTTTTGCAGTTTTAACAAAAGAGCTACAATAATATCAGAGCGTCTTAATTTACACTGAACATCTACGGAATGCCAACATCAGTATATTACATATGAATGTGTCCCTTGTGGAATTTCCACTGGTCCTGCTAGTTTTATAAGAATATAAAAGCCTTTTATGTCAGTTAATGTTCATTTATGCAAACTTGTGTTTGGTAAAAAAAAACCAAAAACGTTGTGTAAGTTGTCAATCTTAATGTGAATATGTATGTCGGAGTATGTGTATGTGTGTGCGTTGGTTTACCTTTTTTTTTAGTGCGTGTATATATGTGCGCGAGATGAGGAAAGCTTGTACGTGAGTGTTCTTTCTTTCACTTCCCTTGGCCAAATGCACATGGGGAGCTTTTGAGCGTACGTTCTTGGGTCCTTCGGGCGCGCTGGCTGGAGAACTCTGATTTCAGTAACCAGTCACCATTTTTATAAGAGTTGTTAATTTAACACAGGCTTGCTAGATCTGGGGGGTTCGAACGATTTCTATTAGTTGAAAAATATTGAGTTAACACGTTCCTATGAAAACTTCAACTTGCTTTTGGAAGTGATGAGAAAGAAACAGTATAGCAATTCAATCAAGTCGCATTTTGCTATTCGTTCGAATCGCATCTCGATTCAGTCACTATATACTTTTGAATATGCATTAACGTTCACTATTATCGTTATGTTTCAATAATTATTGTTAAGTGTTATTAGGACCAATAATTGTTTTTATATCCTAATCAGTATCAAGGCCCGAAGACCACTCTATGTAAGGGTTCCTGAGATTGTCAGATGATGATGAACAACTTTGAAACGATTGGAAATGATGAGTTCAATAGTCAGAATTTAATTATTTAAGTGGACAGCTCAATCAGAATTTGTCAACATTAAACTTGAAAACGATCATGTTGTCTTTAACTGGGAAGCAGCTCTGCGGTTTTGTATTTCAAAGGTGAAAGTTATTGGGAAGACGTTTTATGTATGGAAGTTCCATGTAATTTTAGAAACATCGAGGAAGAAATAATTTTTTCTAGTTTTTGCTGCGTTTTCAGGGAAATCAGCTCTGCCCAGCTTCATACTTTGCTTTCTCCTTTTCTGAAGTTTATTGTTAATTGCCGGAGGGGCACTTACGTATGTTGCTTTGCAGGTCAGCGTGCTCTAACACTAGGGTACTGGTGCTTCAATCCCACTTTCCGACCCTTGTTTCACATCATTCTACCGTGGGAGGGAGATAAATATATACATCTTTACTAATCATATTCATATTATTCACCGAAACATTACAATCACACACACACACACACACACACACACACACACACACACACACACACACACACACACGCACACGCACACGCACACAAACACACATACACACACGCACACACGCACACGCACACACACACACACACACAACAACAACAAAAACAAAAACAAAAACAAAAACAAAAAAATCATTTATGAGCATTCATCAAGACAAAATCGATCAATGATTATCCAACGTAATATCTATCATATGATATGCGGTTGGTAGTTTGGGGGAATAAATATTTTATATGGATAAAACAATGAAAATTATTTACAATGTAAAACCAGGGCATCGCGAATGCGCGCACTCACGCGCACACACTTATCTCAATGCGGCAAATAAGCATATTTGCCAGTCGAAAACAGGATGCACGTCCTAAAATTTTTATTACACTTAACTCTTTTGAAAGTATAAAAAAACTTGCATATTTGGAAAATCAAGCAATCTGCCACGTGATATTGAAACGGGAAAGTGAATTATCAAACAAAAATTGGTATAGAAAAAGTTAATTCATTGTAAAAAATGGTCTCTCCCTCATAGGCTGAGACGACTTCCGGTATTTATTTATTGTAAGTTGAACATTAAAATGCAATTTTGTTTCTTTCTATTTTATGATAAATTCTTGCTTCATATTTTAGTAAGATTTAAAATTAAGAAAAAAAAAATCAATCTAAAAAAATAAATATTTATTTTATTATATTTTTCGAACTCCATTAATTCGTAACTAACTGAGTATACCATTGTGTATGGCATTGTGGAATTAAAGTTGTTTTACTTAGATTTTTTAAATTATGCTGTTTTTCTTCCAGTATATTACTTTTTGTTCCAATCAAATGTAAGTAAATCTGTGTAGAAGCCCCTTCCCCCTTTTTAAAGATGGCGTTTCTTTGAAAATAATTTCGACCAGAGCAAATTGCTTTCTCGGCGGAATTAAATCGAATTACATTTTGTTTTGTTAACAATATGTTACAATAATTCACAAGAAAAAATTGACGAACAAGAATTAAATGTCGATTTTTTAGGAATTCATGACAAAGACATGATACGGAAACCAACTTTACTTTATATATTAGATCAAGAATAGAAAGCAAGTTTTCAATGTACACTTATTCTACCGGCCTGTAAACATTTATTTCTGCAATGAGTTTACGTTGAAAACTAACAACCAGCCTTTTAAAAGAAAAAGAATTTACTGAAATAAAAAAGAGGGAGAACAATAACTGAAGACTAACATGCCCCATTTGATATGAAATTGAAGGAATAACGGAAAAATTTCCATAACAAATGGCTTGATTAATCCAAACTTCGTCCAGTTTTGATTTTTGTGCGGATGTATATTCATATACGCAAATGAAACAAATTAACTCCGCTTGACTCTGCTCTGATACTGCAGGTCATCTTTTTTGTCCACCGTTAGTAGAGAAGACACATAGAAAAGAAATAGAAAAAAGGTATAAGAATTGGATGTTTAAGCCGATTACAAGTTTTCATTTGTAATTGTACACTGTGCTTGATGCCTTGTCGGTTAGGGATTAATATTACATAAAATAGTTTTACGTGCTCGCACCTGATGTCCAGGCGATATGATCTTCAACATTGAAATCAAGCTGGAAATAAAAAGACTTATGTGCTTTTAATGAAACACTTACATTCGTAATATATAGTAAATAAAAACGAATAAAAAAATACAATGTGATCAACAACGAATAAATAAATAAGTAAACAAATACAAATAAAAGTAAAAAAAAAAAATTTGAAAGATAGAAAGAATATAAATTATAAAATAATATGAGAAGATTCAGAAAATGCTAACTGCAGAATCTTTACCCGGAAGTAAAAAAAAAAAAAAGCAAAAAACAAAAAAAAACAAAAAAAAAAACCCCAAAAAACTAAAACTAAAACAAAAAAAAGAAAAAAGAAAGGGGAATGATAAATTTTTAGTTTCGCGCAAGTTATTGGTATTGAGTAATAAATGAATTGGAGTTTGAGAAAAATAATCTTATTTTACTAATTCTTACACATCATCTAAGTGGTTAACGACACAGACTAACAACCTAAGGGTTCCAAGTTCGAATTCAGGCCGTTTCCCAGAAATAGAGATGTTGGCAACCTTCACGTGATGCATGTTGTAAGTACCTGATATATTTGCAGAAAGAATTTTAATTAGAAAGATATCGAGGAAACGAATGCAATCAATAATCATCTGATTCATGCGAAATAAATGGATGATTGAATAGATGATGATGATGATGATGATGATGATGATGATGATGATGAAAAAAGCAACAATAAAAACTATTGTCAGTTGGGGGGGGGGGTCACATACGGGTTCAAATTTAATTAGTTGTCCAATAGAAAAGATTTCTTTTATAAGAATAGATTCAAACATTTTAAATTTGGATACGAGAGCAAAAGATTGAGATTATCTCTCCTTCGATAATATAGTCTCAGCTTCAGACAAACAACAATCGCAGTTAAAGGGTTAGAGTTATGTTACTAAGCATACAACATCTTGTAAGGTTAACATGTACTTCTCATTTTACTTTGAAATGGATAAAACGGATTTACTGAGGATGGTGGCAAAGGTCAAGTGTTAAACCAGCACATTATTGCATGTCTTTTGTCCTTAGCGCTTAGATAGACTCTAGATATGTCCTCATCGAGTGCGTATTTCATCCCAACGAAGCAGTAATCCGTGCATTTGACAATATCGAATTTCACGCAACGGTTTTCATTTTGCTCATATATATATATATATATATATATATATATATATATATATATATATATATATATATATATATATATATATATATATATATATATATATTATTTTTTATGATTCCTCCCGTTATATTTCCCTTCTTTCCTCACTTTTTATTTCTAGTCTATTATTTCCAGACACGTGTACACTTTTCGTCAGAAATGATGGAAAAAATTGTTCTTCGTCCGTGTTCGCAATAATATTTATATTCATATAAAATGACGTCTTAATCTGTCAAGTAAAAGAAAAAGAGAGAAGGAAAGAAAATAGAGCCAGATAGTAAGATATGAAAATGTATACGGGAATTAAACCACACAGAGGAAGGAATCAACGCGGAAGATTGTGCAACTTAATTGCTGTATATATATTATTTTATGTATCTACATAAAATTTTATGTAAATATTTTCAGTATTTACTTCACCAGTGTTCGATACGTAGTTATAGCCATGTAGTAAGATATATAAAAAAACATATGGCAATTAAGCGTTTCATTCTTGTAAGGATTTGTCAAGTTGGTTGAGGAATCCTCAGGAGGATGAAACGCGGAAAATTCTGTGTAGCTTAATTGCCATATATGTGTTTTCAAAACTTACGGCCTAGCTCTACTTTACTGTCGAAGTAAATACTAAAAATATTTATTTACATAAAATTTTATGCAAATACATATAATAATAATAATAATAATAATAATAATAATAATAATAATAATAATAATAATAACGGGACATGTGGAAATTCCACAGGGGACCCATACATATGTAATACATTGATGTTGGCATTCTATAGATGTTCGGTGTAAATGGAGACGCTCTGATATTATTGTAGCTTTTTTGTTAAAACTGCAAAAGTATTTATCTAAGCTAGCACGAATACTCGGTAAAGCCCGGTCGTAAAGTACGCTTAAATATGATATTTTAATTCTTGCAGATTTCGTATATATGTTATTATAGAGTTTATGTTCTATGGATTTTTATATGTTATAAAGTTGCGATTTCCCAAAAATAAAAAATATCCATATGACTTGAGTGCATTAGCTTGAATCGAAACAGAAATAAAAACTTATGAATATATATATATATATATATATATATATATATATATATATATATACACACACACACACACACACACACACACACACACACAACTTGAGTTCCTTCAGTCATAATTGAAACCGAAACAGAAAATTATGAAGAATTCTTGATAAAATTATTTATAAAAAAAATAGGTGTTTTAAATGCCATCAGATATAATCAAAACCGAAATCCAAACTTATGAAGAATTTTTGGTAAAATTATTTATAACAAGAAATAGAAGTACATTAAACGACTCGGATGTAAGCGTGACACACAAAAGAACACACACGTTATCGTATTAATATATATATATATATATATATATATATATATATATATATATATATATATAATATATGGCCATTAAGCTACACAGAGCCTTCTGCGTTCCATAAAACTTTGAAGACTCTGTTCCCATATATATTTTCATATCTTACTACACACACACACACACACACACACACACACACACACATATATATATATATATATATATATATATATATATATATATATATATATATATATATATATATAAAGAATGAAATAAGTCCATTGAAAAAGAAACAGGGAAAGCCTGGAATTTAATCTTTCCCTCGATTATTGCAAGGACTTTTCAGGATTGAACAAAGGGATGTGCACTTTCGAAAAAAAAAAAGTTCGCCTTTTCTTTCATTTTAGTTCAATCGAATTCTCAGAAGTAAAAGGTATTCAATTCCTGGAGCAAACAATTGAACTTTATATGAGATTCATAGATATTCGAATGCTCCATTCAAGTTCTTTATCTCTCAGACAACATCACATAATTTTCCATTCTTTGACCCTTGGTCTTACTGGATTCCAGAACAAGAATTAATCTAGTTTGGTGGAGTATCTAGCTTCGTGTTGTTACTTGAGGTAATATCATTTGGAGAAGGTGCATCATTCATCGTAAAAGTTATTTGGCTTTGCCGTACTGAGAAGATTTTATTTTGACTGCGTATACAATGGGATTTTGAATATTTGCTCAGAGTTAACTTCTAGTGAAAAGGTATCATCATGTCAAGTTGTTCTGACATAAACTTAGACATTCGAGGATAGTGTCTAGTAGGCATTCAAGTTCTCTTCAGTAGGCATTCAAGTTCTTTCTCTTTCGCAGTAGTTAGGTATGTTTACATGTTTATGCACATACAGGATTCATTAAAACCTAATTAACCAATCATTATAAATTTTAGAGCACAGCTGCTCGCCGTAAAGAGTTCAGATGTAGTTTATTTATATTTAGTTCAATTTAGTTTTAAGCAAAGTGGGTAAAAACTATTCGTAAAAATCTAGATACCTCCTATTTTGTGTGAAATTCTAACAATATGTATTAGACATCAAATATACTCTCCAAATTTCTATTCATTTTGAGAACTTTAAGAGGTCTTAGGAATCATAATATGAACACAATCTTCCATTTGAAAATCAAATATTTCAGATTTGCATTGAATGTGATCGATAGTCATTAGATGGCAGTTAAGCTAGATTCCTTGAATTTTATTTTTCCTTCAAACTCCTTAAACTTAAAACAATATTCTAGAATAAAAATCATGTAATATATTTTGATCAAAATTGGAATTTTAGACCTAAAGTTTTTTTTATCGTTATATTTTGATATTAATTTTCTTGAAAAGACATAAAATTGATGCAAAACTGTTCTGTTCGGGGAATTCATTTCACTCGTCTGCAACAATTATTCTTTTAGTAGAATTTTTGCCCTTTCATTCTTTTTTATTTTAAAAGCATTTTTATATTTAAATTTCTTTTTTCTTGTTTTAAAGTTCGTTTTCGTCTTCCAATCTTTTCTTCGTTTTATCTTTATGCCCACTCTTCCTTCTTCAACTGCCTCTCTTATTCCCCCTCTCTATCTTTTCAGTCATCATCCCGTTATCTCTTAATTTTCTCTTCACTGTTTCTTCTAATTATCTTCTGACTTTCTAATCTCTAACGTTTTCGTCTCTGTCTTTACAAGCAAACGATAGATACATTCGCCACCAAGTACACATGCGCACACGCAGAATACAATCCGGACATCTTCACTTGTATCAACTTGTCGTGGCCGCCATGATCAGTCCTGTCCGGATATATCAATAATAATGCGTCAACACTAACGTTACAAATTGGGCTATCCCCAACCGATCCTCTTCTAATAGCACTCAGAAAAAGGGGCCCGAGGACAGAGTATCGGACTGGGCCTTCGATGGAGGCAAACGCTAATAAACTTGTCAAGTAACATTTCGATCATCATTTACCGAATTTACAAACTGGCCGATCAACTCGCCACCCAGACCACCTCAGCATGCTGCCCGTTGCCTCGGCGGTCAGAGCACTTCATCATGCTGGTCATTGTTTTTGTGTCAGATTGGCGTCAAAACGATTTACAACCTGTATTATCAAGAGACTTATATCACAACGACACCTTTTTAGTTGCTTTCAGAATATCACCTTCTTTTGAAGTTTAAAATCTCTCTCTCTCTCTCTCTCTCTCTCTCTCTCTCTCTCTCTCTCTCTCTATCTATCTATCTATTTACCTGCCTATCTCTCTCTTTATATATATATATATATATATATATATATATATATATATATATATGTGTGTGTGTGTGTGTGTGTGTGTGTGTGTGTGTGTGTTTGTGTGTGTGTGTGTTATTTATTCGCGGGTAAACAGTTGTATTAATTAGTCCCTACTTTTGAACATCTCAAGCCTGGATATATATATATATATATATATATATATATATATATATATATATATATATATATATATATATATATATATATAATTCTCGGAAAATTTTAAATCCTTAAAAGTATATTAAAAAAATTAATCCCAAGTCCTCCGTTCGAAAATTGTTTTCCTACTAAGTCCGTTAATCGTTTACAATCATTGTACAGGGTGGAACAATACATTTGTCGCCCTAAAGAAAACAACACTACAGATTTATTAAAAGAATTTTATTGAAAAAATCAATCGAGGCAACTTGATTATGTAGTAAAGCTGACACCTATTCAATGTAACCGCCTTTAGCCTCAATCTCCGCCTCGATATGGGTCCGGACTGGGAACATGCCTTTTCTACAAGCGCCAGCGGGAACTTGGCGAATACTCGGTGGATGGCAGTGATCAAGCTGGCTTTGGTGTTGTGGGAGGTCATGTTGGTGATGTTATCGACGTATAATCAAACGAAGTAGTCCATCGGGTTCAGGTCGGGGGTGGAGGGGGACCAGTGAGAGAGGGGTACAAAATCATAGAATGGTGATCCTCACTTGAAACAACACCAAATACCATAACCGTGGCCGGAAACTTTGAAGACTTGTGCCCTCTAGCGTTTAACCTCCCGGATTTGCATTTTGAGGGTGCTGGCAATAGTCCTGTTTCATAACTTGAATTGGCAGAGAGCATAGGTTGTACAGCGGCGCATCTTCAATCTCGCTCGTTGAACATTGTGTGACTTTCAGACGCTCTTGAGATTTGCACACAACTGACCAATTAATTGATGGTCTACAAATAAAAAAAAAATGTTTTAAAAATAGGAAAACGGTTTTCATCAAACAAAAACGGAATCATGACGTCTTTTCTAATATTATTGTAGCAATCATAAATTGTTTAGCATGGAACATTTGAAATTGAAATGTTAATAAAACTTTTTGAATGAAAGAATTTAAAAAATTTCGAAAATTTCTCGATAAGCATTTTATTTATGGAATCAGATTTTTAGCGATATTATACATCCCGGGCGAAGTTTCACGGTTATAATATGATGGAAATCTATTATTATTTTAAAGTTGAGTCAATCATCTTCCCTGCGTATTTTAATCAAACAAAATACATATTAAAATATATTTTTATTTATACACACTAAATAGTTATGTTTGAAAAAAAAATTCAATTTTAATTGCTATAATTTGAGACTCCGAACAATCCTCTTTGAACGCTGTGAATGCTTTATCTTTCTATTGGTTTTAACTTGAACCAAAATGCCTGCAGCTCGTGTTTTCACTTGAGACTTCAATCCGCAGGTCAACCCTAGCTCCCTCATTGATTTATTTTTATTCGTTTTTTCCTTCTTTTTATCTAGGAGACACTTGTTTTTTTTTTTTTTTTTGTTGTTTTCGTTTCTTTATTTCTCTTAAATATGCGGCAAAATTCTGTGGTGGCAGCTCTCTTGTTAACCATGTTCGATGTTCACCACGGTGCCAATGTAAAGCTACTAAACTATTTTACTCCATGTTGTTTCAAGTAATACTTAGGGTAATTGAGTATTCCCTTAAGAGAGCAAATAGGGAAATCAGTTGTGCATTAAATCAAGATAAACTGATAGATAGAATGATAGACTGGAATCATCACAAGAACCCACAGAAATGTCGAATGCTACTTTTTAAAAATTATTTTTGTTCGTTTTTACTATGTTTAATGTATTTTTTTTTACTAATGATTCACAAAAACGAGTTTAATAAGATCAATATATTTTTAGCTGAATGATGAAACATATTATGAGCGGATTGACAATATTGAGTGGAATAAGCAAAATTTGATTACATTAGTTTATGACAAGTATTTGTTGACATTGGATTTGACGATAACCATATAAATCTATTTACAGTGATTTAATTCTGAAACATAATCTTTCATAATATATTTTGATCGCAAAAAATAAATGTTAAAATATTCCTTGGTTTTAGGAACCCACAGAAATGTCGAATACTACTTTTTAAAAATTATTTTTGTTCGTTTTTATAAAAATATTTTTACTATGTTTTGCTATTTTCCTCTCGATTCAAACAATCAAACCAAGGCTAAATGGGTGATTCAACGGCCACACCCTTTTCTATTACCCTATAATTATTTTCCTGTCGGTGCGGAGATATATTGTTGATCAGAAAGTTTCTTAGGAAAATTAATTTAAACTCATGTTTACAATTTTTGCTTTGAGAGAAAAGTTAAAAATAATATTTGTAATATGAGGTCAAGTAATTAAAAAACTGTTAACGTGGTGGTGTTATTAGTGAAAAGCGTTATTTTTTCAATAATTAGTATTGAACTTATGAAAAAGCCTTCATTTTAGGGGAACATGTGTCACGCGAGAATTTGATGCTAGAATCTATTTTACTATCCCGACATGAAGAAATGAAGGAAGAAGACCAAACATTCCGTCCCCTCTCTGTCTGTCTGTCTGTCTCTCTCTCTCTTTCTTTTTTTTTTCCCTTTCTTTATATAAAGAGAGACGGAAGTCTTTCATCAAAATTCAAATACATCAGATTTTTGTAAAATCTTAACAATCGGTACCACATATCAATCAGTAAATATTCTTAAAAAAAGAATAAAAGTATACAAAAAGACATAATGTCGGCACAAAGTCTCATTTGGAAATTTTAGTATTTCAGATTTGGATTTAATTTGATCGATAGTTATTAAACAGTGATTAAGCAACTCCAGTTCATTCTTGAGACCACTTAAGCTTAAGCTTTAAATTTGAGACATTTTCTAGATTCAAAATCATCTAATGATTTTGATCAAATTCGGAAAAAGAATTCTAGATATAAGGTTAAGCATGACTGTATCTTGATGCTAAAGTGGACATGAAAGTAGCGTTGTTTTCTGTTCGGGAGACATAACTACATATACGTGTATATGTGTATGTGTATGTGTGTATGTGCGTGCGTGCGTGTCTGTGTGTATGTGCGTGTATGTGTGCACGCGTGTATGTGTATTCACCGAGAAAAACTTTAAAAGTGGAACGGGCAGTCTATCAACTAGACGGGGTTAGGAGGGTCCTAATAATCACCTTTTGTTTTTTCTTCCCCCGCCCTCGACACAAATCAATTATTGTACCATTTTATTGTTATCTTTTTTGTTTTTACACGTCATTAAAAAATGTTTTAAAAACTGGGAGTTAAGTAGGACGCCCCCCCCCCAATATGAAAGGGTGAATGCGGTATTATGGTGAAAGAAGATACTAGCTGGGAGAAACTTTTGATTTTGTTTAGTTCTGGAGTGACAAGGATGACCAACGACCCCAAAAATCCCCCCTTTTGAGTTGGCCATGTGCCTAAGTTTTTTGTTCATCGTTAATTTTGACTGTATTTTTAACATGAATAAAAGATTTGATATCTCAAAGTTTTATATAGCTTATGAGTTCGGCAAGTTTTAAATCGCAGACTGTTATTACAATTACGTTAAGTATATTTTCTGTCTTAAACTCAAATCACTGTTCTTGTCCAGAATTCCTTCCTATATTAAAAAAAACAAAAAAACAAAAAAAAAAAAAAAAAAAAAAAAAAAAAAAACAACAACAACAACAAAAGAAAAAAAAAACAGGAAAATGTCCGTATGATGTACGTACCCGTGACGGAATAACTATGTCATTACAAAAATCACGTAAATCAATTAGTTTTATTTTTAACTAATAAAATCAAATTTTATAAGTAATAAAAAATACCCAGGAAATTGACTTGTTCGCATCCTCATCTGGAAGAAACAAAGAGGCATAACTCCACAACAATTCAAACTTGCGAGACCAGCATTGTAGTACCTACGGTTGTCCATTAATCGCTTAAACTCCCTTAAAAATGATTTCCTTTATGAAAATAAAACTACTTGATAAATTTACGTGATTTTTGGAATATTGTCTTCACATTCAGTCACGGATATGTACATTATACGGATATGTAAATTATAAAATATAGGGTCAATCCTAGAAATGCATCTAAAATACGCTACCACTTTTTCATCGCATTTCATAAATGAACTCCATAATAAATGTGAATCAAAACAAACACAAACAATGCATCCAAAATCTGTTAAAAACGAACATCATGCTTATCTCCCTTGGTTTCTATTATTCTATTCCTGTCGCCCCAATTAGTTATTTTTATTGCATTTTCTTCTTTTTAAACTTTAAAATAAACGCGTCTAAATTTAATCCTTTGCAATTTGCCCCGTGTGTGGCCTTTACTCCCTCAACATTACCACCCCAACCGCCGAACCTAAAAATAGCAATCAACGAGTGATATTCAAAGGACTTGCAACAATTGGCAGGTTGACAGGTGATCGGGTCCGGCCAATGTTGCGTCGGACCGGCTGGACAGTCGTCTGGCAAGGTTTTTGCTACCAATGAACGTCCGTCCAGCAATTGGCTTCGTTTCAGCTAATTCAAAATTAAGCTGTTTTTATTTCACCAAGTCCTCTTCTCTTTAAGGGAGCGTTTCTCCCACTCTGATCAATTAGTACAATCAAATGATCGCATAGAACACCGAAAGGTAGAGACGCCATTTATAAACGACTTTCTGTTTCTAGCCATGTATTTTGCAAACTGAGTCGATAATAATGGTCTTACAGCAAGTACAGAGACATAGTCAATAACACTATATATATATATATATATATATATATATATATATATATATATATATATATATATATATATATATATATATATATAATGCATGCCGACGCTGGATCTCCCAGTAGAGCAAAAAACATGTATGTATATATGTACCTATTTACTATGCCTCCCCACGGGACAGAGTTAGACACCAGGGTCGTTTTTTAACGTGGAGAAAAGGTACAAAAATAAAAATTGTCTCAGTCGTGAAGGATTTCTCCTCCACCCAAAGAGAAACAGAAATAGAAGTGCAGCATCTGAAGAACAGATACTACACTTTGATCTTGACCAAAAGGCCAAGAACAAAACGCCAATGTTTGTATATATATATATATAAACAAAAACAAATATATATATAAAAACAAAAACAAATAACATATATATATATATATATATATATATATATATATATATATATATATATATATATACACACAAACATTATTGACTACATATATATATACATGTTTTTGCTCTACTGGGAGATCCAGCGTCGGCATGCCGGCACTTCTGGACTTTTTAGTTTTATAGGGAGGAGATAGAAAAAAAGAGGAACAGCTAAAGCACTACCAATAGGAGGGGGAAAAAGGAAGAAATTGAAATGTGAAAAGAGAAATAAGGGAGTCAGTGGTCAGTGCACACAAGGGATGCGTATAGGGTTTGGTGTATCACATTTCACTTATCGCTGGTCCAAGCAGTGTTTTGGTGTCGGGTTTTTGTACTCAGAGGACTTGCGTATTTAAATAAAAAATAAATATACATTTGTATAACATTTCGCGTCTGTGCAAACTTACGCACACATACGGGCAAAACCCATAACATATACATACACACCCGAGACGATTTATTTATTGTTAACACACACACACACACACACACACACACACACACACACACACACACACACACACACACGACAAGGGCAATTTAGTATATTAGAAATTTGTGATGATTTTTTTAAAAACAAATTCTGCATGTGTGTGCGACTAAATCTCTATATATTCATTTACTAGCGGGGTTGAGGGGTGGGGGCTTTGCCTGGACATAAAATACGCTTAAATATGATATTTTAATTTGTCCAGATTTCGTATATATTATTAGGAGTCATGATTTCAAAAGTTAGAAAAACTATTTGGGTACCATCAGCTAGAATTGAAACCGAAAGCAAAACTGTAGCATTAAAAGCTGGTTACGTTACCACTCTACCAACGTCACGTTAAAAATTAAAAATTAAAAATAAACTAAGATGAATGTACAAAATGTAAAAGGATTTTTTAAATTTTCACCCATTTTTTGACCCCTTAAAACTATTTTAACCCATTGTTTGACCCCTTAAAACTATTTTAACCCATTGTTTGACCCCTTAAAACTATTTTAACCCATTGTTTGACCCCTTAAAACTATTTTAACCCATTTTTTGACCCCTTAAAACTATTTTAACCCATTGTTTGACCCCTTAAAACTATTTTAACCCATTGTTTGACCCCTTAAAACTATTTTAACCCATTGTTTGACCCCTTAAAACTATTTTAACCCATTTTTTGACCCCTTAAAACTATTTTAACCGGCTAAAGACCAATAAAGGAACGCTCCATAAAAATCCAATCATTTGAGGTCCCTAGCGCCATTCTGCGATTTTTAGTTTCGGAATAGATAGAGTTTAAAAATATGAAGACAGACAGATAGACATATAACCTTCATTATATATATATTATATATATATATATATACTTAAGTATTTTATAATTTACAATTTTCATTATTAAATATGCATTTCTTTATTTTTAGTTTTTAATTATTTATTTGTCCACTAGGCATAAGTCATAATCAACAGGTAAATAATCCAATACGTTTTTTGAATGCTGTAATGATGGATAGTGCATTTAAAATACATAGACATCGTGTGTAATATATATTTCGTGTGTAATATATATTTCGTGTGTAATGTATAGACATCGTGTGTAATACATTATGTAGCCAGACTTTGTGGGCACCCTGTACAAACACACACACACACACACACACACACACACACACACACACACACACACACACACACACACACACACACACACACACGCACGCACGCACACACGCGCGCCCGTATGTGTGTGTGTGTGTGTTTATATATATGATGAGTGCAACGTCTTGTCAGACGAGTGCCACTCCCTCAGACACGAGCCCAAAAATGACTTCCATCGCCACAGGACCATTTCAATAGACAAATGCGTGAGGGAGCATCTATACACATATGATGTTACAGAGTCTTAGCTTTGTACGACAGCGTCTCTCTCTCGGTTCAAAATGTTGACATCCAGCAACAAGCAAGAGCATGATAGCCAGCAACAAGTTAAACTGCAGACCAGCTTAATGATACTGGTCTCCCGCTTTATGGTTTTTTAAAATCAGAGATTTTCTTCTCCTAGAAAGGTTGCCTTCACCACGGTTTACGGGAGCCCTCTCCACCCCGACGCACACATACATACACACAAACACACACGGTGCTAGTTGGCCGTTGACCCCCAAAAAGGGTTCATTCGCCCTTTATATATATATATATATATATATATATATATATATATATATATATATATATATATATATATATATATAGGGTGCCCACAAAGTCTGGCTACATAATCTACAGGATGCTTCCACACATAATGTAGCCAGACTTTGTGGACACCCTGTGTATTTCGTGTGTAATATATATTTCGATTCAAGCAAATTTCATTATACAGGGTGAGCCAAAAGTAGGTCAACAATGTTGTAAGCATTCCTTCCTGTGGATGTGGCATCGCCATGATAGAGGTAAACTAAAATCCAGCATCAATAAAAATGGTCCTGGCTATCAATCTCCACGATATACAGCAAGTAAAACTCATCAGCAACGAATTTAACTCGTCTCTTTTTCTTTTAGCCGTATAACTAGCCAGGGCCGTTCTTATTGAGGCCGAATGGCTGACTCTAGTTGGCCTCTATCATGACAAGAGTACCACTCACACAGGTAGGAAGGTGTACAACATTGTCCACCTACTATTGGCTCACCCTGTATTTATCGTAGCTTATTAGTTACAATGTAATCTGGCATTGATCAATTTCTATTATGTCACAGCGAACCACTGAACATGCAAACAGAAAATTGCACACTGCACACTTTTGATCAATTTATGTTATGCTATCTGTGCACCATTAAACATGCAATTTGATAAATTCACGTGACATATATAAAAACAACATACGTATTAGATTGACAAGAAAGTTCTTGCGGAAGTTTTAATTTTGATTTCAAATTATGTATTTTCAAATAAGTTTTCGCTATAACACCTTTACTTAATATATCATTTTAAAGGGTGTCTTTCGTTCTATCTAATCATTTAAATTACAGTCATTTTAAAACAATTATGCCTTTTTTATAACATCGTATACAAAATGGAAATTTGTACATCTTTTTTTATTTCAATTCAATCTAGGCCAAAAAAACTCCTGAAATAGCTCGCGATATCAACGAAGTGTTTTACCCAGCAAAGCACAATGGTGGTTAAAGAAATTTCGTGGCGGTGACAAGAGTCTGGAAGACGATATACGTAGTGATCGACCATCAGATGTTGACAACGATCAATTAAAAGCCTTAGTCGACGCCAATCCATGAACAACTGTTCGAAAACTTGTTTCTTACACGACGATTTCCAACCACGTGAGAAAGGCTGGAATAACAAAAAACTTGATAAATTGGTGCCTCACGAATTGAACAATGACCAAAAGAAACACCGTTATGAAATGTCTTCTTCCATTCTTTTACACAACAAGAACGACCTGTTACTGACCAAATTGTGACTTATGATCAAAAGTGGGGTATTTACGACAACTGGCGACGCTCAGCTCAGTGGTTAGATGCCTACGAAGCTCCACGACCCTTTCTAAAGCCAGAGTTGCACCAAAAGAAACTCATGCTCTCTGTTTGGTGGTTTGCGACCGGTCTCATCGCTTTCAGTTTTTTGAATGCAGGCGAAACCATTACGGCAGGGAAGTACTGTCAACAAATGAATCAAATTCATCAGAAACCCCGACAACAGCACCCAGCATTAGAAAACAATAGAAGGCCCGAGTCTCCTCCACAACAATACCCGACCGCACATTGCTAAACCGACCATGCAGAACTTGAATGAATTGTGCTAAAAAAAAACTCTGACTCATCTGCCATACTTTCCAGACTTTTCACCAACTATTTTTCAAGCATCCTGACAACTTTTTCGTGAGAAACCTAAGCGATATCAAAAACGCC
>NC_136509.1:67807100-67832100 GCF_053919585.1 Euprymna scolopes
CGTAACGTTACCCAACACGTTGTAGCCTAAGTCGCAAAGTAGACAAACAATAGGAAAGAACTTTAACTCGCTTTTTCTAATTGTAACAATGACATTTATGTCATCGTTCTCCTACCACGCGTGACTTTTTGTTACGGCTGTGACGTCACCACGTCTCTAACGTGTTCTCGAACGTCATGCATATCTGTAACGTGATCGTCTTCTCCAACGTGCTCTTTCTTTTATCGTCTTTTTCTTTACCAGTGACGTTATTTCGTATACATTTGCATACACGCGTCTCCGCGCTGTTACAGTATAACTGAGATATATCTATGTATGCGACAGAAAAGCACTTGACTAAGCGATACAAACCGTTCTCCCCCTTTTTTATTAGAAACATCCTATTCTCATATAAGGGTACGTGGACGTAACATCCTGCCACTCTCTCATAACATATTAGAGAGTTAAAGGTTTTCTTGCATCCCCCTCTCTCTCTCTCTCTCGCTCTTCCCCCCCTCTCTCTCTCTCTCTCTCTCTCTCTCTCTCTCTCTCCATATTATAGTCTGGCCTTGACTATTTGTCAAGCAGGAGTAAATAGAACTTGGAGAAACAAGTCGAACCTTTCTTGTACATAACTGCAAGCAAGCAGGTCCACTATATTGGGAAGTCTGCCAACGGGCAGCTCAATTATATTTCATGTTGTCCTGCCATAGATCTCCACCAAGGGGAATTTCTCCTAAAAATGTTCGCTTGTATTTTTTCCGCCATTTTGTGGTTTTATTTTCAATCTGTTCCTACTTTCTTTCCTTTTTTTCATATCTTTTCACCATTCTTTATTTACTTATGTCATTTCTTCTTTATTTATTTCTTTGTCTAATTTGTTTTCTCTTTTTTCATTTTTTTTCTTTCGTTTCTTTCTTTGCTTTGTTCTTGCCATATTTTCCTTTTTCTTTCTTTTTTACTTTGACTTCTGTGTTGAAAAAAAACCGGTAATTATCGGGGGTTTATGCGACTTTGTAGTTGCCGCATCCCACATTCTTTCTATTCTCACCTTTTGTTGGTCTCCAGTTTTATTTTTTTAATTTCTTATTTTTCCTTCTTTATATTCTTTGTTTTTTTATTCATTTTCCTTTCTTTTCTATTTTTGATTGCGTTTCAATTACTAGCTTATTACTTCCTTATACGTTTCATTGTTTTCTTTCTCTTTTGTATTACTCTTTTACTTCTTTCATTCTTTTCTTATCTTTATTCTTTTACCATCTATCGTTTCCTTCTTGTTTTTTCTTCTTCTTTTCCATTTTTTCTATCGGTATTTATTTCTTTTGTTTTTTCCCCCACAATTTTCTTGTTCTTTTGTCAGTTTTCTAACTTCGTTTCTTTTGTTTCTTCTTTTTTCCTTTTTTTTTCTTTCACTTCTAGCTTTTTAGAATGGTAAAATCTAACATGGTCTTTATCGTACTCATAACTTCTCCCTTTCTTTTTATACCATTTTCTTTATTGACATTTCGTCATGTTTTTTCCTTTCTTTACTTTCTTTCCATTCTTTTTCTTTTCTACTTTTTCAATTTCTTTTTCTTTTCTATTCTTTCAATTTCTTTTCTTTGACTCTTACGTTTAGTCATACTCATTTCTCTCCTCACCCTTCTTATTTCTGACTTATTTTGTCACTTCCGTCAATACAATTGGCCCTTCCCCGACAAACACACATATACGTATATCCACCTCCCCACATCAACCCACAACATGTCATTTGGCAACAAGACAATGTCAGACGTTCTGCAATCACATAATTATGTCGTTAAAGACTTGAGATGACACCTGGCGCGACTCCGAAGCCATGTGACGCTCCGAGAGGAAATTCCAGCATCCAGTGTTACCGAAAACGGAAGTGTGCGTGTATGTACTTCCGTATTTAGCTTTCTCTTCGTATACCGCACATGGCGATTACGAAGACTAAGTGCGTCAGTGTGCGGGCACATGTATATATGCGCACAAATACATGCACGTAGATACAAATTCTATGGATATACTCGCACGGAATAAATATTACACAAATTTCAGTTCTTTGGAAAAGTTTAAACGGTTTTGGAAAGTATAATATGGGAACAAATATATGAAAATTCAAATATTCCAGATTTGCATAATCATTAAGAAGAAGATTTGAAGAAGATTTGCTGAATTTCAATTTCGTCTTGAGTCTTAAATTTTAGGCACTTTCTAGAATAAAAATCCTGTAATAAATCTTTATCGAATTGGAATAAGTATTCTAAGGTTTAATATCATTATATCTTGATTTTAATCTACATAAGACGACTTAAAAAGATTCATAACTATTCTGTTCGAGGACTTAATCTTATATATATGCATCCTGGGATGTGTATTATACTAATATATATATATAACAAAGTGGCCGACTATAGTCGAGAGCGGCCCGGAGTATCCCTATCATTAGCTGCTACACGAAGGTGTAAGGGAGGGCAACACTGCATTTCCAGGATTAATCCACTTACCTTTGATTGCTCTTTAAAATGCAAAAGTGCATGGAATAATATTTTTAAGTTTTTAAACCACAGCCCACCTTTCTTAAAATCTATGCTAAATCTAGTTAAGAAAATCAAATTTAAACAACAAAAATACCACTCCAATTTAATTACTCTAAAAAGCAACAACTTTGCTGTAAAAGTAAAAAAAAAATAAAGATTTATTTGTCTCCGCCGATAAGACAAAAATTATTATAAGCTCGACTACCCAACATATAAAAAAACTCATTGCTTAGATATTTTAGCATCTATGAATATCCATAATGCCACAAAAATGCTGTCACAGGCACACCTAGATTTACCCTTAAGTACCATAAAACTAATTTTTACGACAACCCATCTATTAGATTGAATTGCCCATCTATTTTTGATTTAGGTTCAGTAAGTAATAATATCTTAGATGGAAGTATTCCGTCTACTAGAGAAAAAGTTCGCTTCTCCCTCTAGCAAAACTCAGACTCTATAATTAACTGATTTCTTGCCCTAAAACATTAACATGCCTTCGATTTTATAACCCTAGATACTAACAGCTATTATTCGTCCATTTCTTCTATCCTCTTAAATAAGGTCCTTGTTCTCGCTAAAAGAAACTCTGATTTAATAAATTAGGAAACTAAATTAATCCTCTTAGCTCGAAATTCTCTTATACACTTCAACAATGAATTTTAAACTAGAAAAGATGCCCCCAATATCTTCGACGAGTGCTTAAGATTCTGCTGAGGTAACGAACTTAATAGGCCTTTACCTTTTGAAATAACTTCATTTTAAACACATCCAAACTCAATTTAAATCTTTTCTATGTTCACAAGTTTTCCAATCGCCCTAATTCTATTGCCAATAGATATGATCCCCTAGACTAAGGGAATATAATAAAACTATTAGAAAATTACACAGCTTTTAATTTACAATTTTGGGCTATCTATAACAATTGAACAGGACAAAATTTTTTTTCTTGATACCAAGCAAAAAGTAAATACAAAATACTACAGTCCCTAATCTCAATTTAAATCTTTTCTATGTTCACAAGTTTTCCAATCACCCTAATTCTATTGTAAAATCCATAGTTCCTTCTGTCTCTAGAAGAATTTCTTCACATTCCACAGACAATATGCTTTCAACCAAAATGCAACCTTCTTAAATTACACTTTTAAAAATTCATGTTATAATTTAAAAAAAAATGCAGTATAACCGCAATAACCCCGACTAAAAATAAATCAGATTTCAGAAAACTGAATTCCACTGAATAATAACTGTAATAACCAACCGCTTTACCAACATATCTCCGCTCAGTGTAATAATCATAATAAGCCAAACCCCTGCAATCGTCTTAGGAAAAAGAAAAATTATTGGTTTAATCGTCCCTTCAAATCAAATGTCAAAACAAATATACCAAAGTAATTTAAGATTGTAGAAAATTCTTTTAAGCAACAACAGATACATTTAAAATTTCTTACTCTACAAATCCCAATTTAGTACAGACGATAATAGCTTCAAATAACAAAGAATCAAGTTAACCAAGACCATCCCTTTTCCTATAATGCAAAAAGTTAACTGCAATTGTAACAATAAGTAAGATTGACAGCTCCAAAACGATTGCATCCATAGGGATGTCATATATTCTTGCTGAGTTACCATGAAACACCGCTAAAATAATTGGAAATAATCTTCCCATGACAAAATCTCCCACCCTTCAACTACTCAAAATACAACTCAACTGAGTGAATCAACGGTTTCAACCGCAAACAACCACGTCACAACTAACAATATAAATAATAGTATCAATATTGTTGAATATAGTACTGATATTAATAATAATAGTAATAATAACTTGAATAATAATAATACGCCTTGCTTTTCTGAAAACACTTATAAACCCCCTCTCGAAACCAGATTCCAATATCCCCGTAGCGATTGAATTTACTATTGCTAATTATAACAACCTTGAATTAAACCAAAATCCTACTCCAAATCCTAACAGAAATCCACAAATCATTAACAGTACGCGAACGGTAGGCAAGATATACACTTGTATTGGTGCCACTTCAACTTTAATAAAGGTTAGAATATCTAACCACATTTCTTCCTTTAATAATGAAATAACTAATAATAGCTACAGAACTTCCATAACCACTTTAATTAAAAAACTTAAATCTAAAAACACTCTTTTACCTCTAAATTGGGTTATTCTTAAAAACTCCTGGTCTTATACCACAGGTTCTAAGTCTTGTCACCTTTGCAGATCTGAAGCTATACGTATAATTACTTTCCCCCCAAAGCATCAGTATAATTTATTCCAAAAGCGAACTTATTTTCCAATGTAAACATATAAAAACCCAAATATAACGATTTCGAAATTACTTAGCTTACTTCTTAAACCTTAGGCTATAAATTTACTTAACATAAGAGATTTATTTTATTCTTCTTCATTATTATTTCTTTTAGACTAAAGGAGTTCTTATATGCTGGCCCTGGCGATATATCTGCATATATGTATGTTTCTGTTTGTATACGTACTTGTGTGAGTATATGCATCTATCTATCTATCTATCTATCTATCTATCTATCTATCTATCTATCTATCTATCTATCTATATATATATATATATATATATATGTAAATATATATGCATATATATGTGTATATATATGTGCATGTATATATGTACATGTACGCATGTATGTCTATGCGTGTGTGTGTGCCAATTAGGTGTGAGTGAGTTGGCTCCTTTAGTCTCACTTCTTATTCTATAATATTAATTTTGTATATGTATGCATAACTTTTATACATTTTGTATATGGAGATATGTGTATACGGACAATTATGCATTAAATTATTAAACTCTAGCTTATGATCTGTAAACCTTTCTACTTATTTAAACTTCCCTCCCAATTTTAAATAAATAAATATGAGTGATCATTTCTACATAATTATTTTTCTGTCTGTGTCACAATGACCTCACTTGACCTATATTTATCTGTTCTAAAAATAGATTTCCATCTGCCTTTTTCTTTCTTCCCTCTTTTCGCGCTTTTATTATTCTTTTTTCTTCCTCTTTTTTTCTTTTTCATTTTTCCTTTCTTTTTCTTACTCCCCTTTCTCGATTTCAATTTCAATCTATATTGCTATTCCTTGAATCTTCGTTTAACCTTTTCTATTTGATTAAATGGCTTTGCTATTTCCTGGACATCTGTAATTCTGTTACTCGTTCTTCTAGATTATCAGTTGACTTATTTGGATTCATCCTATTTCTTCCTGGATTTTACTTTCTTTTTCAATGGAGTTCTACCATATCCTTTTATATGTATCCTTGTTCTTCCTTCACAATTATTATGAATCTTTATAAGCTTTCACTAACTGGTAAAAACGTTTTATGCAAATATTATTTAATTCATAATTGTAGTTTCTTATTACGCTTTAACCTGTAAAATTTATTGTATATTTTGCAAACCTCTTTCCTCTGATGAGAAGAATTGCATTTTTCGAAACTCCACGGAATAAGGTCTTTCAAGTTTACTTGTGCTCCTTGTCGGATAATTAAAAATTCTGTATAACTCTTTTACAGGTTTTTAATGTCTTTTTGAAAATTTGAATTAATTTTCAATAATAAGATTTTGTCTTATATATATATATATATATATATATATATATATATATATGTGTGTGTGTGTGTGTGTGTGTGTGTGTGTGTGTGTGTGTGTGTGTGTGCACACGCGCGTGTGTGTGTGTGTCCAAATCATTAATCTGCATCGGTATTAAATTCACTAATGCTACCCAAACAGGGTTGATGTTCTCTCTAAATGTTTCCTGATTTTGTTTAGTAAATTTTAGGCAGTTCAGCTGATGTCGTCTACATAAAGTTTTTTTTATAATTAAAACACTATCTTTTATTTGACTAAACACAAAACGCCAATCTACATTACGCACTAGATGCATATGTGTTGTGGTTTGGGGTCACAATATTAAGGTGAAATAGTCCTGGAGAGCACATTCGCAATTTAACCGCTCATAGTGAAGACCAGGACTCTTTCACCTTAATATTGTGACCCCTAACCAGGAGCACAACAATATGTATGAGTCTTATGATTTTACCAGTAAAGGAGTGTACGATTGGATTAATGGATGTAATCATTCTCAATGGAATCGATTCTGCTGAGTTTGAATCTTATCAAATTGTCATTTGCGAGCTGATAACGTTGGGAAAGGTATGCACTTGAAATGTTTACACAACGTAAAAAATAGCAAGTTGTGTTTAATAAAGTGTCTACACTGATTTGTATACAGGTATTGTGTTTCAAAATAAATAGCATAAAAAAGTTGGTGCGCTTTTAACATAGCATGAGGTGTTCCAGACTGCAACAAACATCTTATAACCTTTGGTCTTACATCAAATAGCTTCTCTCATTTTCCTCCTGCATCTCGCACTCTTCCTCTGCTCTCCTCACCCAAGAAGAGTTTTCTCTCCTCCGAACGATGGCAGCACATATACTATACTATAAGTCCGAAGCCCTCAGGTCAATAAAGTGTATTTTAATTCGAGTTTTATACCAATGATCGATTAAAAATGTCGATCCCTCCGCCCAAAGAATTTTGTTTGTTAACTTGCAAAATAATGAATATTATCTCCGCCAAAATTTGTTTATATTCTGTTCTATGGGTGTGTCTTGTGTAGTTTCTGATATTTAGCTGGGCTTACTCATGCACACAAATAGACAACTACTCTTTATATAGTAAATTACTATTACATCAATAGTGTGTAATGCTTTTAATGTTTGATTTGAAAAGATGGCTACAAGGAGACACGCCAAAAGAGGTATAATAAATAAAAAAAATAGAAAAACAAAACAATTAACCAATAATAAAACAAGCTAAATCGTAGCCACGAGGTGGATGACACAACTAAAATCCTCGGCGAAAATAGATGGACGTAAAAGCAGAAACGCAATTTTCGAGCCGCCTTAAGGAGCGCATAACATGACTGGACATTATTAAGGTGCAAACCATTAAACAATGCAAATTGTCCTTACGGTCAACCGATTGACACACCTACCCAACACCCAGCTTTTACCAGCGTTTTTGACGTTGTCCGAAGGACGTAATTGCCAGAGAGATAACCCCGGTAAGGTACACATACGCTGGCCCCTTTTTCGATTTGGCCGATCACACTTCAGTGTCATCAGTGCGAATTGGTTTTCCGGTTTCCTCTTTGGTTAATCACGGACTTGGTCGGAATTCTCTCTTGGGCATTTTTCAACTGACCATTTAGGCTTGATATGAACGAGATGCGTTGCAGGGATGGTTTTAGGCGCTGTGCTTTTACTGGTGATAAAGCAATCTGTTTAAAACAGTAACTTTTATATATATATATATATATATATATATATAGAGAGAGAGAGAGAGAGAGATAGATAGATAGATAGATAGATAGATAGATAGAGATAGATTGATAGATATTTGTATGTATATATGTATGTATATATATATCTACAAAATTATAAAACTCAAATGACCTTGTAAAGGGTGCTGTAACCCTACATCCAGTTTACGACTTCCGGTTGCGCATGCGTACATAAACATAAACCCATAACAGCGTAAACAAATAAACACAAATCACTACTTTTGCAGAATTTGATTTGCGCACTGAAATATTAACGTTATTGTTTAGAAATTAATATTTAACATGGGAAAGGTGGGGATATTTTGCAACTATTCTGTATTACAACTATACTGTCGCAATTTTCTTACAAATAAATGAACTTTGACCCGTTGACAACCATAAGAACAATTTACAACGGCGAGTTCTCCACCATCTTCTTTTTTTTGATTTATTCTTTTTTAAAAACATTCATACATTTTCTTCTAAACTACCAACATAATTAAAAAAACACGAAAATATGCGTTACAAATAAATAATCAACGCGACAATAAAACGTATTGGTTTAGTGTGTACGTTTTCAGCGCCCCAAGTTATTTTCGCGTTTAAATTATCCAAATAAACAATTAATACTTTTTTTACATCGTTCATTTCCGTATTACGTTTATTTTAACGCAATTTTCTTACAAATAAATTTACTTTTACCCGTTGACAACAATAAGAGGATTTTACAACGGCGATTTACCCACTGCCTTTCCCTTTTTCCTTCTTCCCCATTCCATCTCCCCCTGCCACCTTTCTTCCTTTCTTTTTCTAAGCCTCTAACCCCCTTCCTTCCCTTCAACCGTTCACTGGAAGCCCAAACAACATTCAACAGACCTGCATAAATTCCTAACCTTTTCTCAAATATAAGTATATTAAATTAAGATAAACTTAAAAAAAAAAGAAGGGAATTTATGACACACTGACCCTCGAAAGACAGGCGACGTACTACAGACAAAGGAGCCTCTCGCTTGTTGAAGATAACATCTGTATAGCTTTAGGTTTGGAACCCAACCCCCTCAACCCACAAACTCTAACCCCTAACACCAAAATGAAAATGAATAAAGACACCGATAAATAAGTAAATAAACAAATACGAGAATAAATAAACTAACAAATTCGCACCCAATTCAATCTTGTTCTCCGCGAAGCTGAACCTTCACCCTCATGACCTGTTAAAAAAAAAGAAAAGAAAAAAGCCTTCTTTTGCTGATGATTAATTTTCGCTCTTAATTTAGAATTCCGTTTTCGAAAATGAGGGTTGTTGCCTGATGAGGTCTCTAATTAGTAAATACTAGTAGACCGAAACATGCTCATGACTGTGTAGCAACAAACTACTGCTTAGGTAAAGACAAATCTAAAATATATACGTATACACACACGTATATATATATATATGTGTATATATATATGTATGTATATATGTATATATATATGTATATATATAGAGAGAGAGAGAAAATAAAAAAGGAACAAACCGTATTATGTGTTCACCAACGTTTCGTCTTTATTTCGAGACTTCCTCTGGGTGAATGAGATTAAGAAACCAAAAAATATACCAGTACAAAATATTTGAAAAAGTTTCACGTGCACAGTGTGACGCAGTTCTATTTAAGAGAAACGGAAAAATTGATGTTGGAAATTCAAAAAAAAAGGGGGGCTGGCGCTGTTAAAGAGAAGGAAATTTTAGTGACGTCATATAGTCGTTAATTTAATTTTAAAACTATGAACGCAAGTTTATATTCTTATTGGGAAAAAGATATATCTGTTGAAATTTAAATATAAGTTTGTAACAGGAATGAAATTAGTGTTTTTTATGTAATTTATTGATTGAGATTATGTGTTAATTATTACAGGGGGTGTTTGAATGGTGTGAGAAAGTTAACCTGTGTCCACAGTTAAATAATGTTCTTTTAATAACAGTTTACTTATTAATGGCGCTATGTTATAGAAACCTCCACGTTGTTTAATAGTGCTTGAAATTGCGATAAGCGCAGATTCAAGGAGTCTCCGGCGCGGTTTATTTGAAATGAATTTAACTACTTTTGCTTGTTTAAAATCAAAGGTGTGGTTATGTTGCAATGTATGAGAGAATAATGCACTTAGAGAATTGCTATTTTTTATATCTCTTTTGTGTTCATTGAGCCTTTTTTCCAATTTACGCTGAGTTTCACCAACGTATTTATGATGGCATACATAAAAATTACATAAAAAACACTAATTTCATTCCTGTTACAAACTTATATTTAAATTTCAACAGATATATCTTTTTCCCAATAAGAATATAAACTTGCGTTCATAGTTTTAAAATTAAATTAACGACTATATGACGTCACTAAAATTTCCTTCTCTTTAACAGCGCCAGCCCCCCTTCCTTTTTGAATTTCCAACATCAATTTTTCCGTTTCTCTTAAATAGAACTGCGTCACACTGTGCACGTGAAACTTTTTCAAATATTTTGTACTGGTATATTTTTTGGTTTCTTAATCTCATTCACCCAGAGGAAGTCTCGAAATAAAGACGAAACGTTGGTGAACACATAATACGGTTTGTTTCTTTTTTATTTTCTCTATTTTGTCGGAATACTATTTCCATTATTTTCATATATATATATATATATATACACTTGTGCCCGATATTATTCATACCCCTCGGATCTTTGAGATTTCTATAAGAATATTGCTCAAACCAGAAGATAGACAATATTAAAGGGATTTCAAACAATAAATCAAGCATAAGCATTTAATTTAAACTCAACAAATAAATAAATTATGCAAGTCTGAAGCATTATACTAAGAAAAACAATAATGGCACTAGTTCAAAATTATTCATACCTCTCTTACTAATAGTCAATAGCATGCCCTTTATTCTTAATAACTGCCTGTAACCGTTTTGGATATTTATCAACAAGGTTTTTACAATCATCAACACTGATTTTTGACCATTCTTCAATGCAGTAGTTCTCTTAATCCCTCAAATTTCTAGGTTTCCGCTTTTTAACCTCAGTTTTCAATATGTGGCAGAGGTTTTCGATAGGGTTCAGGTCAGGACTCTGACTAGGCCATTCCAAAACATTAATGTGATTATCCTCAAACCATTTCTTGACTATTTTGGCAGTATGTTTTGGATCATTATCCTGTTGAAGGACCCAGTTTGGTCCTAAATGGAGCTTCTCCGCATCCTGTCTAATGTTTTTCTGGAGTATCTCCAAATATTGCTCCTTCTTCATGGTCCCATCTATCTTGACCAAACTACCTGGACCACTAGCCGAAAAGGAGCCCCAAAACATTAGGCTACCACCACCATGTTTCACCGTGGGTATGGTGTTCTTTGGGTTGTAAGCTTCTCCTTTCTTCCTCCAAACGTAAGAAGCATCCATATGGCCAAACAATTCAATTTTTGTTTCGTCAATCCACAAAATACTTGAGAAAACGGAATCTGGAGAATTCACATGGGTCCTAGCAAACTTTAGACGTGCTGCAAGGCGTTTTCCGGTGTGCAATGGAGTCCTTCTTGGTCTTCTTCCTTTCAGACCATTTTCATGCAGAGTCCTTTGCAATGTTTGCCTTGATATTTTTATGCCAGAAGACTCCAGATTTTCTAAAATGTCCTTAGTAGTGGTGGTTGGATTTGCATTAACACTTCTTACAATATTCCTGGTGGCTCTAGCAGACAGTTTCCTTTTCCTTCCTCTACCAATCAAGTTGTTTGTTGTGTGGTGGCTCTGGAATTTTGTGATGATGCTCTGTACTGTTGCTGTAGGGACCTCAAATTTCTTGGAAATTGACTTGTAACCTAAACCATCCTTATGTGAATTCACAATTTTAGTCCTAAGAACATTACTAAGCTCTTTTTTCTTCCCCATTCTAATAATTTTTATTCTTTTTTTGGTTTTCAGTTGATATCATTTTAATTTCTGAAAAATGCAAAAAACGAAATGAAATTAATCAAAGGTTGTATAAAAGCATTCAAAATAAGAATCAAACAGGAAACAAACAGTCAGAAACTCGATTAATACTGAAAAAATAAGGGGGTATGATTATTTTTGAACATTGCAGATTTTATAAATAGCTGTATATTTCTTTTATTACAAGTATCCCGAGATTTTAAAATGACGAAAATGATCAGAAGAGGTTTATTAAGAATATGTATCAATATGGACGTAAACAATAAATTCTTACAAAGTTACACCTAATAAACTCAATTTTCAAGAGGGGGTATGAATAATATCGGGCACAAGTGTATATATATATATATATATATATATATATATATATATATATATATATATATATAGAGAGAGAGAGAGAGAGAGAGAGAGAGAGAGATGAGTCGCGGACGACGAAACACGTGTCAATGGATATTTATATTTTAAAAATAATATATATGCCGCTCCCCATTAAGGGGGTACCAGATTGATCAATGTGAAAATTATTCCCAACAAGCATTTAGGTAAAAATGCACTTTCGTATAAATACTTGAATTCATTCAAGAAAGTATCGCTAACAAAAACAAATAAAAACATCTGCATAAAAGTGATACATTTAGTAGTCCTGCGTGGTAGAGGTTTACGCCTTTTATCACGACGTACCGATTTCGAATCTCGCTAGATTCAACGCATCTGATGAGTTGTGGACGACGCAACACTATATATATATATATATATATATATATATATATATATATATATATATATATATATAGTCTGAAGAAGCTTTGATTAAACAAATGTAAAAAAATAAAGAATGCAGTTAAAATTCCCCCCCAAAAAATTTAACTTATCGCAGATTTAGCACCTACATAATCTGACTTCTAAAAAGTTTATAATTACAAAAGAGAATTCATGTAAATAAGGATGAAAGAAAAAACGCCTTAACTAAAATTGTTAAATAGAAACAGACTTAGCATTTGCATAAGCCGATTTCTCAAAAGTCTTCAATTATAAAAGAGAATTTAATTATATAGGGATGAAAAAAAAAGAAAACCTCAACTAAAATTTTCTAAATAGAAAACGAGGATACTAAACTGTCTACCATGTAGCTGTTTCTGGGATTTAAAAACAGGACAGCTTTTCAATACATAACTCTCCAGTTGATAATACCACTTCCCTAATAAAAAATGCAGAATAATACGGTTACTATTTATACTAATATATAAAATTTAAAAAAATAAACTATTAATAATATATATATATTAGTAAATTTAATAGGATTACATAAGAATATATATATATATATAAGTAAATTTAATAGGATTACAAGATCTGTTCTGCGACATGTTAACTAGCATATAAAAGCTCAAGTACCTTAGGTATCAGAAAGGCAAATAGGTAAGAGGAAGGAAACTTAGCCATACATATCTAAAAACCCAATATATAGTCTAAAGAAACTTTGAGTAAAACATGTAAAAAAATAAAGAATGCAGTTTAAATACACGGAAATAAACTAGATTTAACTTATCGCAGACTTAGCCCCTATATAATCCGATTTCTAAAAAAGTTTATTGCAAAAGAGAATTCAATTATATAAGGATGAGAAAAAAATTGTTAAATAGAAATAGACTTAGCACTTGCATAAGCCGATTTCTAAAAAGTCTTCAATTATAATGCACCTACATAATCCGACTTTATATATATATATATATATATATATATATATATATATATATATATATATATATATATACTCCTATAGTTTTTTTGTATTGATATTCATATTAAAAACCCTTGATATTTATTTGCTACCCCACGAAAGCAAAATGTGACACAAGGTCGTTTTCAATGTGGGGGAAAACCAGCACCCTAATAAAAAGGACAAAAGGGATATTCTGGTAGGGACCAAAAATAATAATTGTCTCAGTATAGAGGGTTTCCCCTCCATTAACCAAGGACAAATTAACTTAAGTATAGCATCAGAACAGTGCCCCTTTTTTATTTATGATGAATGCTATTCCATGAACCATATACAACTTCGTTGTATATGGTTCATGGAATAGCATTCATCTGCAAAAGGTCAAGCTAATTTGTTTTAAATATTCATTTTAATTAATTACCTATTAGTTTTTCGGTTTTCTCATGGGATGATCATCTTTAGTTAACTATTACGTGTAATGATATTCATGCAGATATTCTACATAATTTATACTTGCGTAATATTTGCGGTAAAAGGTTATAGTAAGGACAAACCTCTTTCTATATATATTTATGCATGCGTATATATATTTGTTTTAAAAAAATTTCCTACCAAACTCCTCTGTCAGTTTTTGGTCTACAGGCACGAAACTTAATATATAGGACATTCGAACCCATACGAAACTTTATATTTGGGTTTTATCCGGGGAAAATAGGTGTAAAAGTGTGAAAATTAAAAAAAAAAATAGAATTTGCCAGGTAAAGGTCGAACGACGGCATTACGAATATGCATTTTTTTTAATCAACACAGCTGGAGTCAGATTTTAATATACTTAACCCTCTGATGAAAAGGAATATTTCTTTCGAAACCCCGCGGATTAAGAGCAATTCATTTAATATCTGTTTCCTTTTTGAAAATTAAATATGTTTTTAACTCTTAAAGTATTTTTAACATATTTTATTAATTCTTTGTTCATATATATATATATATATATATATATATATATATATATATATATATATATATATATATATATATATATATATATATATATATATATTGTAACCTCTTGTTTTATTAATATTTGTACTTGCCTGATATAGTCCTGATACGCATTTCTCTAGTTAGACTGTCTTTACTTGTTTGTAGTCTATAATCTTGATTTGGCGTATAAATTTAAATATCTTCACTTTAGAGTAAATCATATATTTGAATGTTCTATTCAGTGTCTTATCCGGTGCTGATGATGAGACTTTATTCCAATAAAAAATTGTATCGTGTCAAAAACGATCGTACACTGATTTCTTATTTGTGTTGGATTCATGAGGCCTATGTAAATCATTTTACCAAAATCATCTTACCTTTTTCTTTATATATATATATGTATATATATATATATATATATATATATATATATATATATATATATATATATATATATATATATATATATATGCATTAGGACTCATTTATTTGGATCATTTATTTAATAATGGAATACAGGCAAAATTGGGAGATAGAAGAGATTCTTTATGTTAGGGCATTTCGAAGCCTAATGCTTCTCATCGAAAGAGTAGAGAAGGTGCTAGGTAGCATGGGGAAGATGTGGCGTCTAACGTAAGGTTCATTAGGGACGAAAGAGATTAAGAGGAATTATAGAAAGTTGGGGGAAGCTTTATTGAATTCTAAATAAATAAGTAGAAGCTTATTATATATAGTGTCATATATAAGATTATATATGGTCTTTAACATAGTATTGAGAGTGTATTATGGTTAAATTATTTTAACGGTTTGTGTGGTGTCTATTTTCTATGGACTGGGTAATTTTGATTTTGATTAGTGCCACCTAAACGGCAAATGGCGGCTATAAATTTGCTTATAATTTTTTTTTTGGAGGGGGGGGTTAAGACTGAAAAGTAATATGCGGCAATATATTTATAAGTTTCTACTGTTATGATACAGAGAGTATGATCATAAGGGGGTGGTCGGAGATTAGGGTGGCAATGACTATGAGTGCGTTTAACTTGATGTAAAAGGTTAAGTATACATAGAGATGTCAAAGTCGAGGAGAAAGAAAACTTATGAGAGTGGTAAAAAATATACCAAATAAAAGATGATAGTAATGAAAATTATAATAATAATAATAATAATAATATAGTAATAATAAAGATGAAAATAAAATAAGAGTAAAATTGAAGATAAAAATAAAGATGAAATAAAGACAAAATTAAAGGTAAGCATTAAAAATAAACATTAAAGATAATATTACCATTAGTTGTGATAGAAGTATATTCAAAATTATTGTTAATAGTGATAATGGTAGTGGTTATGGTAGCAATGACGGGGATAATAACGGGGATTATAATAATAGCAGCAATTATAATGATGATTATAATAATAATAATGATAAAAACAATAATAATGACAATAGTAATAGCGTTAAAAAACAATGCAGTAAAAATGATAATAATAAAAATAGTAGTAACAGTAGTAACTTTGTGGAATTGAACTTTCTGTTTTCCTTTTAAATTAAGCTATATATATATATATATATATATATATATATATATATATATATAATATAAAGCTGAATGTGTGTGTGTGTGTGTGTGTGTGTGTGCGTGTGTGTGTGGTCACGAATAGGCTCCTGTATGGTTGACTATTTTAAAAAACTGATTACATATAACGATAGATGTATCGAGACGCAGGAATAGGTATGTTTTATCTGGCAGAACGGTGGTTCATTAAAATTGTGGGGTTAGCGTTCGCGCCTGGTCCACAAAGTATGGGAATAAAAAATAAAAAAATTAAAAAAAAACCTTTACAAGTGTTTTTGATATAGATGTACATAAGAATACTTTGATAAGTATGTTTTAACTTAAATAGGGATGGTATAATAAAATTGTCGGTTCTGCGTTCGCGCCTGGCCTCCATAGAATGGAAATAGGCACAAACTTTAATAAAGACTTTTCATATCTGTCTGCGTAAGTATACATTGATAATTATGTTTCAGTTTGAAGAAATATGGTATAATAAAATTATGGGGTGTTCGTTCGCACCTGACCTCCATAGAATGGAAATATGTCACAAAGTTTAACAAGTTTTTTAATATAGATCAACAGAATAGTGTGATAAGTGTTTCAATGTGAACAGGTATGGTATAATAAATTATTGGGTTTATCTATTCTATTTTTACTTTCATCATATTTTGCTTTGGTTTTGATACCCCCAAATTCAAAGCTATCTCTTTACAACCCTTCCTTTTCATAACCTATCATACTTTCATAAATCAGAGTCCATTTTCTGTAGGCTGTTTTTGGACCCAGTCAACGACGAGTACTTTTGCTAATATATATATATAAAGAAGTAACATATATATATGTGTGTGTGTATATAAAGAGAGGGGCAATATGATATATATATAAAAGAAGTAATATATATATATATATATATATATATATATATATATATATATATATATATATATATATATAAGTAACATGTGCGTGTGTGCAAAGAGAGAGGTAATATGGTAATATATATATTCCTATAATTGATTTTTTCTCGTTCTGACATTGCTATTAAAAGCCTACTTTTTCCAATTATAAAAGTTATTAAAACGAACTTTTTAATATACTCAGTCATGAATATGCGAGCGACTTAATGAAGGTTAACTAATGTGCAACAAGCGTTAATTAATTATTAATTTTTTACGGTTTCTTATTAGATGATTAGTTTCATTTCAATATTACGAGTAATTCCTTTTTTTTTTGTTTTGCATGATTTCTACCTGATTGAGTAGAATTGAGGGTAAAAACATTTCAGCACATGGACATGATTTTATATACATTGTCTTCTGTGTGTGTGCGAAACATCTTTTCTAAACTCCTTTTTGAATATTTGGTCTACAAAATTTAAACTAGATATACAGGGTACTCGGGAATACCATCGATTTGGTTTTTAGCCAATAGGAATAGTTGCTATAAGATCAAAATTGAAAATAAAAAAGATAGACTTTTTCAAGGGTAAATCGACTAACTTCTGAGCATGCGTACATATACATTTTAGATTAAAGTCGTTTAAGTTTTGGCCAATTTTTTGTCCATCTGACGATAACTCAGATGGTAACGTCGAAGACTGCAGCGCTGAGAGTTTTGATTTCGATTCCATCTGATGGCACCGAAATCATTTCTTTTTAACTTTTGAAACGATTACTATATATTAGGTACAATATAATATTCTATAGTGAATTGGCTCAATAATAATACTAAATACGAAATCTGCATGAATAAAAATATATCAAAGCATATTTTACTACCGGTCAATATAGATATTATTTTTTTGTTTTTGTTTGCGATACTTTTAAATGAATTCAATTATTTGTACGTAACTGCATTTTTACCTAAATGCGAGTTGGACATAATCTTCAATTTCACCAATTTGGTACCCCCAAATGGGGAGCGGCATATATATTGTTTAAAATATAATTATCCACTGACACATTTTGCATCGTCTACGACGCATTAGAGTGGCTGAATCTAGCGAAATTCGAAACTAGGACTCAATGGTTAGAAGCTTAAACCCTTACCTCGACTGTTTGATGTACGGTGTTTTATGTAGATGTTATTTATTTGTTTTTGTTTGCGATAATTTTGAATGAATCCAATTATTTATATGAAGAGTGCATTTTTGCCTAAATGCGAGTTGAGGATAATTCATATATATATATATATATATATATATATATATATATATATATGAGAGAGAGAGAGAGAGAGAGATGGTGAGAAAGGAAGTAAAGAGAAATTATATTACTTTAGGCACCGCCAAAACTGGGGGGGGGCAGGTCAGTACTTTTTGACGGACCGTCTTTTTAAAAATCTACCAAAAATCAGGTAATTATCCCATCAATACGAAATTTTCAGCGATTGTTAGGAGAAGAATGAACTTTATAACGGTGTACTTATTTTTCATAAACGATATTTATATATATTTTTTTTTTGCTTACAAACCCCCCCTTGTTTTGAAATGGGAACAAATATGCTTAAAATAATCATCTGAAACTGAACAAAACATTTTTGTGTTGTTGTAAGGGATAGAATTATAAATTTAAAAAAAAAAAAAAATTGTTTGCATACCTTATTTTGACGTCTGAATATCAGAATTTCGATTGTGCTTAATTATCCCGCTTTTGAGTTTTGACGTGTGAAATTCGGTGAATATGTTAAGTAAAATAATTAATTTAAGTTAAGCAAAACAAAAAAAAAATTTTTTTAATATTTATACGAAAAAAGCCATTTTAAAATCTTTGATAAATAAATTAACAATTTTTTTTTAGCGAGCCGAATAATGCATTATAATTATTAAACAGGGCATGCTTTGAATAATCGATACAAAAAAAAAATTCGATAAATATTGTGCCCTTTGCGTTAAAAATAGCATCATTTTTTTCGATCCCGTTTGAAAACGTTTGCCGCCTTTCGACTACGGTGGACCAAACGCGCTGAAATAATTTATTTTATTCTGCTTTAAATTGCCCCCCCCCCATTTTGGGGAGCCTGGCCCCCACACACATGCACATTAAAAACCAAACTCATACAAATGGTCACCCATCTGGTACTGGCCAGCCTCAGCTTAATAATACATTGAAATTTTCATCACTGAAAAATAAGTTTTTTTGGCCTGTTTGGTCTTCCATGGTTTTCTTCTTATAACACGCAAACGTAAACAGAGTCGATCTAGACTCTACATTGACGCGAAATATCTAGTTACCTATATGAATAAGTGGAATTATTTGAAATTCAGGTACTTATATTATAATATTTTTGCATATTCTCTTATAAAATCATCCTAAATCTTAGTTAGACAGTAAATAAATAAATTAATTATTTCAAAAACCTTTTTTTTTTAAATATTTAAGTACGTTTTTTGTGCAAGACAAAAAATGTCAATTGTTAACTTTTTGCGAAAATTTAACATTTAAAATTTAATTAAAAATAGTAGAAAAAGTTTTACATTATTCTGTTTTCTATATGATAAAATTCAGGGTTTTATCTTTCTGGAAAAAAAAAGTTACTCAGAAATAATGGATTTTAATAAATGTAATTTAGTTTTAAAAAACAACAACAACTTGATTTTGCGGCCATTTTTGGCGGTGCCTATATTACTTGTTTACTTGTTTAGTGTGAATTAAAACTAGATATTTCGGTGTTTTTTACGACCTTCCCCAGCATAGTATAAACACCACCAACTACCCCATATTAAGAACGGCTTTCAGAATAAACATCCCCAACGTCTCTGGTGAGGTTGGGGGTGTTTATAATACGCTGGAGCATGTCATAAAAAGTTACCGATATTTCTGTGCTTGAACTTAAAACAGTAGAAATTCCCCTTTTTAAAAGGTGGTTATATATTTGGGATCAACACATTTACGCGGTAAAAAGGCGGTTATTGAATGCCATCACAATAATGTGGAATTTGGTTTCTTCCCTGTCGGGCTGTGTCCGTCGGATAAGCTGTTTTTCTTTTTATTTTTGTTGTGTTTTTCTTTTTCCTTTTTTTTTTTTTTTTTTTTCATGTGTATTTTTGTGAAAGTGTAAAAAGAATTATTGCAGCACCATTGGATATAATAAGGGTTCAGTTTATTTGGTGGGCTGGGGGTAAGAAGAAGAAGAAGAAGAAGAAGAAGAAGAAGAAGAAGAAGAAGAAGAAGAAGAAGAAGAAGAAACCACATAAACTTGACAATAAATAAAGTGTTATTTGGAGTCTTCCTCGGAAATGCACTCGCTAACACACACGATGAAACCAAAAAGCAAATCTCGGAAAGAGGAATGATAGTAAAAACATAAGAAAATGGCAGCGTGCTGGGCGGTTGGTAAGCAATCACGTGACACTAATACCGCGTCCCCTGAGAGACAACGCTAGTTTCTGGGGAAATAACTCTCCGTGACAGAAGCTAACAGTTTGAGCACATCCTTTATAAAAAAAAATGACGAATAACAACAGTAAAGAAAAGAGATTTTAAACAATATGAAGATATAAGAAGATGCGCCCATTTACTTTACGCGTTTAGTGACAAAAATTCTATTTGAAACTTAAACGTGACAGACCACAGAACATTCTATTTTTACTTTAAGGGTAAGAGACCACAAAAATTCTATTTTTAACTTAAACGTAACATAATTTCTAATTAAAACCTAAGAATGACAGAGCACAAAAATTTCTATATTTAACTTAATTGAAACAACAAAAGACACTATTTCAAACTTAAGTTGTGACGGAAATCAAAACTTTGCATTTTCAAACTTAAGTGTCACAGACAACAAAAAATATATTTTGACCATGCACCTGAGAGCTTACAGAAAATTATCTTTTTGACTTACGCGTGATAGGGTGAAATTAATATTTCGAACATAAGCTAGACAATTTTCAGAAATATCATTCCAAACTTAAGAATGACTGATCGCAGAAAATATTATTTTAAATAAGCGTGACAAACCATTGTAAACAGCACTTCAAACGGACGGACACGTGACCAACCAACTAACCAACCGACGTATAAAGCCGCTGATATAACTACGAGGACGTATTAAAAAAAAAAAACTTGAAAGAAGAAGACAAGCTAAATCACGCTTGTGATATCCGATAAGCTTCCGTGGTGTCTCCATATTTTTGTACAATGGCGAGGAATATTTTTGATCATCGATTTTTATCAGCCCTACATGACAGATATGGCGGTCTGAAACATTGATCTTCTCCCCATCCTCGTCTATCCCTGGTCCATTTCCGTCCCTGGGTCGTATGTCCGGGGGAATGTTTTCAAAGTTTGTTCTTTTACCGTTTTTTTTTTCAGTGAGACAGCACATGTGAATTGTCTCAGACTCAAACAACGCTGAGAAAGACAGCAAATACTTGTACAGACCTAAAGATAATCTACTGCGCTTGTCTGCTGTGCAAATTTACGATAAAACAATACATTACGAATTTCTTGATATTTGTTTTTCAGATTGTTTTTGTCAGTTTTGTAGACTTGAGAAATAGCAGACGACTTTTTCTTCCTATTATTTTTACCCTTCACACTCTTCCTCGATCCACCACAGCCTAAAGCATTCGTCTATCTAGCTACACTGAGGAGGTGCGATTCAGCGATAACGTCTGTCGATGGGTGACTACGTATACTATCGTCCTTTCGTGTTTCCTGAAATTTAAGTGATGAGAAGTAACCTCAAATTTCTAGTACACTCTAATTTTCTCGGTTACCACTTTTGAGTTCATAATTTTGCGTTCTCGTAGTTTACCATTGCTTTCCTTTTCGACAAAGAAGAAATTTTTGATGATAGCAATCTATCTATCTATCTATCTATCTATCTATCTATCTATCTCTCTCTCTCTCTCTCTCTCTCTCTATATATATATATATATATATATATATATATATATATATATATATAATTATTCATCTAACTAGAGTTGTGAAGTCATGTTTTGACAACATGAAGTTGACGTGTTGCATTTAATGTGTTCCGGTCTGTGCAAGAATTGTATGCAGTCGGATTCGAAGCATCAAGAACGACAAACGGGCTAGAAATCGGTCTTTCCCTGAGGGGGGGGGAGAAGTATTAAAATGGAGACAAAGAAGAACCCTCTCTCCTAAATCAGAGATCGTTGATCACTCCTCTGCTATGACGAAAACCTGGGAGTGAATAAAATATATAAAAACACACAATGTGTTGATCTATCTTGTAAAGTATCTCCCATAAAGCAGGTCGAGCTCCCCAAGACGCTGCAGAAACTACCAGAAGAAACCATAGAATAGGTATGTCGTTATGTCGTTATTTCGTGATGTCATGTTATACGTAATTATGTCGATACGCACGCATGAACGCCACTAGATGAGACAATGAGACAAATCATGGACCGTAAAATAGACATTTACAACAAGGACAGCATTCCATTATACAACGTACATAAAGACTTACGTATAGTCCGTTCATGATAAGAAACACGCAGACATTAGAAGTGCCACGTAAACACATTCAACGCGCATGATTCAACTATATACGCATAACAGACGCAAATACGTCACAAACGCAAACACGTATATACACGCCAACACATTATTATGCTTATGACCTCACTCAGATTATTCACGAACCCACGCGTGTTCCCGATACTGACGGCCAGTATGCAAGTCTCCTAGACCTCTTTCTAACAACTTGCCCTGAACTGTGTTCAGCTTCTGTTCTGTCGCCTCTTGGATCTTCCGACCACTCAGTTGTATCAGTTAAGATAAAAATGAAATGTAATAAGTCCCCAGATGTACCTCTTCATCGTACAGTATATCGATACTCTATGGCTGACTTGGATAGCTTCCGCACATTTATATCAGATCTATCTCTGCATTCCATGTTTAAAAAGGATGTGTCCTCTATAGTATCAGACCTGACAGAATGGTTACGTGTAGGTATAGACCGTTTCATGCCCTCGAAAAAATTCCAGCAAAAACCTAACAGCCAGCTGTGGTTCTCTCCGGAATGTGCTGCTGCCATTGCACATAGAAATAACTTTTTCCGTTGCTGCTAAAGCCTCTTTCAGAACTGCCAGCAACCACTGTAAAAAAGTAATAAAAAACGCAAGAGAGTTATGTGCTCAGTCCGTCAAATCCAAAGTAGCTGAGCAGCGGCTTGGTTCCCACCAGTTTTGGCAAATAGCAAACAGAATCCTGAACAGAAGCGTGTGCTCTATTCCAACTCTCATAAATGGACCTGAGGTAATCTCGTCAGCATCAGACAAAGCCAAACTCCTTGCCAAGAACTTTGCAGCTAATTCTAACCTTTGTAACCAAAGCTGCTAACCTCCAATATTTCTTCCTGTATCAGAAGACATGCTATGTACAAATATCTGTAAGTGATGTCGCCAAGCTAATCAAAAACCTTGATTCCAGTAAAGAAACCGGCCCTGAGGGTATTCCAATTATAGTACTCAAAAGACTTCAAACAGAACTTGCGCCCATCATTACAAAACTGTTTAAACGTTGTCTTAAGGAGAATTGCTTCCCGTCACCCTGGAAAATCTCATCAGTATGCCCCGTATCTAAGAATTCAGGTGATCGCTCATCTCCCTCACAGTACAGGCCAATAAGTCTCCTGTGCGTCATGAGTAAGTTGTAAGTTGCTGGAATCTATGTTAAATAGAGAAGTAATAAACCATCTTAGCAAAAATAACCTTCTCAATGAAACACAATATGGTTTCCGTTCTGCTAGATCTACAGCAGATGTGCTTACAGTTATATCTCACAGGATTAGCAAATCTCTCGACGGAGGCAACCTTTCTAGGGCCATTGCTCTTGACATATGTAAGGCCTTTGATAGAGTATTGCATAAAGGTTTACTTCACAAGATCTCCAGCTACGGTATAGCTGGAAATGTCTTCTCAATTATTAAATCATTTCTCTCTGATAGGTTCATAAGAGTAGCAGTTGATGGGCAAAAATCAGAAGCTCTTAGTATTAATGCTGGAGTCCCTCAGGGGCCCATCCTAGGCCCAACTCTCTTCCTCATCTATATTAATGATCTTCCAAATCACATCCTTACATCATTCGTAGACATCTATGCTGATGACACTACTATCCATGGTAGCACATCTAAGACCGTAAACGACCAAGTTCTCTCTGATTCTCTCTCCTCTGATCTTGTGTAAGTGGTACAATGGGGAAAGAGGTGGCTTGTTACTTTTAATGCATCTAAAACCAAGCTTTTATCTTTACATCAACACTCTGATCCCCATCTGGCATCAATTGAAATGAATGGGCCTCGTCTTGGGGAGGCCTCATATTTTGACAAGCTTCTGGGCTTGACCTTTACTCCTGATCTTAAATGGGACACATACATTAAATCCGTTGCCAAGGCCGCTGGAAAAATGGTAGGGTCCTTCTATCGATCCAGTAGATATCTCACTGCTGATGCAATTCTCTATCTATATAAGAACCAGGTACCTCCAAGGATGGAGTACTGTTGCCACATCTGGGCAGGAGCTGCTAGAAAGGATTTATCTTGCCTTGATAGTGTTCAAAATAGACTTTGTAGCCTTGTGGGGGATGTCCTTTTCTCTTCCCTGCAACCTCTTTCTCACAGAAGAGATGTTGCGAGTTTTTCTCTGCTTTATCGTTATTTTCATGCCAGGTGCTCGGCTGAGCTCCATTCTATGGTCCCCCCTCGTCAAACTTTCACAAGAAACACCCGTCTAGCAGAAAACATTATCACTAGTTTCCCCCACTCTTTATCTGTGCCTAAACCTAAGCGTAGATTCCATGAGCAAAGCTTCTTTCTTAGAACTGCATGCCTATGGAATTGTCTTCCGTTTTCCTGCTTCCCAGCTGACTATAATATGGTTGTCTTCAAGTCTAACGTAAGCAAGTTTTTGATGAGCCGTTCCAAAT